>NC_092874.1:19738973-20066830 GCF_028372415.1 Notamacropus eugenii
ATTCAAATTCCACAAGCATTGATCAGGTGTGTCCTGTGTGCCAGGCACTGGGTTAGGGTCTGGGATATAGCTGGGGACAGTTAGCTGGTACAGTGGACAAAACACTGAGCCTAAAGTCAGGAATATCTAAGTTCAAATCTGGCTTCACATACTTCCTAGTTGTATGACCCAGGGCAAGTCACTTAACCCTGTTTGTCTCATCTGTAAAATGATTTCATTTCGGTTTCCTCATCTGTAAAATGATCTAGAGAAGGAAATGGTAAATCACCCAAATGGGTCATGAAGAGTTGGATGCATCTGAAAAATGACTGAACCACAAATCCCTCTGCCCAGAACAGAGTGAGCACTTACAAGTTGTCAGGGATGGTCCATTGATTGATTGAAGGAAGCTCTCAAGGAACTGACATTTACCTGGATAATGATGTAGAGTGATTTGACAATGCCTTAGGAAGTATCTCCATGAACAAAATACACACCATCCTTTCAAGGGCCCTTCATAAAAATGTGAGGCATGGGACTGGCTTTGTCAAGGGTGAGAGGGGAAGCCAAACTCTAGGTCAAAGATTGCACCCAACTTGCAGTCCTATGGTTCCCAAGCGGAGACTTGAGGCAAAGAGAGTAATAAGATAATAGCTGAGGAGGCAAGTCAGTGTATTTGCTTATCTCCTTTCTAAATAAAAGAAGAATGTAAGCTGTTAGCCTTCAGTGATGATCTACTCCATAAACAAGTTTAGCAGTCCTTCTCATCTTAAAAGACACTCATTAGCTCATTAGCCATTAGTCAACTGCCCTCCATTTCAGTCTCAAGACAGTAAGTGGCCAATTGTAAATGCAATTAGTTAATTGCCAATGTAATTAGTTAGATAAAATATTTTTTCCTACTTTCACAGTCCCAGGAAGGGCTGAGGTCAGGATCCTGTGAAAATCTGACCAAGAGAATCATTGGGACCGTATCCCCAGATACCACTGGGACATTTCAGCTCATCTCATGTCAAATGATTTAGTTGATTTCTGAACCCAAACAGAGGCTGGGGTTTTCCAGGAATCAAGGACCTGGATTAGATAAAACCATAAGGTCTCTGAGTGTGACAGAAGCGGGGGAACACTGGATTTGGGGGGGAAAGACCTAGACTCAAATCCTTTTTTCTTCAGCTTCTTCCCCATGTGATACTGGGGACCTCAGATAACCTCTCCGGGCCTCAGTTTCTACATATGTGACCTAAGGACGTTACCTTTAAATCTATGACCCCATGAACTAGACTTGGTAATAAGATCCCCAACTCTGACGATTCCTTATCAAAGTCAGGCGATGATTCTCCAGATCTTCCTGCAGTCATCCCTTTCACTCGGAAGAAAACTTTTCCTTCCATATTTAACATAACATTGGAGTTACTTGTCCAGAGCTCCCTCTCTCCTCTCCTCCATACCTCAGAATCTCTCCTGTATGTCTTTACCTATCCTCCTTTCCTTTTCTCCAGTCAACTTCTTAGCCAAGTAATGCTCCTACTTGAATCCCTGATCCCATCCCTTCTCTCATTCAGTTCTTTACATCATTCATCATTGATTCAATAGCTCTCTGCCTTCCACTCTGCCTGTGAATGTGTTAAGATTTCTCATCCTAAAAAATAATAAAACCCCTTACCTTCCCCTGACATCCCCCCAGAGCTATCATTCTGTATCTATTCTCCTTCACTCCTCGATTTTTAGAAAGAATAGATTACAGTCCAAGACTGTTCTCCATTGCCTACGATCTCAACTTCCCACAGTTTGGTTTCTGTCCTTACCTCCCTGCTGAAAATGCTTTTCTCCAAAGTCACCAACAGCCTTCTAAGTGCTGTATCAAAGTGTTCTTTTTTCTCTTTCTTCTTTTTTTTTGACATTTGGATTTGATACTGTTAACCACCCTCTCCCTTTGGATAGTCAGCTCTTCCAAGGCTTCCAGGATTCAGTATGATTGTTGTTTCTTGGTTTCTGAGAGTTCATCTTTCTTTCTCTGACTTTGAAGTGTGAGAGTCCCTCAATATGGTCTCCTGAGCTTTCTTCTCATCTCTCTCTGTTCTGTCTCTTTCCTGATCTTATTAACTCCCATAACTTCAGTGATCACCTCTAGACAGATGATTCTCAATGTGATGTAAGTGTGTTGTGAATAGGGACCGTTTGATTTGTGTCCCCTCTGCTTAGAGCCTAAATGCTTGGAGATCTACGTATCTACCTCAGTCTCTTCCTCTGAACTACAGACACATTGTTCCAACTGTCTACAAGATGTCTCTTCCCTAGCAACTCAGGTTCAAAGTGTCCAAAATTAGCTTTGTTATCTCCCCCATAAACATCCCTTTCCTCCCAACTTCCTTTTTTCTATTGAAGGCACCACCATCTTCTCTCTGCTCCAAAAATCTCAGTGCCAAAATCTTATCTGTCTTCCTTTTCCTTCAACCTTTCTCCATCTTTATCCAACTAAATCCCATAAACATTTAACACATACCTAAGTGACTCCTGTATGTCAGGCATCATGCTGAGCACTGCAAAGTCATTCTGGCCCATGCTTACAATATATCTTATAGCAATGTCATCCTCTCTGCTCCCATGGCCAGGTTCCTAGTTCAGGTCCTTTCGAGCTCTTGTTCAATAAGATTTTTGTACCCGTATCCTAACCTCCAGTCTTCCTCTCCTCCCTCCTTCATACAGCTGCTCAAATAATATGTTTGGGAGGCTAAGTAACAAGTAGGTGGCGAGAAAATGGAGTCACCTAGAGTAGAGTCCTCTTTCTAGAATTTTAACAGGGAAAGCAAGATGAGATAGTAAATGATACTGGGAGAGGGTGGTAGGGTTGATGGTAGGGATTTGCATTTAAGATTCAGGAGGCTTCAACTACTTCTACACAGAAGGGAAAGAGCCAGCAAAGAAGGAGATAGGGAAGCTATTAGGGATAAAATAATCGGGCAAAGTCTGGGTATAGAGCAAGTAAGGAACAAGGTCATGAGGGGGACTGATGATCTCAGAGCCTTAAACTGAAATTTCATATTCCTTTCAATTATTTAAATATATAAAATTTTCTTTGAAATGTTCAGAAAGGGTCCATAGGCTTGGGATTGCCAGGGATCCGTGACACCTATACAATAAGTTAGAAATACCTGCCTGAGAATGACCTGGTACTCTTAATCTACAAAATAAGCACTCAGTGTTTGTTGAGATGAGTAAAAACTTTTATAAGAATTAATTTCATGATTCTGATTTTTTTAAAAAAGTTTCAGAAAGATCAAAATCTTAGAGTATTCATCTGCAGGGAACATAGACTGATAGGAGTGCAAAGGCCTGTCCTCAGTTCATATTTGTCATCTTTCCTAGCTACAGAAGAAGGGTCATAGGATTTGGTCTGGAAGGTACCTCCAAGACTCTCTAGTTTAGTCTCCATTTAACAGATCAGAAAACCAACCTTCAGAGAGTAGTGACTTGCCCAAGGTCACAGAGGTAGAGAGGGACAAAGCTGGGATTAAGAGCCAACCCTCTGACATCCAGGCCTGTTCCTGTAACACTTGTACCGGCCATCTGCAAGGCTCAGCTTGTCTGATTAGTCTTCTAGGGCACCACAGGAGACTTTGTGAAGGCAGGAGCAAGGGGAGGGCTCCCCCTGTTGAATCCATCTCTCTACTGGCCCTACCATAGGTCTGGCATTCTAATCTAACTAAAATCTTCCGCTTAAAGCATTGAGGGGTGGGAGAGCGGGGATGGCAGAGCGGGGGAGGGAACTGGCCACCTAGGGAGATGAAGTACTGGTGGAAGGTCCTGGGAGGGAGGCTTTGAAAGGCAGATGGAGGGGAACTGAAAATCCACTTTGCCAACCTCACCATTTTGCTAAGGCTGGTCCCCTGAATGTGAATATGAGCTCATGATTTATTTCACACAGGAAAAGGATTTGGATAAAAGCAAAAATAACTGGGCAGTTCAGCATGTTCTCTGTGGAGATGTTTTGCCTTGGAGTGGGTGGTTTGGCTCCAATGCTAGGCCTCTGAAGTGACAACCACTCAGTCTTTCCCAATAACAGGGCTGGTTACCTCGATGGTCCCTGGAGGGACCAAGGCTTTAGGCAGTTCACATGTTTTCTCACTAGCGTGCATTAGGAGGCTAGTGGGTGTTATGAAGTCACCAGTAAATGGCTTTGAGAAACTCTTTTGCATTATATAAGTCAGCTTACACACATACACAAACACAACCCAGAAACTAATGGCATTGAAATCCACAGAAAATCTGATAGAGTTTGGGCTCAAACTGTATCACCGCCTATTGGTCATCCTTCAAGATGTCATCCTGTAGCCATTGACGACTCTAGTCAAGCTGATGAGTTCCAGTCAGTCAACAAACATATACTAAATGCTGATTCTGTGCCAGGGAACATTGGAGAGGCAGGTTGTTGGGTTCCATTTCTTAGACTTTCAGCCCAATACTCACACAAGGGCAAAGAGTCTTTAGTAAAACATCTTCATGGAGATCCCAACTGTAAATCTGAGTGACTGAGAAAAAATTTGTTTTATCTTATGAATGAAAAAAAAAAGAGAAGGAACAGAGTACGTGAGGGGAGCATCAGTTGTCTAAGAACACACAAACAGATCTGAGGGTCTCACAAGGTATTATGTGTCTATGTTCAAATAAGGCCAAAGTCTTTTGCAAAGACTTTGAAATGTCCCTGAGCCTTGAGGAGACCTAGTCAAGTACAGTAAAAATATGTCTGGGAGACACCAGGGACCCAATTACACTATGGACTCATGGCACATTTGACCCCCTGGGACACCAAACATCTTGGACGCAAAGGTTAGACACCAGAAGTGTAACAATGCTCCTTGACACTTTGTCATTGTTGGGGCACTTTATGTATATTACTTCATTTCATTCTATTCTCACAACAAATCCATGAGGCAGATGCTTTATTAGCCCATTTTACAGGTGAGAAAACTGAGCATCAGACATGGTAAGCCACACAGCTAGAGACAGGATCTGAACCCATTCTCTCCCAGATTTGAAGCACCAGCTCTCTTTTTTCTCTACACTAACATTTCTCATTTGTCCATAGATTGTTCTCAGAGACAGTGAACTCTATCCTTCCTGCAGGAAGGGCTTCCAGTCACTAGGGTGAAGCTGGAGGGAGAGAATTTATGTAAAGCATTTTGGCAATATTTAAGCAGAGCTTACGGTGCTTTTCAAATCCTGAAACAATATCTAGATCTTAGTGATCCTAGGTAAGGGCTCCAAAGCCAGACAGGTACCTGTGTTCCTCCCAGAGACTGTCTACTCCTTGTGCTCAGACCAGTCAGACAGTAAAGGCTGTACCAGACTCATCTTGGGTTCTGTTACCTGGAATCAGTTCTCCAACATATATCTCAGGGTTGAGAATGGAAGCAGCAGACTGACCGTTCCTAGGAGGATTTTACCCAGATGGCTGACATCTGTCATCAAAGTTCAGACCACAAACCTGACCTCTCTGTCTCTTCTTTTTTTTGCCACATTATTTGTTTGTTTTAAAATTCAGCTTAAATGAAAAGGGGTCAGGGCAGAATTTTCTCTGAGGGCCTCAGAAGGTTAGAAGGCATTGGAAGAGCATTTCCTAGCCCCTCCACAATGATCATAGGACCCTAGACTGAGAGCTAGAAAGAACCTCAGAGGCTATCTGGTCCAATCCTTTATTTTATGTAGGAATAAACTGAAGCCCAGGGAGGTGTAGCGATGGCCCCAAAGTCACACACTTAAGGAAGCATCAGAGGCAAGATTCCAATCAAGGTCCTTTGACTCTAGAGCCAGTATTTTCCCCTGAAGTCACATCTGGCAAAGTTGCCAAATTGCTCCCATTCTCCCATCTTTCTTTTCATAAAAAAAAGTTACCTGGTCTTTTCCTATATGTGTGTCTCTTGTCCTCTTCACTCAAATACCAACTCCTCAGGAGATTTCCTATTTATATTTGTCTGGCACAAAGTGTAGCATAGAGCAAGCACTCGATGCTGATTGAATGAATGATTGGATACCAGGAATTCTGTCAGATATTTGATAAAGCTAAAACAACAGACTCAGGTGATACATTTTAAAAAATGATGCCAATTCAGTTCAATGCCACAAATATTTGTGAGATTCCTGCTCTGAGCTAGAAACTCTCAGAAACTGTTAATACAAAGACCAAAATGAAAATAGTTTCTGCCTTCAAGTAGCCTACATTTTACTGGAGGAGAATAAGGTGTAAATAAGTGAATATGAAATGTATGTGAAGTAAGTACAAAGTAATTGGGAGAGGGGAGCAGGAACAATTCGAGGAAATGGGTAGCATTTGATCTGAACCTTGAGCAGGGGTTAGAGACCCCAATGTTGCCATATGTATTTTTGTTTTCTCAAATGCCTGGAAGTTAATTTGATCAACTGAGGCATCAGACTCCTGGTCCCCTGCCTCTCCTTCACGACTTGGGCTTGTCTGCTCATCCTTCTCCCTTCCCCTCTCCAATCCCGGGCAGGTTTCACCAGCGACACAGCAGATGCAGCCCACCCAGACGATACAGCCGCCCCAGCCAACCGGGGGGCGTCGGCGAAGGGTGGTGGATGAGGACCCAGACGAGAGGCGGAGGAAGTTTCTGGAAAGGAACCGAGCAGCTGCCACCCGCTGTAGACAGAAGAGGAAGGTCTGGGTGATGTCATTGGAAAAAAAAGCGGAAGAACTCACCCAGACAAACATGCAGCTTCAGGTGCGGGCCCCTGGCTCTCCTGCCACCACACAAAGGCCCTGTGTACCCTGGGCACTGGGGAACCCACAGGCACAAATATGGCGTATTGGGAAGCCAGCAAAAACATAGGTGCCATCTATGAGGCCTTTAATCCATAACTGCTCCCCTTGACTCCTTGCCAGGGAATCATTGAAGTGTATCTGGCAAAATCAGAGGGCGCGTGCCATTTTCCCCTCTTGCCAGATGTACTGGCAGATGTTTTATTCAGATAGGAGAGCAGATCTAGATGATGATTTAAAAAAAAAGATGCCAATTCAATTCAGTAATTATTAAGTGCCTCCTATTTGTAAATTAAACAATGCTAGGCACTGGGAATAGAGAGGCAAGGAATGAAAACAGTTCTTGTCCTAAGGGAGCTTATACTCTACAGGGAAGAAACAATAGATAGATAGAGAGAGAGAGAGACAGAGAGAGAGAGAGACAGAGACAGACAGACAGACCAACAGACATAGATAAATACATACATAGTTACATACACATTTGTACATACATGTATAGTGTGTATATATCATTCATATTATACACACACATATGTACAACCTATAGGCAGAGTAAATACAATTTCCTCTGTAAATAATTTGAGGAGGGAGAAATACTATCACTTGTGGGAATGGGGGCATCAGAAAAGACTCGTATAGAATGTGGCCTCAATCTGACAGAAAGAAACTATGTTGTTTCAGATTGATTCACCAACAAAAGAACTGGGATTAGATCACTGGCAGAATTCAGTCATCTGGTGCTTCTTTGGGGTTTTCTTTTTTTCTCCCTTTTGCTTGTATTGAATAGCTTTTCTTTGGTTGCCAAAGGAGATCTACTGATATGACTTCAAAGGATTTTGAGCTGAGAGGGACCTTCCACATGACCGCATCTCACACTCAAGTTGGAGACAGAAGGAAATGAAAACCTAGTGAGTGGAGGTGTTTTGCCCAAGGTCATGAAGGGAAAAAATGTTAGAGGCAGGAATTCTTTTCTTCTGCTTGGCCTCTCCCCCTACAAGGCAGAAGTAGAAGCAAAGTAGGAAACTGAAGGAGGACAGGCTTAGGCGCTATGTAAAAAGAAGCTTCTCCATGTGGGGAGCTGGTCAGGAGGTAGGGGCATTCCCTGTCATGTGAGGTCTTCAGGATGACCACTGACTGGGGATTCCTGTACAGAATGCTTCGACTCTACCCCCTTGGAAGTATCTGTCACAAAATCATGAAATCCCCAAACCTCAGAGTTGGGGGGAGACCAATGAGGCCAATCCATACAATTTGGAGGTTCTATGCTTTTGTGAACACAGGGCTTCTCTTTTCTGATATCCCTCCCCAACTCAAGTCAAATCTCAATCTATCTTCATGGTTTTTTTTTCTTTCTTGATTTTTTTTTAAATGTGCCTCACATGAGAACCACTTTACAAAAAAAGAAAAGGAGGTCCCCAGAAGAGGGATAGGATAGGTGGAAAAGATGGAGAAGAGAGGATGAGGGCACCCCATATCACTGCAACAGGTTTCGTGATGTCCATGGATTTAGATTAAGGCAATTAGATTAAAATAAATAGACCAGTGTTCATGTGGAATATGTTGACAAGAAGAGAAGTCACATTGTCTCCCTAAATCTCAGATTCCTCATCTGTTAAATACAAAACTTATTGAGTTTCTATTAAAATGAGTTTTCACAGATTTTTCTAGGGCATGAATGTCATGTAAGACAATGTGGTATAGTAGATAGAGGGCTGACCTTGGAGTTAGGAAGAGCTGGGTTCAAATCCCAGCTCTGGCATGCATCAGTGTGACCCTAGACTGATTACTTTAGTGCTGAAGACGGACTCCAATACTCTGTGTCACCATTTGCATTGATAGAAGATTGTATATGAGGAGATGCCCAAAAGGACCAAATTACAGGCCAATGCCAAAAGGGCTACATGGCCCAGAGTGTCAGAGATGACATCCAAAGACCTGGGTTCAAGTTCTGACTATGCCATTTAGTAACTGGATGACTCTGGGTAAGTTACTTCATCTCTCCAGGCCTCAGCCTGCTCATCTATAAAATGAGAGGATTTTCTTAAAGGTCCCTTCTACCCCTAAACACTGTGATCTTACATTGCAGAGGGCAGCCAAACTGCATTGGTGAAGGAAATTTCCATAACTGGAATTCCTCAGAGCAAAATGCCATGAACTTACCCCCAGAAAGTGTCAAATCGGCAGGATAGGGAAGGAGAGATGTGAAAAGGGGGAAAGGGAGAAAGGAGCTGCTTTATAAATCTGCTTGTTACTTGACACTATAGTGTAAGTATTCATTTTTAGCCAGCATATACAGCTATTATGCCCTTCCTTTGACCTAGTCCACTAATTTAAAAAGTTTTTGGAGCCAAGTCAGTGAAAAAAAAGGAGGTGCTAGAACTCCAGTCTCCCCAAGGTGGAAAAACATTAATGTTAACACAAATATCCCTTGTTGTTAAAGAAGACATCTACATATACACACACGAGTAAATACTAAGTTCTTCATCTTCCTCTCAGTGAGTCTCCTTGGAGTTAAGAATCACACCCAGCCAATGTGTTCCATCTTGCCTAGTATTTAGCCTTGAGACATATTGTTCTGGATGGTAGAGACGCCGTCCATCCTGGTACCTCTGTGTGACCTTTGTAAGAAGCAAAGGTTTCTCTCTCTGGAGACCAGCCCTGAGAGCCAAATGTTAAATAAACTGAAGGGGAAGGTGCTAAGCAAACAAACTTCAGCCAGCCTGGGGAGCCAAGGTCTAGATGGCCTCCTGCCACTGGTGAGTTGTTTTCCAACCAAGAACCTCCTGGTCAGGTCGGGGCATTCACCATCTGCAGCTGGAACAACCCATCCTAAGTAAATAAGATGGCATCCCAGGCGCTGCTCTTCATGGCTCCCTAGAGCAGATCCTCAGTGAACTGGAAGCCCCAGATCTCTTGATTTTGTGCGCAGGTGTGTAGACTGTTAGGATTGGGAGAGCTCTCCGAGGTGATGAGTTTCACCTGCTTCCCCCCAACCCACATTGTACAAGTGAGGAAATCTAGATTTCTCGAAGTACTTCCCCAGGGTTACACAGTTAATAGCAAAGCGATAAAAATGAGATCCCATTTCTGTAGCACTTAGCCAGACCCAGTCTGAGTGTGACATGACTTAGCTGTGTGACCCTGGGCCAGTCACTTTACCCTCAGTATTTGCTTCACTTTCCTCATCTGTAAAATGAGCTGCAGAAGGAAATGGCAAACCCCTCTAGTATCTCTGCTAAGAAAGTGCCAAGTGAGGTCACATAGTTGGAGACAATTGAACCGAGCGAAAAGGACTTCCATGCATTATCTCATCCAATGCTCACCAAAAACAAAACAAAACCTTGAGAGGTAGGTGTTCTTATTTTTCCCATTTTGCAGATGAGGAAACTGAAGCTGAGAGTGCTCAAATGATCTTCCCAGGGTCACGTGGCAAGTAAGTATCTGAGGCAGGATTTGAATGCAGATCTTTCTAACTTTCTAGTCCAACCCTCTCTACCCATTATACCAAACAAGGGCAGTGTGGCGGGAAGAGGGTTGGATTTGGAGTTGGAGGACCTGGAATCCATTGCCTGCTCTGTCAATTCTTACCTTACTTCCTTCATGACCACGGACAAGTCCCTTACCCACTCTCAGACTCATTTTCCTTAACTATAAAATGGTAGGATTAGACTGGATTATCTCTAAGATTCCTCTAGCTCTATGAACAGAAGTCACTTCCATCACTCTGGGTCTCGGTTTCCTCAATCATAAAATGAAGAAATTGTGACTAGATTTACCTTGGAGGTCCCTTTCAGGTCTATATCTAGAAATGTGTGAACATAAGTCAGTTACCCCCCCTCTGGGTCTATGTTTCCTTATCTAAAAGTGAGGAGTGGAGTCCTTTGACCAGATGACCTCTTAGGTCCCAGCTCTAAATCTGTAACTTAGATGTAGGTTTCCTGACTCCCTGTTCAAAATACTATGCGTTCCTTTTCCCCTTTTTCAGCAAGCCCCAGACTTGCAGATGAGGGAAGGAAGCCCTTTTTTTCCCTCTAGTCTCAGAGATTAAGTGGCATCAACTCAAGATTTATCAAAGGTCAATGTGATTCTCAGTGGATCTCTAGGTTTAGGGATGATGGGATCATCTGGCCACCCATAACAATAATGAACTCTTTTTAAAAAAACTAAGTGCAAAGACACATGGTCTAAGGAGATGCTGAAATTTTAGACACAGCAAGAGCCCAGGTTTGGAATTTGGCAAAAGCAGCAGCCAGATGGGAGCCATTTGCTGACAAATTGAAGGTCCCCTGATTCTGAATGAACCCAAATCACCCTCAGCTAGTCAATAAAAAAATGCCTATGTTCTGCAGCTCCTTGTCATAATTAGATTTTTGGTACAGAATTTTGCTCATTCCCAAGAATGCTTTGACTGTGTCCCTTTGCAAATGACATCAGAAAACCCCCCAATTGCTGGCCCCACCATTTTAAGTGTATTTGAATGTCCCTTCTCCCCAAAATATTGTAGTTACATCTATGCCTTTCTGTGGGCATGAACCTCCACACTGGGGCCTCCTTCAGGGTCGAATGGATGAGCCCAGGGACCCTCTACCCTTCCAAGAAAGCACAGGCAGATGGCTACCAGCTTTGGAATAGCAACCCTAAATGACTTCAAAAGCCCACAGTGAAAGGGCTCCCATCAGCAGGAGATTTTCTCAGTGCTAGCTGTTAACGTTGCTCCTGAATATAATTGGAACCCTCCATTCATTGATTCTGAACCTGCTCATTTTACAGATGAGAAAACTGAGGCTCAGAAAGGCAAAGTGATTCATCCAGAGTCCCATAGGCAACCTTGCCTTATGACGTGTCCCATTCTTAGCTAGGATTACTCACAACCTTCTTTTTCAAAATATGCTGTAAGTGGGAAAGCTCTTGCCATCCAAAGCCACTGCCACCTCACTCAAGATCCCTTTGTAACATGTGCAACATTTGTCTCTCGTATACTCCCACAGGTGGATGTAGGGATAGTGGTTTTGAGCAAAATTCATGAAATAAGAAAATTACAACTAACAAGGCCCTCCCCAACACACCATTGTTGTCAAGTCATTTTCAGGTGTGTTTGACTCTTGTTGGCCCAGTTTTGGGGTGTTCTGGGCAAGGACACTGCCCAGGTTTTCTGTCTCCTGCTTTTAGCTCCAGGGCAGGTTCCTTCTTTCAACCGTGTTGACCACTGGCAGTCATAAGAGGAACTGTTGATTTTTTAGCATCTCCTCTTTGACCCCAATTTCCTCACCTATTAAATGGGAATGGAAGGAAGGAATGATCTGGATAGAGGAGACAGTCGCTTCCAGTCCTAATTCTTTGACCCTGTGACTTCTGAAATTCATACATAAGAAAACCACATGAGTCTCATTGCTTAATGATCATAACGAATCAAAGTCAAAAACATTTATTAAGTGCCTACTATGTGCCAGGAGTTATGTTAGGTGTAAACATACAAAGACAAAAACAAGACAGAAGGCTTTATTCACAAAGAGAATCAACCAGGGACCAAATTTACCAAAATAGATCTTAGAGATTATTTAGTTCAGGGGTGATCAGTAAAGATTTGTTGATATTAATTAACTAGTTAATATTTAATTATGAATTACTAGCACTCCTAATTATATTTTAATATTGTATAATTAATAAAATATAATCTATTATTAGATAACATACTATTATTATATTAATTAATAATAATTATTAAGAGCTATGATGTGCTAGGTACAGTTTATACAAAAACGAAGAAGAAACAGTCATAGAAGAATATGGATACGTTAGATGCTATCAAGTCTGACCCTCTCATTTAAATAAATTATTTTAAATTTTTAAAAATTTTTTTAAAATTTAATTTTAATTTAAATTAAATTTAAGCTTAAATAAAATAAATGATAAATATTAAATTAAACCCCAGAGGGGCTGAATGACTTGTTCATGATCACATTATTAGTGTCCAGCAGGCTGTAGGCTCTAAAGTGTGATTTGCACCCAGTTCTTCCTGTGTCCAAGTTGAGAGCCCTTTCCACTATACTGTAACACTCCTCCTTACCCTCGTGGAGATTACATTGTTTCAGGGAATGAAAAACAAAACATATATATCTCTTAGTGTTTTCAAACGTATTCAGAAGAAATACAAGGTTATTTGGTGGGAGAGACATTAGAGGTACAGAGAGCCACGAATGTCCAATGGACAAGGATTTATTGGGTAGCTCTTGTATGCGCTGGGGATGCAGGTAAAATGGGGAAGCATCAGACAGGACAGAATTGACCTGCTTAGGGTCACACAATGAGTTAGGGGAAGAGAGAGGATCGGAAGTCAGGTTTCCTGATCCTCTGTGTACTATAATAATAATAATAGAATGTATCTGTGGAACTTTAAGTTTACAAAATACTTTATAACCTTGAATGAAGGTTGACTGGTGGAGTGGAAAAGGCATTAGATTTGGGGTCCCAAAGACTCAGGTTCAGATCCCACTTCAGATATCTGTTGGTTACGTGACCTGGTGGAGTGACCTTTTTGTGCCTTTATTGACTTTACAGTCTTTACAATCCCGTCCAGCATCTAATCTATAGTTTTATGCTCTTGTATGAGCCGTACAAGAATCTGTGAGAAGGGACTACAGTCTCTTTAAGCCCCATTTTGTAAGTGAGGAAACTAGGGTGAGAGTAGGTAAGTGACCTGGGGTCACTGGACTAATACAAGGGAGAGGAGGATCTCATGCCTTACCAGGCTTCCTCTTCCTAGACTGTCCTATGAATTTGTTTTGTCTGTCATAGACATCAGACCTTCCCTACCTCCTGACACTTGAAGAGTTAAGGGTACACGTATGACATGCTAGTGATTCTGCTCTGCTGGCGATATTATCTGGCAGCCAGCCTTTAACCATGACATAAAACTTTCATGTGAGCAGATGTGCATCTCCACAAGGACATGACGCTCACCTGTCAGAGCATCAGTTTATTCCTTGAATTTTCCATTATCATCAATTTCACCTCTTTGGGTCTCAGTTTCCTGGTTTATAGCATGAGAGATGGTTGGCTCATTTATTAGGTGCTTTGGGATCAGCAGATGGAAACACTCCACAAGTGCACCATATTTTAGATAAGACTTTGGTTCTGGGCCAGGGTGCTGGACCACATAATATAGCTCATTGAGGTGATTTGGCTCCTTGCAATAGCTTCTCAAGGAAGTGAAAATCTTACTGTAAAATGGGTCAGGGTGTGCCAAAGGAGAGAGTCAGCCAGATCCAAAGTGCAGCCCAAACAACGGAATTCAGAGCTGTTTTCTTAAGGAAGGGGCAATCAACAATTCTGAGTGAACATTGAACAGAGAGGGTGTGACCCAAGACCTGGCTGGAAGAATAAATGGAAATGAATTCCAGCTCTCCTAAACCACTAGAGAGGGCAGAATGCTCTCAAGCTCTGTCTCTGTCTCTGCCTCTCTCTCTGTGTCTCTGTCTGTCCCTGTCTGTCTCTCCCTCTATCTCTCCTCTTTCTGTCTTTCTCCCTCTATCTCTCCTCTTTCTGTCTCTCTCTGTGTCTCTGTCTGTCTCTCTCTTCCTTCCTTTTTCTCCCCTTCTCATCCTCCTCCCCCTCTCCCTCTCTCTAATGGGGAAGAGCAGGGGATTCTAGTTTATAAACTTGAATGTTGTTTCCCAGGTCAAATTATGAAAACAAGTCACCAAGTACCTGGAGAGACTAAGAAAGGCTACTCTTCCATAGTAAACCTGGCCAGTTTCTATTCATTGCATACTAGGAGAGCCTTTGACCTTTCCTTAAGAATTATTTTCTTTTATCTGTATCTAAAACTTTTGAATTAGAATCTGAATATTTGGTGGTTTGATTTTTGACAAACTTAATTACTTTACTCTTCTACAAAAGTATGTGGTGAGTGTTGCTTTTGAGAGAGCCTAGATTTGGAGCTGCTAGGGATCATGCATTTACAGCTGGAAAGATTCCATTTTATTGACCAGGAAATTGAGGTCCAGAAAAGATAACTGATTTGTCCCAAATCAGGACAGGAAGGAAATGGCAGAGTTGAGATTCAAACACAGGCAGGCCTCTGACTCCAAAGCCTTGGCATCTTCCCAGCCCCCAAGCTACCTCTCATCTTTTCTTTATCCTTGATTACTTAATAGGAACATTTGTGTGACGAAGAATCCTATCAGATCTAAGTCTGGTCTGAAAAGTGAGTTTCTCTATGGCTCATGCTATTAAAAAGGGAGCAGTGAGAAAAACGTGGCAGACTTCCTAAGGAGAGAAGGGGTTAAATGGGAGAGAGGAAACATGCTTCCTTCACATACATGAAATTGACTTTTCCCAAATTTCACTAAAATTGTTAAGTGTCAGTTTGGAGGGCAGTGGGCCTGATGTGACATTCCTCAATCATCCCTATTTTGGGTCAGCCCAGTCTCCTTTTGTGAGCTGCTTCAGATCATAAGAACAATTCCCATATGTAATCAGATGATTTTTTTTCATTTTCAAGTAGTTATTTTGGGCAGCCAGTTGTTAACTTTGAAAGCTTTTCAGGAGAAGTTTGAGGTATAAGTATAAAGCATAATGTTAGAAGTTTCATTAATTGGCTTATTGGAATAGTTAACATCAGAGAATTTAATCAATCTGTTTTTGCTGATAACATTGGGAAAAGACACTTTAAAAAAGATAAAAGTTAGACTGAAATATGGCTTTAGGTATCAAAATAATTCTGTTTTATTAGTGAGATAAGTGACTAGAGAGTCAAGTTCCTGTTGGAAGTCAGTCCGTCAATAAGCATTTGCGGAGTGTCTACTGTATGCAGGCACTGTGCTAAGCCCTAAGGATACAAAAAGAAGCTACGTAGAGAGAATGCAGTGACCACCTTGTTAAAACTCATGCTCGGGGCCACATGGGGTATGGCATACTTAGAAATTCTGCCACTGGGGAGCTGATAATGGTGGATTGATTGAGCTCAGGAATTCTGAGCTGCAGTAAGGCTACAAGTCAATCGAGTGTCTTCATTGAATCTGGTAGCAGTATGAAGCCTGTGGGAAATTGGATCAGGGAGCTACCAGGCCATGTAAGGAGAGCCAGGCTGGCCCAGATCAGACTTAGAGAAGGTCAAAGCTTCCATGCCCATTGGCAGTGGCATCCAGTCTGTCCATGGCTGCCTCACTTCCAGCCTGAGCAAGATAGAGAGACCCAGTCTCAAAAAAACAAATAAACCCCAAATAACCAAAATAAACCTATGCTTTATGCTTTAGGAGGAAAATTGTTCAGGTTCATGTGGGTCATTGTTGTTGGCAAATCGTGAATGGACATTAGCCAATGCTAGGGCAATCATTTGTCATGATTGTAAAGTAGAATTATCCAAAATATTGTCCAGTTTGAAGTTAACTTTTATCAAGTGGAAGCACCTTGGATTCAGCCCTCTTTTACCCTTGCCTGTTTCTAAGATACCAAGGGTGCCAACAAATATATTAAAAAGTGAACAACATGCTTTTCCTCTATGGCTCACCATTTAAGCACTAATCACACAGGCATAGTAAGAACTGAAGTAATTTATTCAATTAGTCAATCAACAGGTATTTATTAAGCACCTACTGTGTGCCAGACGGTCTTACCACAATCATTATTTTGAGGGGAATGGCAGTTATAAGGGCACTTGATGGGACAGCCTCATGTGTTCGATTCAGAGCTTTAAATACTTCCTCTCTCTTTGCCTCAGTATGCTGGCCTGACTGCTCCTGTAGCTAGGCTGGGATTCACCCTGAGCAGCCTCAGTCGGCCTGCTAATTGGAGATCAGATTTCGATGTTCCTTTCGACCAGAGTGGAGATCTGATGGTAAATTAATGAGGCAACTTCTCCTCTGCACTTGTCAGTTTGAAGGCCACCAACCAAGCCACATAACTCATCCAAATTCTGTTCTCTGCCCTGCCATTCACCTCTTCAGTCATTAACACCAATCTGGGCGTGCAGAGCCGGTGGAATAAAGGAAAATTAATGATGATGCCTGGGAGCTACTGTCTGGAGAGTGTGGAGGCCTCAGTACAGTTCACCTTGTCTGATAAAAACCCGTCTCACGTAGATGAGGTTTTGGAAAGACGATGTTCAATTCAACAAAGCGTTTATTAAATATCTACTAAATTCTAGGCCCTAAACTAAGCCCTGGAGACACAAAGTCAAAAATGAAATATTCCCTTCCCTCAAAGAGCTTACTTTCCGTTCAGTGGAAATAACATATGCACAAGTAAAGATCAATTTTAGTAATAGAAAGTAATTTCAGGAAGCATAAAATAGTAATATCAATCCGGTATGTAGGAAACACAGAGGAAAATGTGGGACTCATTCCCTATCCATCCTGTACAAGCTTACGTGTAGATATTTGTCTGCGTGGTGTCTCCCCCGTTAATGTGTAAACTCCTTGAGGGCAAGGGCTTTGTTGTACCTGGTGTTTAACACAGTGCCTGGCACAGTGGACATGCTTAATAAATGTTTTTTGGTTGATTGATTTGAATACCTGAGTTTGAATCCTGACTCAGACATTAACTACCTGTGGTCCCTTCTTGGTAAATCACTTAATCATCCTTGGTTTCCTCATCTGTAAAATGGGGATGATAATAGCACCTGTGTCACAGGATTTCTGTGAGAACCAAATGAGGTGATATCTGTAAAGTGCACTGCAAACCTTAAAGCATTATAGAAAAACCAGCTCTCAGGAATAAGATTAATAATAATAAGTAATTAGTACTTATTTAAATTGATCATTAGAAGTTAATAAGATTAATAATAAGTGATAGTGGGTATTGTCTGGAAAGGCTACATGTGGGAGGTAGCCTACTTGACCTGGGTTCTATGAGGCAGTGGTGAGGAGGGGCTGCAATCCAGGCAGGGAGGACGGAAGAAACATAACATACTGGGAAAAATTAATAAGCTTGTTTGAGTGGAAAGGCAAGTAGATGGATGAAAAGCCTGTTTTTCTATGACCTCTAGTTGCTGAATTGTTTGGCCTGACTTTGCCTCCATCACTCGAATCCTATGTAGTAAAAACAAAACAAAACACAAAATGCAGAATGGGGCATGTTTTCACTGGCCTTTCCAATAAGATTCTGACTCATTTTCTTTCCAGAATGAAGTTTCCATGTTGAAAAATGAGGTAGCCCAGCTGAAACAGTTGCTGTTAACACATAAAGACTGCCCAATAACTGCCATGCAGAAAGAGTCACAAGGCTATCTAAGTAAGTAACTGGCTCGTTTTCTTTTTCTTACTTGTCTCATTGCACACTCATCTTTTTGTAGCTCAGTCTTCTCAAAAAGGGACTCAAAAAATAAATTTTCCTATCCGTATAGAGGCCAAGCTCAAGATGGGGTGTAGTCAGACCATTCTACCCTGGTGAAGCCTTCTTCATGTGCCAAAACACTGGTGGGAATCTTGGCCCCCCTTCTCAGAGGTCTGGCTGAGTTTGCCATGAAAATCCAAGTTGGGAAATCCCACCCACTTCCATTCTCTTGTGTGGCCAGTAGAGAAACACTCAGTTGCCAATGGACTGCCAAACCTTCCAGATGTTGCTCTGGCTTCAAACAGCTTAAAGTTCTCCAGGAAAGATGGAAAGATAGAAATGGGAACCACATTTGCAGCTGAATTCTCTTATTTTGAAACCCCTATGGGAAGGAGGTCTTTCTGCCATAGCTACCATTAGTTCCTACCTGGTTTTTCACAGGCTTGAACATAAATTAGAGAACTGAGTTAATTAGAATATAGGAAGCAGGACCCACATGCCCAGAGAGTGGCTAGGATCTGAACCCATTTCCTACTTGGGCTCCCCACATCCTCACAGGCGAAACGAGTTCCTTCAGACTTCCCTGTATGGTGCAATGAAAAAATGTTACCAATGGAGTCAGCTGGCCTGCGTTCAAATCCAGCCTTTTCTACTTACTGTCTGTGTGACCTTAAGCAAGGTAATCTCTTGGGGCCTCTGTTTTCATCTTTAACTTGAGGTTGCTGGTCTGGTTTACAAAGGCCAAATTAGAGGTCCCAATACTCCTGGAGTACCTGAACCAGATTAAAATGTACTGGCAAATGTTTAACAAAATAAATAAAATACAGTAGAATGTAGACGATGTTAATATGTGGTTTTCTACCTCTATTAAATGCTGCAGGCAGAGATCCTGATGTCCAGTTTAGTGGCCCCCTTTTCAACTTAAATGTGATTCCATTTGTCTGCATAACCTCTGAGGTCGCTTCAAGGTCTCTCCATGTCTCAGACCTTATTTTCTTTAATGACAAAGTTAGAAGTGACTGGGGGTGGGGGAAAGGTCAGGGTGTAATGGTTTAATATCAATATGCTTTCATATTGAGCAGCTGCAATGTTCCTACCTCATGTGGGTCCTCCTCTCATCTTGGTAATATGCTTGACTCTCTGTGTATAGCTAAGAGACAAGTTTGTATAAAGCAATTCTTTTCCTTGTACCACTATGATCATGGAAAAAGCATGGGTTTGTTGGCAGTTCTAAACTTGGAACTCACTCCCTACATCAAAGGGGTGTTGGGAGGAAAGCTCTTTTATAGACATCCATGCCCTATGGGCATGCACTAGTGGAGAGAGGGCTGACCTTAGCATTCGGAAAGCTTGGGTTCAAATCTGACACCTGATAGTTAGGTGACTGGACAAATCATTTAACTCCTCCATACCCAGGCAATTCTCTAAGACTGTAAGTTGCGGATCAGGTATTGATCTTTGTTGGAGGGAGCTGGGATAAGATCATAGACTTTGCTCAAAATAAATTAATAAATAAACAGATGTTTCTCTTTTGCTCTGTTATTTCACCCGAACCTGTGATTTTATGGTTTGAGGGAACTCTCAGTGTGAGAGGCAGTCTACCACAATAGCAAAGGTCCTGGATTTGGTATCAGAGGACCTGGATTCAAATCATGAGGCTGCTTCTTACTAATTGTGAGGCATCCCCACCCCACCCCTATTTGACTAATCAGATGAAAGAACTGTAGTGCTAAGGTTCCTTCTAGTGCTAGGATCCCATTCTCCACACAGATGTCTCTCAACTTTAACTTAGAGTCTTACATAATTGCCTGAGATACCAACAAGTAAAGGGACTCACCCTGTTGTCACTCTGTTGTCTGTATTGTAAAATGAGGAGACAAGACCTCTAGATAGGGCCATAAGATCATAGGTTTAAAATTGGAAATCATCTGACAATGAACCCCTTATTTTACAACCGAGGAAAATTGAGGCTAAGATGGCTTCAATACCTTGACCAAGATCATGCTTCTAGAGGCCCACAATAACAATAACTAACATTTATAATGTAAAACACAATGTCTGGGGCCACCGAGAGCATAACTGACTTGCCCATAGTGTCACAATTGGAGTGTGTCAGGGACAGGACTTAAACCCAGGTCTTTTCTGACTTCGACTGAGGCTAGCCCAGCACCTGTTAAAGCTACATTGACTCTGCCATCATAATTATTAACATTATTAGGCACAGATCTGGAAAAGGAATTTGGAAACAGTTTCTACTTCCTTCCAGGAGAAATTGTTGAGAAATTCACATACATCAATTTACAAAAATGTTTCTCTAAGCAGTGTGCAAGTCCATACAAGAGTACCACAATACATTGGGGTATGCATATGCGTGTGTTTCTCCCAGGTCCCGAGAGCAGCCCTCCGGCCAGCCCTGTCCCAGCTTGCTCCCAGCAGCAAGTCATTCAACACAATACCATCACTACATCCTCGTCGGTCAGTGAGGTCGTCGGAAGCTCTACTCTCAGCCAGCTTGCCTCTCACAGAACAGACCTGAATCCCATCCTTTAAGACTCCTGGCTCCCCCGTTGCTCCAGAGACAAGCAGTGTCAGCCTCCTCGAGAGCATCCTTTTTCTGCTAAGGGCATTTTTAGAATTAACTCAAACCTGGAAAACTCCTCAAGCCCTTCCAAGACTGGCTTTCATTCATTTTTATAGTTATTATTGAAACGTGTCTTTTATACTTAGTTATAAAAAAGGGAGTTATGCAATTAATATGCTATCTGCTTGGGAAACACTTTGGTGCTTTCTTTGACTTTCTGGTACCAGTTATTCATTGATAAACTGACCTCTTTCTGTACATAGCCGTGGCTTCAGTCTAACCCCAGGACCTCAGATCAAGAAAGTGGGTCAACTCCAACAATGGCCCAATGGAATAATCCACTGAAATTCCTACCGAGGTAACTGGGGGGTACATCTGGGGGAAAGCATCATAGGCAACGTGGAAGAGTTGGCTTTGTGAACTCCCCAGATTCCCAAGGTATATTTAGAATCTTTTCACGGCTGCTGTTGTTTTTTTTTTTCTTTAAAAAATTATATAATACATGGATGTCTGAACAAAGTGAATAAAATAAAACTCACAAAAAGTTCTCTCTAACATGTCTACTACCCCTCTTCTCTCTTTTCATTCCCTTGGCTTGAACTTTCTCATTTTCTCCCTAACAAATTTACCTGTTGTTCTTCCCTGTCTCACCAGTGACATTTCTCCTTCCCTCTACATCCCCTTTTTTCCCCTCATTTCCACCTACTTCTCCCTTCCCCACCCCCTTTACTCCCCTCTGTGGGCAAAAAGAAAAAAAGTTGTTTTTAAAACAACACACTTCTCAGAACGATTGGCTAACCCTGGCTTTCAAGAGCCCTTCATCCACAGCTGGGGTTCATTTAAGCTCTCGGTTTTTACAAAATAGAAACCAGGAGATGTTTCGTGTGCCTGATTTAATGTTTTTAATAAACAGAGCAAGTTAGAAGCAGCCTCGCCACAGGTGAAATGCTATTGACAAGCAGCTGTGGGGACATTGGGAAAGGGCGCTTTGTTCAAGCCTGTATTGTGAGTCAATGCCCGATACGGGTAATAACATCACACCCTTGAATTACAACGGGTTTTATATGGCCCGTCTGTAACATTGAAAATCCATGTACTATATAATAATTCAGAAGGGCTCTATTCACTACATACGTTACGTCTTTCCATCATCAACTGCTAATAGCCTGAGATTTATTTTTCGTTTTAAGCCTGTGAAACCAACTTCACCATCCTGATGGGCAAAGAAAAAGTAACGTCAAGTCCTGGACAAAAAACTGTGTTTCCACAGGTGCTTTTCTTACCCTCCCATCACATGGAAAGTAGCCTTCGGCTCCAAGGCAGTTATACCAGGAGAATGGCAAAGAGGGTTCTCGGCTGAACCGAAAATGATTTCTCAATCTCTCATCTTGACAACTTGTGTGAAATTACACCTTTCGATGCTGCCCAATGAATCAAGGCTGGTCTCTTTGAAATGAGCTAGTCAGTGGCACTAACTGGGGAGGAAACTTTTTCAACAGGTGTTATGCTTCATCTCCATTTTTTTTTGTCTGTGGGTTTGTTAGCTTCTAAAGATCAGCACCATAGATTTTCTCAAAAATTCCCCGAGTGATGAATGTTGGTTTTTTCCCCCTTTTCCTTTTTTTTCTCTTCTCTCAGAGTGAATAGAGCCTCTTGGGAAGAAAAAAAAAGGAAGGTATGAGGGTCACAGGTCATGATTTTAAACACAGTTTATGTACTACACTTAACTCTTTATTGATATTTTTTTCTGACAACTCTTGCCATGTATACGACTGCTTTCAGAAGGTTTTGAGTGTACCATGTAACTCATGACTTGATTATATAGTCTAAGAACCAAAAAAAATTAAGAAAAAAATAAATGTAAAGGATTTTATTATATTTTAGACAAACATATAATTTTAAAGTATTTTAAATACTGAATCTATAGTTCATTTTTTTAAAAAAAATGCTCCAAACTGGATGAGTTTGCTTGATTTTTGCCTCCCAAGAAAGTACTCAAAGGACTAATTTTGAAAGAAACATGTCATTTGTATCTTAGCTTAGAAAAGAGGAGGTATTTTTCATCAAAAATTCTTCCGTGGGACTTCACCATATTGTCCTAAAAGTTGGGAGGGAGTGTCAGAGGGGGGCCATGGGCTGCTGCAGTGTTCATTTTAAGATATTTTTTGATAATTTTTTTCGAAGAGAGAGACACACAAGTAAAACAAAGCTTTTCTCATTTTCCTGTCTGTGTAGTCCTTAATGAAACAGACTTCTAAAACTGTTCTGCTAATGTCAGAAAGCCCAGGGAGTGACATGTCACTAAATCAAGGGTGAGTTTTCCTTTTTGTTAGGCCTCTTAATTGATATATTTCACCGTTAAGCTGAAAGCCTCTGACGGTTAAGAACTTGCCTGAGTTTTTCTTAATTCAGCAGCATGACAGCCTGACTGATGGGCATTCTATATAGCTCAATTACGTCTGTTTTTTATGCTAAGCAGGCCAAGCCAACCACACGGTAGCAAAGCAGCCTAAACGTATAATTAGAATAAACTGTCTTCTTTCCAGACCAAGGGCCTTTAGGTGTATTCATTAGCAATGGGGAAATACAGGCAATAAAAGATGTCAGGGGACTTGTCAGGACTTCTGGAGATGCTGAACAGAATGGATGGCTCCCTGGCCAAACCCAACGCTGGGCAAAGTGAGGTGGGGTATTTCACTGACTGGACCAACTTGGCTACTAAGCACCTTAAGTAAAACATCCTGGAATACTCTTCCTTTCTTAAAACAGTCCCTGCCCTCTAAGTCTTTCTGTTTAGTGTGTCTCAATATGTAGGATGATGATCCTCTCTCTTCACTGCATCTCTAGCCCACTCCCTCTTATTCCTTTTGAAAGCCATCTCATCTGTGAAATAAATCTCATTTTCCCAAGAGCACCTCCTGACCAGAGGCCAAGAGAAAGAGTTTACAAATCTGTCTTTCTTCATCCAAATGCATTTTATTCATTATATCATTATTCATTATCAACAGCATCTCTGTTGAAGATCCCTCCCAGGCTACCTGGGAACTTTGACAGGGCCTCCCATGCCTTATTTGATGGGCGCTAACAGCAACACATACCGGATGGCATGTCTGCCAGGGGGAGCCTCATGCCAATCGAGGTATCCACAACTTAATTGCTTCATGAAACATTTCTCAACATCCAAGGCCCAAACAGGTAGGGCAAAAATCCCAGTCCCAGTTGATTGCAATAATTGTCAAGCTTTGTGTTGTAAACCCCATGTTTTTTCCTGGTCCTCCCACTTAGCATTCCCAACTCCCCAAGCCAATTTTTGCAAGCCACAGTCATAACACTGCCAGTGAGAGACAAGTGGTTGGTGTGCTTTCCTGGCATATTTTATAAGGATGAGCAGGATTTAAAGAGGAATGAATATTCCTGGGAGCTTCTCCGTGCACTGCAACTAAATGCAGCCCGTATTAGAAGTGGGGGCAAGTCAATGGGAGATGGTCAGATAGTGATCTGCCCATTAGTTACATGAATTTTAGTATAGTAGCAGAGCTTGTCATTAATATCATAAACCAGCTTTTCTGAGGGGAGGCAAGAAATTCATGTTTTTAAGCAACTATAACTGCCATTAAAATGGCCTTTCAGCTAGGATAGAATGTGCTTCTTTGTGGTTTAATGTCAAACTTTCTCAACTATATCCATTGAATTATGAAGTCAAGTTTGAGGACCAAAGCAACATTTGAACAGGAAATTTTTCATTTAGAATTTTATAACATATTTATTAATAAATGTTATTTTTAAACATTCCATCTGAGCAGTATTCTTGTGGAGGCTGTATTCATAGTTGGAAGTCAAAGTATTAGTTTATAGTAAGCCCAGCTGTGTGGTATCCCCATGTTTTTCAGGGTCTCAAATGGCCATTCTCCATCTCTAGATGGAAAAGTTTGCTTAGGTGGACACTTAAAGTTTTCTGGGGCTTCATTGTTCCAAGAGTTTTCTGTAATCTGCTTCTGAGCACTGAGAAACAATGATGGCAATTATTTCCTTCTTTTATTTTCAGAGGAGCCCTTTTATTTTAGGCAGCCAAGGTCAGCTGAGGGGGAATCCTTATTATAACTGGAAATGCTTTCTTTAGCCATCCACCATTTCTTACAAATGTCCAAACGACTGTGTCTCAGCTTCCTCCGGTGACTACCATTCCTCTACCCTACCCATCAGGTCCCACTTAAGTGGAGGGGAAAGAAATGGCAAACAAAGATTTGGATAAGAATCCTGCCTATCAGGACAGCTGGGACTTGGAGTCTCTTTTCTACTTTTCACCTTATTTACGTTTTTTAATTGCACTTTAGTGTCTTTGCTCCTTTTCTGCTTCTCTTTTTGCCCCCACCCCCAACTTTTCTATTCCTGGGCTTTTGGCCCTCCTTTACCTGTCTATCTCTGGCTCCACTTCCTGTTTTCCCTCCTCTGCTTCTTTTCTATGACTCCATGCAAACCCACTTCTCCCACTGGCTCAGACATTGGCACTGGTGATTTTGACATGCTAGCATCTCCTGGTGGCTATTAAGCCGTATTCTTTCTCCCAGCAGCCCATGATGAGGGCTGCAAAGAAAAGAGAATGCCAAGGAGAAGAACCAGCCAGTTCTTGAGTCTAAAAAGACTCAACTTCTTAGCCATCTGATGTCAGCACACAAATGTGCTAATATGCAAAATGTGGCAGTAGAGCCTCAGCTAGACTTTCAAAATTCCCTTTTTCCTCCTGAGAACCAAAGTGTCCTGAATGGGTAAGGGGCTGGATTGTTTGAGGTCAGTATGGCGGATGCACTTTAGTTAGTTTCCGACCTAATGTAGCAATGAGGCCACTGAGATGCCAGTGGCTGAAGATGGTAGACTCTAAGTCCCTAGAAGGTTCTGCTGCCTTCTTATCTCCTGAGGGGCAGCATCCCTGCTTTAAGGCCCTGCCCTAAGGACAAACAAATGCAGAAGCAATAATATTTCTAGTGAAGTCAAATACCAAAAAAAAAAAGTTCCCTAATCCCCAAAATTAACCCCCCCCCCAACTCTATCAGTACGTAGAGTCATTGTAAAGCTGGAAATGGATCTCTTTCTAAAATCTCTTTTTATTTTTTTGTGTTGGGGGAGGGCAGTGGGAAGAAGGGAAGGGATGGTTTCCAGTGATCATTGCTAAAATTGTTTCAGGAGTATTTTGGTTTTTTTTTTTTTTAATTTTCATGAATTTTCTTTGGGAAAGGTGTTTTCTCACCAGATCAGAAGAGAGACCCACCTCTGATCTCGGGTTCAAAGATGGACTCATTCAGGGGTCATTGGTTATCTTGTCAGACTTGTGCCTTCAGGGGACAGTTTCCAGGATTACAATTAGACCCAGTTCTGATATCTGGCATGTTAGAAATCAATATCTTGATGTCTTTTCCTGCACCATGCTCACTTTTCCTAGATTAAGTTCTATTTTACAAGCTTCCTTTTCTTTTGTAAGTTTTGGACTCAGGGTGCTTACTGAGAAGGCAGAACCCAGAAGACTTAATGTAAATATCCTTTGGGAATGGCCATGCTCCCCACACCCTCTCACATTCTGGCTTCCCCATTGAGAATCTCAACCCTATACATGTGACTAGAGATGGTCAAAGGAAGGGGAGCATTGAGAGAAGTGGGCTTTCTCCTTGTATCCCCGATACAGTGCCTTGCACATAGTAGGAAATCACTTAAAGTGGAAGTGATTAGGGCAGAGAAAATGCTCCAGCCCATTGGAATGACTCCATCAGCTTAGTCTCTTCTCTATTGCCTGGGTACCACTAAACCCATCTCTGCCTCATGAAGTTGCTTCTAAAGAGTGGATGGAATACCTTTGAGAAGCATCTTAGAGGGCAGAGTCTTTCTAGAGAGGTTAGAGCTTAGGGGGTGCGACTTCAAAGGTCTGAAGGTCCCCACCACCATCTCCTGAACATGACTGTTCCGGGATTGGCTAGAATAGGGGATAACTCACAGAGACCTTTTTTTTTTTTTGAACTGGGTGAAGTGAGCATTCAGAGGTCCCTCCAAAAGGTGCTGTCACTCTTGAGTTATGGGTTTGGGGCTGTTTGTCATTGTCAACAGCAAAGGTTTCCATGTTTGTTTGTCTCTTTGTTTAATTATGTAAAGCAACCACCTTCCTTCCTGGGAGGAGAGAACATTTTGGTACATACATGTAAATACTTGCTGCCGCCTTTGATATGTTTAATTTTATGTTAAGCTTTCTGTTGTTTTTGTTGTTGTTGCATCGTGAACACATGTATTGTTACAAATGGACAATGGGTTCATTGAGACTGTTCAACTCGGTCAGATTTTTACATCTCTTTCTATCGAGAAGAGACGAGATTTTGTGCATTTGTACAAATGTTAATAATATCACTGCAATTCCAATATAATAAAGCCTTCAAATGCAAAGAAGGTCTGGAGCTCTGTGTGGTGAATCTGTGGGTGTGGTCAGGAGTGGGAGGCGATTACCCTAGCCCTGGGAAGTCTGGGCTCCCCTCTACCTGGCCAGTACACCTTGGGGGTAAGGAGGGAAAGAGAGGGAAGATTTCCTTTTCCCCAAAACACACTCCTGGGATCTCAGCCACTCATCCTTTGTCGCCCCCCAGTTTTCCCAGAGGTGATGCATCGCACGTTATTGTTCTCCCTGAAGGAAATCCCACCCAACTTTACTACCAGGGAAGAGAATTGGGGGAGATGGGTTGTTCTTAGTCAAGGAGGGTCCCACTACTGCTTCAAGGGATGTCGTGTCAAATGATCACCATGTTTGGAGCAAGTGAGAGTCTAGTTCATAGCACCTGGGCAAGCCTATGTCAGTCTCCCCCAAGGTGAGTAGGGAATCTACTCCAGCACCCTCAATATCTGCTCAATATCTAAATATGCCCCCTTGGGTAAAGAATCAACACTCACTTGTCTTTCATTTCACTAGCATTCAGGCATACCTGCACAACAAGACTAGAGTATATAGAGCACTGGACCTGGAGTCAGGAAGAGCGGTGTTCAAATCCAGTCCCAGGTCTTAACCTCTGTTTGCCTCAGTTTCCTCAGTTGTAAAATGGGGATAATAATAGCAGCACCTGTCTCCTGGGATAGTTGTGAAGATCAAATGAGACAGTATTTGTAAAGTGATCTGCAAACTTTAAAGCACTTATATAAATGTCAATTATTATTTTGTTCATGGTCCACAGTCTGACCTAGTAAGAGTCAGACACAGATATAGCTGGCTTACTCATATGAACTAAAAAAGCATTTGTTAAGTGCTTACTGTGTGCAAAGGTGCCGATAGAATAGTAAGGCAGTCCTTGTTCCCAAGGAATTCCTGTTCTAATGAAGGACACATATGAGGGTTCAGCTGCAGCACAGAATCCCAAAGGGCAGTGGCCAAGCAGATGGTAATACATCTTCAATGAAGTTTCTACTGATAGACTCAGATGTCATTCTGTTGTTAAACCATTTGGCACTGCCAAGGAGTTTGGTAGCAAGAACTTTCTTTTGTGGGTATTGCATTGGGCTCCCCAGTGGGTACTTCTCCCCAAACCTGTGCATATGGTTGCTGTCATATATCACCCCATATGTGAACCAAGGCAACACTGATCTTTGGTTCATATCTGCTCTCTTCTATTGCCTTCCTGGGGAGGCTGTATCTGAATGTCCCATCTCAATCTCTGTAGATTTTCCCAGTGTGGAAATACACCAATCTCTTGTGTCTGTTCTTCATCAACCATAGCATTGTTTGTGTGGATATGCTTGACCTTCACTGCCTTGCCCAAGCTTCTTATCTAATACAGGGTGGGACCCTTACATGAATAGGAGAGGGATATTGCCAGACAAGCCTCTTTTACTGGAACAGGGAGGTAAGGGTATGGGGGAAGGGAATTACCTGTTGGTGGAAGAGGAAGGAGAAGACTGGATCTAGATAGGAGTTTTTCTTTGTGGTAACATCAGACATACACACAATAAAGCATTCTTAAATGGAGGCAGCAGGGTAGAATTGGGGGGAGTTATACAAGGGATATGACTCCTAAAAGGAAGTTTCTTCAACAGAGGTGCTCCCCAGGATGTACTAGTGAGCTATTCAAACTTTCCATGACTTGAAGACCCACTTGATGACATTCTCTGAGGTACCACCAACAAATACACACAAATACACACAAAGACCAGGGAGATCAAGATAAATCTAGAGAATAGTCAGGAATCTACGTTGCCTAAAATAAAGGCATAAATGAGAATAATGTGTAGTAAGACTGGGTTGGAATCAAGTTGTGGAGGATCTTAAAAAACAGACTGAGCAGTTTGTATGGACAATGGGAAGCCATTAAAGATATTTAAGCAGCAGTATGAAATAATGCATATGACACTGGACTTGAAGTCAGGAAAACTCAGGTTCACATCTTGCTTCAGGCACTTACTATATGTGACGACCCAGACAAGTCATTTCACTTCTGCTCCCTCATTTTTCTCATCTGTAGAATAAAGCAATTGAACTCAATAGCCCATGAAGTCCCTCCCACCTCTAAATCTATGGTCCAATGATCTGATGACTCATTCATCCCTCTGATAACATTCTTTACCACACTTTTCTGACACAGGTCTTCATTGGTAATGTGTTGCAGCCTGCTCCCACCCACCAAATAACTCCCCGTTGCCCTTTGGGTGACCCCCAACTTGAATTCTTTGGAGACTTGGGTATTCTATAACTCAGTGATGCAGCATCATGGGAAGAATATAGTTGTTAAAAGATGGTTCAGCTCTAAATCTACTCTCTTTTTCACTTGTAAGTAATGTAACCAATCAATCCTGTCTTGGTGACCCCATTTGGGGCTTTCTTGGCAGAGATACTGGAGAGGTTTGACGTTTCCTTCTCTAGTTCATTTTACTGATGAGGAAACTGAGGCAAACAGGGTGAAGTGACTTGCCCGGGGTCACATAGTTAC
Source organism: Notamacropus eugenii (assembly GCF_028372415.1). NCBI lineage: Eukaryota > Metazoa > Chordata > Mammalia > Diprotodontia > Macropodidae > Notamacropus > Notamacropus eugenii. Next base: position 19,768,528 of record NC_092874.1, read on the forward strand.
TGAATAACTCAAGAGGAGTCTTCTTGACTGTAGCCTCATGATCTATGCACTGTGGCGCCACCTAGCTGTCCTAAGGAACTACTTAAAATGGTCCCAAGAAGAGTTAACAAGAATGTGAATTAATTAATATGGTGACGGTGTGTGTGTGTGTGTGTGTGTGTGTGTGTGTGTGTGTGTGTGTGTGTGTAAAAGAAGAGGAGAGGTAATGTGTATGAAGCAAAAAAATGGCAAGTGATGGGCAAGAGGAATGAAGAGACAGCAGTCAAAGATGACTTTCTGGGTTTGGTACCCCTTCCAGCCCACTCCTCTCTGTGCACAGCTGCAGGATGCTTTGCCACTAAGTTCCAGCCACTGGCTCTGGACTCAGGAATCAGGCTCAGATCTGACCTCTGAAATTTACTACTTGTGTGATTTTGGATAAGTCATTTCAACTCCCTTAGTTTCTTTGTATGTCAAAAGAGGCGGTTGAACTAGGCAACCTCTGACATCACATCCAGAGACATATGGATGACACTCTGAGCCTGTGAAAAGGGATAAGAGGCAAAATCTTTATGGTTGCCTCCTTCAGGCAGCAGGCCTATTGAGTAATGATGCATAGAGCGTAGAGCTTTAGCTAGCAAGGCTTCATGGTGAAAAGGGTAGAAGGTCAACCTGAGGAGCCAGAAAGACCTGAGTTCAAGCCTCTCCTCTGACACACGCTGACTTTTTGATCTTGGCCAAGTATTTTAACCTCTCAATGCCCTAGGCAACTCTAAGACCATATGTTGGTCTCAGAACAGTTACTGTTAATGTGTTTTGAAAAGGGAGTTTCCTAAGCAGGCATTCCCTAGACTAATAAATTTACAAATCTGCATCCCCCTACCCCCCAAAAAAAGTCAGAGCTAAAGTTAGAGGGAAGACAAGGCTACTTTTCCCTTTGAAAAGCAATAACTGAATCCTCATCTTCCATAAACTCATTTTTCTTGAGCTGTTGCTTTGGTTCACTTATTTCATATTAACTTGTTGTTGGGACCACCAGAACATTTTCCAGAAAGAGCTGTTATGTGGGCTTCTGAGTGAGGATGTAGCTGAGGGTAAGAAGAATAAATATAAAACCTCATACTTGGGTTAAAAAAATCAACTTCCTACGTTCACGGTGGGAAATAGTTTGACCCAAAGACAATTCATCTGAAAGAGATCTAAAGAATTTAGTGAAATACAAACTCGATATGAGTCAACAGTGAAATTATGGCCATCCTAAAAAGTGAGTATGAGAGAGAGGCAGTGTGTTCAGTATTAAGGGAATTAAATTCCTAACTAGATGCTTCCAAGTCAAACCCCGTTCAGTTCTGGGCATCACATTTTAAGAAAGGACATTAATAAGCTAGAGAGGATCTGGAGGAGGGCAGCCAAGATGGTCATGGAATGATGGACTTGGGAACTGGAAAAGACCTTGTTGATCATTGAGTCCAATCCCTTCATTTTACCACTAAAGACATGGATGCCCAGAGAAGTGACTTGCCCCAGGACTACATAGCTAGAAAGATAATGAGATAGAATTTGATAGAATCCTGACCCTGAGCCTGGTCTGTTAGTGGTGAAAAGCCTCAAGTTTATGTCTTATGAGGATCCATTGAAGGAACCAAGGATGTTTAGCCTATGGGAGAAAAATTTTAGGGCAGACATAAGAAACGTCTTCCAGGATTTGGAGGGCTCCCCTGACCTCGGGAAAGTGGCATTTCACTGGTGAAAACATCTAAGTAAATACAGGATCATTTGAGGTGAGAGAAAACAATTGGTGTGTGAGGAAAGGCTTTCCTGGAAGAGGGATTTCACGGGTTCACCTGGGCCCCCAGGGCACCTACGAGTCTCAGCGGTTAAAGATGACCAGTGATATCACAGGTGATGTCTTGATTTGCTTGAGAACTGGCCAGTGGTTCTGAGAGAGGATGGGGATAAGAAGGGTTAGTAGCAATGCTAGGTTTGCACCCAATCTTTCTCAGTAATTTCCTGGAATCTAAGTGGAAAGAGCTACTTAGAATGATTATTTCCCATAATTTATGGAAATTAAAATGGATCAAGGAAGAAAACCATGAAGGGACTTTGTGCCCACCTTGGAACTCCAAATACGTGACACTTTCTGATTGTTCGTGGGATCCTATGTCTAGAGCTGGAAGAAAACTTAAAGATCATCTAGGCTGACCCTTTCATTTTACAGATGGGGAAACTGAGGCAAAGTAACTTACCCAACATTACACAGGTAATTGGTGGCAGGTCCTATTATCCCAACTCCAACATCTTTCCATAATGGTGTAGTCTTTTTAGGGAAAATATGTAAATATTCCAATTTTACTTTTATTCCTTTCCACATCTCTCTCTCTCTCTCTCTCTCTCTCTCTCTCTCTCTCTCTCTCTCTCTCTCTCCCTTCTCCCTCTCTCTCTCTCTCTTTTCTGGGGAGCTAAGAGCACTCCAAAATTTCATGCAGCACAGATGCCACACCACACCTTTACCATACCATATATAACCCCCTTTACCCCAGACCATCCTTTAGAGCTTCTGTGATCAAAACTTTCATCACCCTTTGGGGGATTCTGAGTATGGAGATTCTGAGAACTTAGTCCTAATTTTGTAGACAAGTTAGGCCCAGAGAGATTCCATTTGCCCCTGGCCATACTTGCCCAAGATCATGGTTTGATGTCAGTAGGAAGCCCAGCTTTACTACTTACTCAAATGGCAAATGGCAAAGCTGGGCTTCCCACTGTTACCAAGTCAAGTTAATTACGTTTTATTAAGTACCTACTATGTGTCAGATTCTATGCCAAGTGCTGGTGATGAAAAAAAAAGGGTAAAAGACAATCCCTGATCTCAAGGATCACTGTCTAATGATGGCAGTATCCAAGCAATTATGTATAAGCAAACTAGACAAGATAAATTGGAGATATCAACAGAGGGAAGACTCTAGTATTAAGGAAAATTAGGAAAGGCTTCCTGTAGAAAGTGAGCCTTTAGCTGGGACTTGAAGGAAGCCAGGAGGCAGAGATAAGGAGAGAGAGTATTCCAGGCATGGGGGATAACTCAAGAAAATCTCAGCATTGGAAGATGGCATGTTATGTCTGAAGAATGACAAGGAGCCAGTGTCACTAGATCAAGAGGACATGAAGGGGAGAGAGGGGTCACAATTTAAGAAAAGTAGAAGGGGCCAGGGTATACAGGGCTCTGAAAAAAAGAGAATCTGATACTCTGTAGGTAATAGAGAGTCACTGGAATTGACTGAAGGGAGGGAGGAGAGGGTAACATGGTCAGCCCTCTGCTTTAGGAAGATCACTTCGAAACTGAATGAAAGATGGACTGCAGTGGGGGGAGACTTGAGGCAGAGATACTGATTGTGAGGCTACTGCAACAATCCAAGTGTAAGGAGATGAGGGGATGTTCACTCCTATGATGCCTGTCCTATGAAAATCTTGTCCATGTCCTCCTATAATGAGGTAGCTAGTTGGTATAGTGGATAGAGCACTCAGTTCAAATCCAGCGTTAGACATTTACTATCTTTATGCCTTGAGTAAGTCCCTTAACTTGTCTGCCTTAGTTTCCTTATCTATAAAATGTCAATAGAAAATGGGATCTTGTCTGGGATTGAAGGAAACCAGGAAGTGGGATGAGGAGGGAGAACTCTTATGTATGGGGCATTACCAGGAAATGAGACAATAATCACATAACAAAGGAAGTCGACATGGTCACATATCAATCAACAAGTATTTATTAAGCACTGACTATGTGCCAGGCACCATGTGAAACTCTGAGTACAAAGACAAAAAGGTGAAACCATTCCTACCCTCAAGGTGCTTACACTTTAACAGGAAAGATAATATGAAAATATGTTAATCACTCAATTAACAAGCATTTATTAAGCATGTAATATGTTCCAAGCATGGAACTAGATGCTGGGGATGCAAATACAGATACATACAGGACACATATAAAAAATGAATAAAAAGTAATTTGATCAAAGATAACTCAAAAGAGTTTTGACTAGTGATCTTCATGGGGTGATAAATGTCTATTATCCCACCTATGCTGTTAAATTGAGCATACAAGGCAGGGAGCTCACCCATCTGTTTAAATGTACCTTGGACAGAGACTTCATATGCACAACGAGTAGAAGCCTGAGTTAGACAGGATGAGGAGGGCAGGCTGAATTGCCTTTGGGAAACAGCATGGTATTTTTAATGCCCCTGGGTAAGGTTATATGATTGCATGAGACCACAGACTCTAAAAAACTAAAATGGAATAGTCTCTCAAAGGGCAACAGAGAGAGGTACCTGCTGGGTATTTTCAATGCATTGTGATAAAGCGATTGCAAAGTAGATACTACATACCCATTTTCCAGATGAGGATTGAGACTCTGAGATTAACTAATTTGCCCATGCTGGTGAGTGTCAGAGGTGGTTCACATAAAATATTCAACCCTATAAAACAATAGCAGCATGTTATATCATTCTTCATTCTAGGGACAGTGATTTAATGATCAGAAAAGGGACTGTTCACTCAAAGTTTATCACAGGAATTATCACTTTGACAGATAGTGTAGAATGTTACTCATCTTCTGAGGCAGGTGATGGACTCAAGATGCAGTAAGAGATCTTCAATTTGGGTCAATATGGGCACTTCTTTTGCTTGACTATGCATATTGGTTACAAGAGATTTTATTTGTCTTTTTTCTGAGAAGAGGAAGGGGAAGGAAAAAATAAGTGGTTGATAATTGAATCAAATGAAAATTAATTAAAAAAAGATTTGGATTTGAATTCTATTCCCAACTGATACTAGCTTTGTGACACTGGGCAGGTTGTTTTGCTTCTCTGGATGTTTCTTTCCTCATCTGCAAAATAAGAGAGTTGGCCATGAATCCAGAGGACTGAAAATAAGTCATGCTAACCCATCTCCTGAGAGAGAGGTGATGAACTCAAGATGTGGAATGAAACACACATTTTTAGACATGGTCAATGCAGGAATTTGCTTTGCCTGACTATATTTGTTATGATGGTTTTCTTTTTTCTTTTTATTTGGTTAGGAAGGGATAGTAAATAAAATAAATGTTTGTTAATTGAAATAATAATAGTAATTTATAAAATGAAATGTAAAGAGTGGTCTTGTCAACATCCAAGGTTTCTTCCCATTTCCTGTGCCCCGAGAAAGCCCTTCAGTACCCAGTTGGTTGAAGCTCTAGGATTAAGGTAGCCAATGAGAAGTATCAGAAAGTGAGCTAAATAGGACATTTGGTATATTTAATGTCCATCAGAAAGAGAGCACCCATTTGGCAAAAGGAAAACACAACTGGTAGAAGCAGATGTATTAGACTATAGGTGTGGAAGGAGGAGTACACTGTCAGAAATGGTTCATGATGGTTTAGCTTAGCTGTATTTTTGTTTATATTGTGGTGGGGATAGGGAGAATCATTGGGAAGACTGATAGAGAGAGAGAAAGAGAAAGAGAGAGAGAACACACATGTAACACAAATGTGTATAAATACATGTAAATGTGTACACACATATACATATATTTAAAGGGCAACAGCATCAACAAAACAATTCCAAAGTGAAATTTGGAATTTGCCCAAGTGAATTCTCTACAGCAAAAGATAGAGTGAAGATGAAAAGGCTTAATTGACTAACTGGAAAATAGCAAGCAGGGTCCCCGGTGTCACAGTTGCACAGCCCGAGGGGCTTGGCCCTCCCATTTTTAGAGCTTAAACATATATAACTCTTTGGTTGCTTTATTTCATTCTTGTTGACATTTAGATTTTACAACCAGATGGAGTGGGTCACTTCAATATTGTGGCATCTTTAGCTCTTTAAACTAATGGACAAAAATCTATTTCAAGTATTCATTTAGCCACAAGGCAGATTTGAACTTCAATCTGGTATGCAAATGACCAAATAATGCGATAGGCCAACGGATGGCTTCTTAGAAGAGAGGGGTGACCTGATGGATCCAGGTCAGACGTGTGTGTGCTTTTTATGTTCATGAGATGATTAGATGGCTAAGTGAGCAACGTTTAAGTGGAGTGTACTGTGTTTTAACAGCTCTATTTATGAGCCAAAAGAAGCTGGTCTCAATACCTCTCATTACCATCAAGTTATCCACATTTTTTGATAATAGAATAATATATAGAGAAGTTATTTTATCAATATTAAGCAAGGTCCTCTTTTCTCTTTGTCTCTTTTCTCTAGGGCAGAGTGATGCCTTGTTATGAAAACTACCCGCTAGATCTAATAAAATATTGAAGAGAGGTTCCAGACAGCATTGTGTAAGCAAATACCAAGAAAATCCCTTCCCATTTGCAAACAGATCAGCCCAATCTCTGAGGACTTCCTTGGAGAACGTTACAGCAAAGGCTGCAGGAACGCCAAAAACTAGTGGAGGGAGTGATTCCAAAGGTGCAGAGGATGGAGGCAGGAATTTCATAGCAATGGGGCCCCAGAAAGAAATGTGGGAGAGGGGGATTCCAATGAAGGTGCCACAGAGGAGTCCAGGCCCCCTGAGTTTCAAAAACATATGTCCAGCCCGGAGCTTCTCCAGGGATAGGTGCTGGGCCTGTGGTTTCATTGTTCCAGGGCACTTGCAAATAAGTGTGTCTGTAACCTTGGAAAGTAATAGCAAGTATCCTAATCTGAGTAATTAAGTGGATTGTGCATTCAATCACCAAGTGCTTTAGTAGTTGAGGTGAAAGTATGGAGAGCAACAAGTGGGACCTGAAGTCAAGAAGAATCATCTTCCTGAGTTCAAATCCAGCCTGAGACACTTACTGACTGTGTGACCCTGAGCAAATCACTTCACCCTCTTTGCCTCAGTTTCCTCATCTGTAAAATGAGCTAGAGAAGATAATGGCAAAACTCTCTACTATCTCTACCAAGAAAATATCAAATGAGATCATGAAGAGTCAGACACAACTGAAATGACTGAACAAAATAAGAAAAATATTATAGAATATAACAATGATAGGATCATAGATTTAGAGCTGGAAGGGACCTTCAAATTAATCACTTCAACCCCTTTGTCTTACAGTTGAAGAAACTAAGTCTCGGGGGTGAATGTCACACAAATGGCAGAACCAAAATTTGAATCCCAGTCCAATAACTCCATCTCCCATTCTCCTTCTACTTCGTCATTCTTACTGAGCTATCCAAGTGATCTGCCCAGAGTGCAGATCTGACCACTCTCATTCAGTAAACTCAATGGCTCCCTATTGCCTCATTTTTGAAGCCCTTCATGGCCTTGCTCCTTTCTACCTTTTCAGTCTCCCCTCCAAGGACTCTTTATTCTGGTCGCACTGGTCTCCTTGTTCTTCCATGAAGAAGAAATGCCGTCTCCTAACCTTCAACAGTTGATGCATGATTGGGATTCTTTCCCTCCTTGTTTCTATCTTGTGACTTCTCCAGCTTCCTTCAAGTTTCATCTAAAATCTCACCTCCTTCCAGAAGTCTGTCCCAATCCTTTTTAATGCTAGTGCTGACTTTCTGTAATGATCTTTAGTTTCTCCTCGATATATCTTGTTTGTGTATAGCTGTTTGCAGGTTGTCACACCTTTAGATTGGGAGTTGTTTGAGGGCAGGGTTGTTTTTGCCTTTGCATCTCCAGTTGCTAGTATAGTGCCTGGTATATAGTAAGGGCTTAATAAATGATTGTTGAGTTGACTTTTGAATCAAAACTTGACATCCTGTCATGACACAGTCTTACTTCAATGTCTCCTCAAGGCACAGAGATAATCTGGATGCTCCAAGGCTCTGACAAGTCCTATGTTGTGCTGGAAAGGGTCGGAGTATGTATCTGGGAAGAGATTGTGCCTATTCTCCAAGGACAAACCTAGCTCTCTACATAACACTGGTAGGCTGGTTGCCTGGTGATCATTTTTTTTTAAACCATGGCAATCCATGAAAGAAAGAAAGATATTTAAAATGGTTCCCAGGCCCATGGGACTCATTATGTCTAGCAAATTATGATTGGATTGAACTTAATTGGTTATCAGCATAATTAGTCCTAGTAAATCCCAGGACTTGACTACCCTCCTGGATTACTGGAAAATTAATTTTAGAGTTTACATATCTCTTGTCATGTTAATAATGTTTAAGAGGCACTGGCAATTTAATTTTCTTTTGTGTCCTTCCAGGGATCTGGGAGCTTCATCATGTGGACATTCCCTCCAAAAGTGCAGATCACAACCAATCCACACAAAATCATACTTTCTCATCCTGCACTCTTCTTGTCTATTAATTTCTTAATTTAATAATCATGACATACATTTATCTAGGCCTTGACAAACATAATTTCATCTGATCTTCATAACCCTGGGAAGTAGTTGCTAATTTTTCCCCAACAAGTGATTTCATTAATGTAGAAAACTCTTACTGGGAAAACTCATGCAAAGCGATAATCCTCCTACTACTTCTGGTCGTAGAGAACTTCTGGGGATACTGAAAAGTTGTGTGATGATCCCAGGGCCACATAGCCAGGAGGATTCAGAGGCAAGACTTGGCCCCTGGTCTTTCTGATCTCTAGACCAGCTTTCTATCCTGCTTCTTTTTCTATTCAATGGCACCCAGTGTTCCCATGTAGTCTCCATTCTGAATCCAATCTAGGCCCAGCCTTGTTAGCTTTTAACAGTAAATGAGATTGGGCTTATTCAGGGTGCAATAGCCATAGCTAAATTTCTTATTTTGGCTGATTAAAATGTCGCAGACAACTATGATATTGAGGATCTAATTAAAGAATAGATAGGAAAGGATAGATAGATAGTGACTTTAAATCATTGCCCTACTTCTCAACTGTTAGCAACAAACAATGAGTTAGAGGCAGGGGAAAGATCCTTCTGTGTGGAGGCTGATCTACATTCCATTCCTGCCTTTGACACTGTGTGTGTACTCCAAAGGGTCCCTCAGTTTTGTTGTTTATAAGTTGAAGAATTGGACTGGATGGCTTCTAAGAGCCCTTCCCATTCTAAATCAATGTGTGATTGATTCTATGATCCTATGATCTCCTCTATGGCTAGTGAGCAGAGATAAGTGGGAGTTCGATGCTTCTGTGGAGGAACTGAGCAGGGACTCCACTCAATCGGAGTAGGCATTTCATCCTGTCTTTAGTACTGGGGTATTCTGGTCAGCCCAACCCAGTCTTTGTGAGTTTCAGTACAAGGGTGAGGAAGTATATGGTGGGCAAGGCTCCAAGAACCTTGCAGCTTCTAGGCTGTGGTGGTCTAAGCCAGTTTTCTCCTCCTGTTGTCCCTGATGGTGGTGGTGGTGGTGGTGGTGGTGGTATGTGTGTGTGTGTGTGTGCACGTGTGTGTGATCCTGTCAACAGCAGTACCAAGAAAGCTTGTATTGATGCCTTTGCTTTGCTGGGGCCACAAATCACAGCCTTTCCCCATCCCCCTTATTTCTTCCTGTCTATAGCTTGTTTGAATGCTCTCTCCTCCATTAATTACAGGGACATTTACCAGTATTTAGCACAGTATCTGGCACACAGTAGGCTCTTAATAAGTACTCATGAATGTTGACTAATTTTTTACACACTCAGAGTATTCCCAAGAGTGAAAATATTCCCAAGAGTGAAAATGGAAAGTGATGATATGGTCCCCAGATTTAGCCTCAGGGTCCTATCCAGTCTTCATGCTTGAACAGTATCCTCCATTGAAGGTGGGGAAATGCCTAGGGGTGGGGGCAACGCCATAGACATCTTCAGGACAGACACCAACAGTAATCTATGGGATGCCAAAGGCTTGCATCCTTTGCAATATGACCCCTCTCATTATTATGAAAGTGATAATAATAGAAAAGAATCATCAAATGTTATAGAGATTATCTTATTCAGTCCTCAAAAAGACCCAGTGAGACAGATGCCACCCATATCACTATCATCGTTCTTCTACAGTTAAGGAAATGAAGAACTATTCAAGGTGAAGTGACTGGTCTACAGTCACACCACCATAGACGTCAGAAGGATTTGAACCCGGCTCTCCCCATCTTCCATTGAACTGCGTTTTCTCCCTAGGGCAGCTAAATTGCATAGCCATAGAGTCAGGAAGTCCAGAGATTAAATCCTGCCTCAGGCATTTATTAGCTGTGTGACCCTGACCAAGTCTTTTAACCACTTTCGACTTTATTTTCTTCAACTGTATAATAATAGCACCTTCTTTACTGGATCAAAGGAGATATCTCTAAAGTCCTTTGCAAACCTTAAAGCTTGACATATATACTAACTGTTACGGTGATGAAATCCCTGTGTGTTCTATTTTGATTTAGAGCCCCTAGACAAGGAGAGAAATAGGGAGACTATATCACATTAAAGAGGTTTCCTAGGGTTGTATTCAAAACAAACCCAGGATTTTCAGAGCACATGAGGCCACAATTCTCTGACCTACGCTTGGAAATACAACATCTGAAGCTTTCTCCAGAGGCCAGCTGCCAGTCTGAAGCAAGATAAGTGTCTTCCAATAGAGGAAGTTCATCAGTCGGTGATCTGCCTAGAAAATCTTCCCCGTTGCTATATTCCCAGACCTCAGATTCTATGGAAAACATGTCAGCATACCCAGGAAGTGTAGCCCCTTATTAGCAGAGGGATTATGGGAAGTGTAGTTTTTCCCAGTTGTAAAAAGAGACTGATCGTAGGAGGTGTAAATTAGAGGAGGGGGTGGAATGGGGAGAGAAATCCCACTAGCCAGGTTAGCACCAACCCATGTTAAGCCAAGTTGTTACTACATTACACGGAATATATTCATGAGCAGCTGAAACCTTGTCTGGCTCTGACCCAGATTCATCTGGACAGAATTTGATATACTGAAACCTGGAGGATTTATTCCCTTTTCTCAAATAAGATCCCCTTTGATCCTCACAACTATAGATAATAGATCACAATAGAGTAGCCCCAGACTTAAATGTGAGCCTGTATATCACCCCAACTAGACAATAAGCTTCTGAAGGCAGGACACTGAATCACTCACAACAGCATCGTGTCCAACATTCTGATCACCCTTTCTGTCTCTGTTTTTGTCTCCTATGTCTGTTTCTGTTTTTCTTTGTCTCTCTCACTCTCTCTTCTCCTTTCCCCTCTCTCTCTTCTCTCTGTTTCCCCTCTTTCTCTGTCTCTCCTCTCTCTGTCTCTCTATCTCTGACTCTGTTTCTCTGTCTCTCTCTCCCTCTCTCCCTCCCTAACACACACACACACACACACACACACACACACAATTCAGAAGTGCTTCATCACAACATGGAGGTTAATCTCGGTTCTTGAAGATGATATCAGTAGACAGGTTCTGGAAGATCTTATCAGACTGAGAAGACCTTGAGCATGGATTGTGTTCCTTTGTTGCTGAAGAAGACTAGGCCATCAGCGAAATGATGACGTGACTTGCACTTGACTTTGTTTTGAGTGAGGGAGGGCTGAGGTTTATGTCCAAGCCCCTGCAAACCCCCTTCCAATGGTGGCACCTAGCTTATTCCTTTGACTGATTAATTGATTCAGTAGATTTCTGGACCTTGTTCATACCTCATTCATAGCACTGAGTGATTGACTAATTGAACTGAGATGTCCAGACCTTCTGTGTTTGATTAGAGGGGAATGCTTCTCCCACACACACATGTGTGTTACTAAATCTATATAAACTAAGGATAAGGTAATTGAGGAGGGGGTCACTAGAAGCTGGGGACACCAGAGCTGAGTTTTGCTGGGGGAGATAAGGAGAGAATGAATCCCAGGAAGGGGAGTAAGATCTGTAAGAAGACATGGACGTGGGACATAGAGTGTCATGTGTGAGGAAGCAGCAGAAAGGTCATTTGTGCTTGACCACAGAGGGCAGGAAAAGGAGTCACGTGTAGCCGGATGGGTGGAAAAGGTTGAGGTGGGGTTGTGGATCATCTTTATTCGCTATCATTCTCGACTTCTCCATTGGCTCCACAATCTTCTCTGTTTTTTCCTAAGCCCCCTTTGTCAAATTCTTCTCCACTTACCTTCAATCTAACCAAATGCTCTCTCAGCACACAAGCTGACCCTCCCTCCCTGGGCCTCTCATCACCTCCTCCAGGCTACCCTACTTTCTGTGCTCCTCAACCAACACAATCCCTTAAACAGGCCCAGGGAATCCCAGGCAGCTGCTCTTGCTTTTCCACCCAGCCTTCATCATCATGGAGCTGATACCATGGGACATGAACATCATCAATCTGCAATCGTTCCTGCTTCCCTCCACACCATGCCATCTACATGCTAGATGCCATTTTCAATTCCTTTCTACCAGAATGTTGGAACTTAGTCCCTGGGTCCCTCAGTCTGGGAGCTTTTGTCCTATCTTGCCTCAGCCCTAGTCTCTAAACCAGGGATCAGCCATTACCTCACCAAACACTCTCCAGGGTTCTTTCCTTTGTTCCCCTTTTGAGTTATCCTCCCTCTTTAGAATGTAAGCACCTCAAGGGTAAGAACTTTACAGTTTGCTTGCTTTTGTTTTGCCTGGTTTAGCAGAGCTGCTGGTTACTGTATACTCTCTTCCCACTTACCCACCTCTCTCTGTCTCTCTGTCTCTCTCTCTCTCTCTCACACACACACACACACACACACACACACACACACACACACACGCATCTCTCTCTGTCCTCTCCTCTCTTGTCTCTTCTGTCTCTGTCTCGCTCCCTCTCTCTTTTCTCCTCTGTCTTCATCATTTATCAACCATGTATTAGCAATCTATTATGTATCATCTATCTATATTTCTATCTATCCATCATCAATCAACCACCTCTCTCCCTCTATTTCTATCTATAACCAAAATTAAATCTTTACTTTCACTCACCTCCCCAACTTAAATCCCATGTTCTACAAGAAGCCTTCCCCTACCCACTCTTAATTCCAGTGACTTCTCTCTGTTAATTATTTCCTATTTATCCGTTATCAAGCTTGCTTTGTACATATTTATTTAAATGTTTACCCATAATATTATGAAATTCTTGAGGGCAATGACTGATTTTGCCTCTTTTTATATCCCCAGAAATTAGCATTGTGCCTGCATATAAATGCTGCTTAATAAATATAAATTGATTGGATGAAATTGAGCATTTCCTTCAATTACTTAAAAATGTGATTCTCAGCTGGGGTCCATAGGCTAACAAAGGGGTCCTTGGACTCAAAAAAGATTAAGGGCTGAATTCCCACTCTGAAAGAGTCTAGAAAAAGATGAATTTCCAAAGAATTTCATACGACATAATTCCTGTTCCGACTAAGATCCCAAGGATGTTATTGTTTTCTGAAATTCATGGTTCTCCTAAGCCTATATGAAGAGTTCGTTGACCCTAAAGAACCAAGTGACAAGAAATTCCAATAAGTCTTTATTTGGGAAGCCACTTAAAGTGTTGACTAAACCGTCGAGGGTTTTCTGCAACCCTTGAAGCTCACTTTTGATCATTCTAGACAATGGCTACTGGCAGTTTGCTTACATCAAGAGGGCGGACATGCAAATTACGTCATTGCCAGGCTTGTCTCAATGGTAGCCTGCTCCTGATAAGTGAGTTTTCCTATTCAAGATTTTAATAACTACAGAAATAAAACCAAGACAGCAGGTAGTACGCTGGGCCTAGTGTGAGAAAGAGCTGTGTTCAAATTCAGCCTCAGACTCTTCCTAGCTGTGACCCTGGAAAAATTATTTAATCTCAATTTTCCCCAATTTCCTCATCTGCAAAATGAGGATAATAGCACCTCCCTCCCAGAGATAATAATTGTCAAGTGCTTAGCACAGTTCCTGGCACACAGTAGGTACTAGAAATATACTTAATAGCCCTTCCTTATTTCCCTATACTGTACCTTAGGTTCCTAATGCTTCCTGGCTGATGTTTTCCCAATTTTTTTCTCTACTTAACATCTGGAAAGGAAACATAAAATTATCTTTTTCTCTAAATATTTGTCTCTGGAAAGCTACTATGGTTGAAAGCATCAGACCCGAGCCCTGACAGCAGTGAGAGAGGTCAGCTTGCAGAGAAACGTCCAGAGAGATGCTCCAGGGATCTCTCCTCAGCCCTGCCCTGTTGAACGTGTTGGGACATTTATCAGTGTTTTGGATAAAAGCGCTTGCTCACATCTGTTGAGGATGTGAAGCTGGAGGACAGAGCAGAAAGACGTCAGACACAACAGTCACCAGAACTGGGCAAAAAAAGATCCCAAAGGCTAGAACAGAAGCTCTCCCAACGTTTGGTCTCAGGACCCCTTTATGCTCTTAGAAATGACTGAAGACCCTTCCCAGAAACTTTTGTTTCTGTGGGTTATCTCTATTGAAATGAGACTATTTTAGAAAATTTGTGCCTTCTGAAGTAGGGGTAGGGATGGCAGAATCAGGAACAACTTAAAATAGCTCCTCTCCCCTTCAATGTAAATGAGAGGACAGAGGGCTGGGAGATCTTCTAATGACTCCATCACTCTCATTTTACAAATAAGGAAACTGAGGCCCAGAGAGGCTTAGTGAATTGCCTAGGGTCACATAGCTTGTTAGTGTCAGGGCTAGGATTCAATCCCAAGTGTTCTTTTTATCAAATTCAATGCTCTGGATTTAGAAACCTTATCTCTCATTTAGTTGTCCTTCATTATATTGTACCCTACACACAGATTTTCTCTTTAGATCCTGGGGATAGCTCTTCCAAAAACTTCTGGATTCTTTTTTGTGTGTGCTGTTAATTGGACCAATGGTCATCTTCCTTACCAAGAGGTCCACCAAATGAATTTCCACTTGTTCTCTCCACTTGTTCCACTCTCTCTCTCCTGATATGAACCACTTTTTGCTCTGATAATTAGTTTAAAGTCTTTATACATTCTTATAAGACAGCCCATATGGACATCCTCCACAAATGCCTCTTCACCATGTGGTGGTGACTGGAGGTTCTCTAAGTCTGCCATTTGAGAGCAAACCCTGAAAAATCTTACCAAGTTGGAACAGTTTAAAAATGGGGACTTCCCATGGGCTACACATCTGCCATCTGAGGACCCACCCAGCTAAATCAAGGGAAGTTAATAGACCGAAGATAGTTAAGTAGATATGGATAGATACTAAAGATGGTAGATAGATACATGTACATACATACATACATACATATATACATACAACATTTATTAAGTGAAATGTATTAGACACTGTACTAAACAGGAGGAATATAAATGAAAGAAAAAAAAAGACAGCTCCTTTCCTTAAGGAGACCTTCCTTTGTTTCAGACTATTTCTCTTACTATTAATGAAATTATTTTGACCAATGTCAGAATTCTCTCTTTAAACAAAACGCACTAACACAGTGACATCCAGAACAATTGAGGTAAAACATGGCATTTTTCAGGAGGACAATTTCAGTCCCAGAGTGCTCTGCCCAATCTTCGTCCCACCAGAACAGAGCTAATTATGACTTCCAGTTTGAAGAGGGGTTGAACCAAAACATCTTCTTAATCACTTGTACATAGGTGACTCCAAGCTACTGCAAAAAGTCATGTCATTTCATGGAATCTTTCCCCTGTGATATCAAAATGCCATTTGGACTAGAAGGCAAGGAAGCTTGCATCTGAAAGCCAAAGTGAACCAGTGAATGAAAGCACTACCTACCCATGCCTTGTAGACAAGAAATCAGACATAAGGACAGCATTTCAAAAGCTCTGTCTCAGTACAGTATGAGACTTCCTGGTGTACGAAAATCAAAGCTGAAGGGGAAGAACATGTTTAAAGCAACTATCACCCATGAAATATCAGTCTTAATGTGCATTTTTAGAACACAAAATGGACCATAACATACTTGGAAAGTGTCTTAAAAGGAGCCATACAATGTTAATGCGTCACCGATTCCATAACCCTAAGATAACTATTTGTTCAGAAAGGAGAAAGGAGATGGATGGATTTTTTTAGATTTAGATAGATTTTTAGATTTTTTAGAGATTGATAAACAGAACAAAAACCTACAGAAACGTTTCTGGAGTAAACAACCTCACTTCAAATGAGATAATATTAGATGAGATCAAATAAGATAATATTTGTGAAAAGCATTTAGCATATAGTAGGTGCTATGTAAATGCTTAACCCTTCTCCTTTCCCTTCCCTCTTCATCGAAGACTGATGACAGGCACATGCCTTGCATTGGATTTTGCCAAATCTAACCCCAAATGGTTTATCTCCAGATGGGGCCTAGGAAAGTGCCAAGATCCAAGGGTGGAATCAAAGAGCCTTCCACGGGCAACATCCACATGAATTTAGTCAATAATGTCACCAAAGATGAATGGGCCAAATGTCTGTGTCATGGGTACTTGTTTATAGATATAGGGGGGTTAATGGTGATAATTCAGGGCTAGGTCACTGCCACACAAAATTACATAAAGGTTATCCTCAAGGATGCCTGACTTTGCCATCAATGTAGATCATGCAAGGAACCAGGAGAAATTATAAATTATTTGCATCCTTCTACGCTGCAAAATTTTAGTACCTAGCAAGACATGACCTGGTAGCTAGGATTGTATGTCTTTCATAGGCTGATAGGAGACAAATCCCCATACTACAAATACAGGCTTCATAATATCTTGGCAAACTGAACCAATGCATTATATGGGAACAAGACTGAACTGTTGCCCATAATTACTCAGACATAACATTGATCCATAAAAACTTGAGAACAATGAATGTAATAGATAGTCACCATCTCTAAACTACATGGAATGAAAAGCTTTCAACATGTAGAAACTTAGCAGAAGAGATCAGAACCATGATGTATCAGGATTAGTGCATCATCCCCATCAGCCTGGCTGCTCCTGGAGATGTACCCAGGATGCTTTTAGTGAGCCTAGGGAGGATAAGCTCACAAACTATTGCTTTCATTCAGCTATAAAAAGCAGTTACTTCATCCACTGCTGCAATAATTTGTAGAAACTGAATGTAAAAAGAAAGATGGTAGAAGAGTGAACGATGACAGTACCATCTGTGATGGTCCCCATTGGAACCCCAACAGAAATGATGACGTGGGTTGGGTAATAATGTTAGCTCCTACTTATATAGATTTAAGGTTTGCAAAGCACTTTAAATACATCGAGAGGCAGGGCAGCATGGGACATAGAATGCTAGATTTGGAGTCAAGGAAACCTGAATTCAAATCCCGATTTTGCCACTTACTACCATGTGACCTGGGCAAGTTACCCTCTGGACTTCACTCACTTTATTCATCTGTAAAATCAGATTTGGATTCCATGACCTCTAAGGTACCTCTAAATCTATGATCATTCTCTATTCTGAACCTCAAAACAACCCTGATGGTGACTTTATTTTCCCCATTTCACAGAAGAGAAAACTAAAACTCAGGTAAGTTAATTTGCTCAAGGTCACCCAAGTAGGAAGTAACTGAGGCTAGAGAATTCAATTGTTCTGGAAAGTAAATAAGTGAGACTAAATGTGGAGGGAGCAGGGAAGGAGAATCTCAAAGTTTTGTAGCTCAGCCCACCCTATTTCTTAAAATAATTCCAATCTAGGCACTCATTCCATTTATTTCAGTCTCTGGTCTTCAGCTCTATTTTGCTTCTAAATATGCCACCATGACTGATCTTCTCCCTTCACATAGGTGGCAGGTGGGTAATTTATGAATTCATTTGACACCCCCCAAAAAGGTTTTTCAAGAGATCTTTTGTGGAAACTACAAGGGTGTTGCCCTCTCTATAGTCCTTCCTTTAAGGGAGAAATGATTTCAGTATTCAGTGGACTAATGATGGATCCTTCCCCAGGGAGGACATTTCTGGAGAGGTATGGCCTCTTTCATCCCTTCATAACTTGCAAAGGCATACTCAGGTACAAATTAATACAGATTGAAGGCCTTGTCGCTCATCTGATTTCATTTGGCCAATTACCTTGTCCAGAAGTGTAAAAAATAAATCTCCCAGAAAACAAGGTCAAGTGTTCTCTTTCTCATTACCTGAATATCAGCTACTGCTGCATGGTGAAGGAACTAGCTAGCAGATACTTGCTAACCACGTTGGGGAATGGGAGGGGCTTTGGCCTTGCCCATGTCTTTGGGTTTAACTTAAATCAGAAAAAGATGTAGCCTTAGAAAGAATGGACTAGAGCAGGGATGGGGAATCTGTGGCCTCAAGTTTCCCACCCCCGGATTAGAGTCTCTCATTTTTCTAATCCAGTTAAATTTAACAAATAGTTGTTAAACCCCCAACTCTGCATAGGGCATTTTGCTAGACACTGGGGATACAACATCAGAAAAACAAGCATGTCCGTGGATAAAGCAATGCAATATCGATTTCTTTGAGGCAGGAAATAAAACTAACAATTCATGGATTTGTTAAACAAACTTTTCTATTTTTTTTAGATCTGCATTTGTCTATCTTGCCCATGTTTGAAATTTAGGGACTGCCCATGGGCCCTATTCCAGTACTGAGGGGCACTAGAGCTTTGTCCACCTTCGATAACCTGTTGCCCACTCTGCTCCTCTCCTGGGCTCTCACTATGGTAGTGGGAGACTTCAAGAGGACCCCAATCAGCTTGACCCACTGCAGTTCAAGGGAGCCACCAGCTTCAACCTCCCATGACTGGCTCACAAACATTTATGAAGAGCCTGCTGTGTGCCAAGCCTCCAGCCACAGTGTTAGGCATTGGGATACAAATGCTAAAATGAAGCAATTCCTGTCCTCAAGGAATTTATAGTCTATAGAAGACAGGAAGGGGTAGATTCAGTATGTACACAGATCAGGAAATTCAAATTATAAATAAAGAAGTAATAATGATGATGATAATGATGATATTTATTTTCCCCAAAATTTATTAATTTATTTGCTTTCAGTTTTCAACATTCACTTCCATAAGTTTTAAATTTTCTCCTTCTCCCTCCCCCTTCCTTCCCCAAGATGACATGAAATCTTTTTTGGTCTCCACACACACATTCCTATTACATACATTTATATACCAGTCATATTTCATAGAAGGATTATAATGAATGGGAGAAACCATGAGAAAAACACAATGAACACAATGAAACAACAAAAAAGAAAATAGTCTGCTTCATTCTGTGTTCTGACTCCATAGTTCTTTCTCTGGATGTGGATGGCTTTTTGCATCCTTTTGGAAATGTTTTAGGTCCTTGCATTACTGAGAAGGGCTAAGTCTATCAAAACCAGTCCTCGTACACTGGGGCTGTTGCTGTGTATAATGTTCTCCTGGTTCTACTCACTTCACTCAGCATCAGTTCATATAAGTCTTTTCAGGTTTTCCCGAAGTCTACTTGCTCATCATTTCCTATGCACAATAGTATTCCATTATATTCATATACCACAACTTGTTCAGTCATTCCCCGATTGATGGGCATCCCCTCAATTTCCAGTTCTTAGCCACCACAAAAAGAGCTGCTATAAATATTTTTGAACGTGTGGGTCCTTTTCACAACTTAATGATTTCTCTGGGATACAGCCCTAGAAGTGATATTGCTGGGTCAAAAGGTATGCATATTTTTGTATGCCTTTGGGCATAGCTCCAAACTGCTCTCCAGAATGGTTGGATCAGCTCACAGCTCCACCAACAATGAATTAGTGTTCCAACTTTCCCACATCCTCTCCAACATTTATCATCTTCCTGTTCTGTCATGTTTGTCAATCTGATAGGTGTGATGTGGTACCTCAGAGTTGTTTTGATTTTCATCTCTGTAATTAATAGTGATTTAGAGCATTTTTTCATATGCCTATCGATAGCTTTAATTTCTTCCTCTGAAAACTGCCTATTCATATCCTTTGACTATTTATCAACTGGGGAATGACTTGTATTCTTGTAAATTTGACTCAGTTCTCTATATATTTTAGAAATTAGGCCTTTATCACAGATACTAGTTGTAAAAATTCTTTCCTGGTTTTCTACTTCCCTCCTGATCTTGGTTGAATTGGCTTTGTTTGTGCAAAAACTTAACAATTTAATGCAATCAAAATTATCCATTTTGCATTTCACAACACTCCCTATCTTGTTTGGTCACAAATTCTTCCATTCTCCATAAACCTGACAAATACACTATTCCTTGCTCCCCTAATTTGTTTATAGTATCAGCCTTTATACCTAGGTCATGTATCCATTTGGACTTTATTCTGGTATATGCTGTCAGATGTTGGTCTATGCCCAGTTTCTGCCATACTATTTTTCAGTTTTCCAGGCAGTTTTTGTCAGACAGTGAGTTCTTATCCCAGAATCTGGGATCCTTCAGTTTATCAAACAGTAGACTGCTATTATCATTGATTACTGTGTCTTGTGTACCTAACCTATTCCAATGATCTACCCCTCTATTTCTTAGCCTGTACCAAATGGTTTTGATGATAACTGCTTTGCAATACAATTTAGATCTGGTATGGCAAGGCCACTTTCCCTAGCATTTCTTTTCATTAATTTCCTTGATATTCTGGACCATTTGTTCTTCCAAATGAATTTTGATAGTATTTTTTCTAGCTCCAGAAAATAATTTTTTGGTAGTTTGATTGGTGTGGCACAGAATAAGTAAATTAATTTAGATAGAACTGTCATTTTTATTATATTAGCTCAAGCTACCCATGAGCAACTGATGTTTTTCCAATTATTTAGATCTGACTTTATTTGTGCAAAAAGTATTTTGTAATTGTGCTCATATAATCCTTGTGTTAGTTTTGGCAAGTAGACTCCCAAATATTTTATAATGTCTACAGTAACTTTAAATGGAATTTCTTCTATCTCTTGCTGTTGAGCTTTGTTAGTAATATATAGAAATGCAGATGATTTATGTGGGTTTATTTTATATCCCTCAACTTTTCTAAAGTTGCTCATTATCTAAAATAGTTTTTTTTACTTGATTCTCTAGGATTCTCTAAGTATATCATCATGTCATCTGCAAAGAGTGATAACTTAGTTTCTTCTTTGCCTATTCTAATTCCTTCAATTTCTTTTTCTTCTCATTGCTAAAGCTAACATGTTTAACACCATATTGAATAACTGTGGTGATAATGGACATCCTTGTTTCACCTCTGATCTTACTGGAAATGCATCTAGCTTATCCACATTATATGTAATGCTTGCTGATGGTTTTAGGTAGATAGTACTTATCATTTTAAGGAAAGTTCCATTTATTCCTAAACTCTCCAATGTTTTCAATAGGAATGGGTGTTGTGTTTTGTCAAAAGTTTTTTCTGCATCTATTGAGATAGTCATATGGTTTCTGTTAGGTTTGTTGTTAATATGATCAATTATGCTGATAGTTTTCCTAATACTGAACCAGCCCTGCATTCATGGTATAAATCCTACCTGATCAAAGTCTATTATTCTCAAGATAGTTTGTTGTAATCCTTTTGCTAATATCTTATTTAAAACATTTGCATCTATATTCATTAGGGAAACTGGTCTACAGTTTTTTTTTCTGTTCTGGCTCTTCTCAGTTTAGTTATCAGCACCATATTTGTGTCATAAAAAGAATTTGGTAAGACTTCTTCTTCACCTATCTTCCCAAATAGTCTTTATAGTTTTGGAATCAATTGTTCATTAAATGTTTGATAGGATTCCCTTGTAAATCCATTTGGCCCTGGAGATTTATTCCTAGGGACTTCATTGATGAATGACGATATTTATAGGGTGTTTTTACATTTGCAAGATGCTTTACAAATAGTTTCAAGAGGTTGAGGCAGAACCGGTGGGGTTTGCAAAGTCCTCATGCAGGACACATCACCTGAACCTGCACTTTGAAGAAGGAAGAAAGAGATTCTAGGAGGGAACATTATGGAATGAGGACATTCCAGATGCTGGGAAATACTTGTGCAAAGTCAAAGAGATGGGAATCAGATTGTAGTATCTGGGTTTAGCAGGCCAGGGTGGCTGGTGGAAAAGAAAGGAATATGAACTAAGACTGGGAGGTTGAGTTAGAGCCAGATTTGAGAAGGCTTTAAATGGCAGGCTAAGGGATTCATATCATATCCTATAACCATGGGGAACCACTGAAGAGTTCCAAGGAGTGAGCAACAGTCAAGTGAGCATTTTAGAAATATTGATTGCTATTTTATTCAGGCATATATACATATAGAGAGATGGAGAGAGGGAAAGAGAAAGAAGAGAGAGAGAGAAGGAGAAAGAGAAAGAAAAAAGAGAGAAGAGAGAAGAAAGAGAAAGAAAAGAGAGAAGGACAGAGGGAAGGAGAGAGAGACAGAGGGAAAGAGAGACAGAGAGAGAGACAGACAGAGACAGTCACACACACACACACAGAGGACTGGAGATAAGGAGAGAAATTTGGGGGCTACTGTAAGAATCCAAATTAAAAGTAATGAGGGCCCGAGGTCAGATAGAAGCTTTGGGAGTGGACAGAAGGGAATGAAAGTGAGAGACATTGTGGAGTGTGGGTAAGACTCACCAATGTTGGGAAGTGGGTTTTCAAAAAAGGGGAAGGAGTCAAGAATGATATTGGAGTTGTGAGCCTGGGTTATTAGAAGATTGGTGATGTCCTCAACAAACACAGGGAAGTTTGGAGAAGAGGCAGAAGCAGGAGCTGGTGCAGCGGCAGGGGCAATCATGAATCAATTCCAAGTCCTTCAGTACGGCTCCTTTTCCATCAAATTCAGGAATGGTCCCACAGACTCAAAAAGGTAACTCATACAATATGACTGATTCATGGGAACATTAAATGAGATTCGACCATATGGTTGCATTCATTCTTTCTTTCTCCCCTGCCCCCTCCTGCTCTCCAACCTGACTTTGAGCCTTCAGTACAACTGACCTCATTCTCCTTGGAAAATAGCAAACCAAGAACCTTGTCATCAAGCAGCATCTTTGTGAAATAAATGGCTGTCTAATTAGCCATTAACTTATTTTTTCATTCCTTTTGGGCTCTGCTCATGTTAAAAATATGTTCCATGGATGCCAGCCTACTGGGATGCTTGGAGCCCCTTGTCACTCAGCAGCAATTCAGCAGAATAATAAATAGCTCTGCCCCCAAACATTGGCTCTGACTTCCTGCAGCCCCAGTTCCATCTATGCAGCCCTGCAGGGGTCCTGCTCATAGCAATTACACTACTGGATTTGGGGGAGGTGAAGGATCTAGGCCTGCCAGGAACAAGGCAAGTTTCAGTCTTTCAGACTTCCCTTCAAGTAGCAGAAGGTTTTCTCCAGTGACTCTTTGCATCTCCTAGTTCCAAGGTTACTCAAGGTTTGGGTATGGAAGTTCCTCAAATACCAACCCTTTTACCTCTAGGAACTAAATAGAAAAGCCCCAAGTGGAAAGTGCTGGCCATACAGCCACCTGAGGAGCAGCAAAGTGGAGCCTTTGTCCTTTCTGAGTAATTGATGATCTAGTGAGTTGGCATGTTTTCCAAGATGCAGGTCAGCATGCTGTGTTTACCAAGGTTTAAGAAAACCAGTCATAAGAGTAGAAGAAAGGCAGCCAGGACAGCAATGGGCCTTGAGGGCACATCATGTGAGGATCCACAGAAGGAATGAGGTGGTGTCCAGACTAGAGAAGAGAAAATTCTATGGGGCCCACGATGGCTTTCTTGAAGTATTTGAAAAATTAGTACTTGGAAGAGAGTTAGAGCCTTTATTCTTCTTGGTCCTGATGGGCACAGCTAGGAGCTATGGGGGGAAGGAGCAAAGGGGAAAATTTCAGTTTGCTATCAGGAAAAGTCTCCTAATGACTAGAAGTGGACTGGGCTACCAACAGAAGTCATGAGGTCCTCAAGTGAAGTTGGACAACCCCACTTCTGGGATGTTATGGAGAGGATTTTCATTCTGATGTCCCTCTCAATCCTGAGATTATATTCATTTCTGTGGAACCATTACTGCTTATGTCTTGCATAAAATGGCAGGAATGAGGGTTCTTAAGGATCATTGGAATTAGAGCTAGGAAGGACCTTAGAGGACTTTTAACCTCTTCTTTCTCTCATCTTTGACATAAGGTACCTGCAGTCTAAAGTGACCAAATTACAGCATTTTACTGTTGGATGGGAACTCTGAGGTTGTCCAGTCTGACCCATACCTGAAAACCCACAGCCCAGTACTGGGAAAAGGCCAACCCCCAGAAATACTGGTGATAGAGCTATGGTTGAATCCAACTAGCCTGGAAAGCAATTTGGAATGACCTCAGAAAGTGGCAAAAATGTCCCTTTGACCCCGAAACCCCACAGCTAAACTCCTACCCCATGAAGGTCAAAGATAGGAATAGAGGCTCCATGGACCACCGAATCTTTATAGCAGTACGTTTTTTTTAGTAGCAAAGCCATCATGGTGAAGAAGACAGAACCAGCCTTGAAGGCAGGAACACCCTGGAAACCCTGAATGAGTCATTTATCCTGCTGTAGACATCCTGCTGTAGCTATCTAAGGTATCTATACTTTACAGAGAAGGTCCCAACCAGCACTGATCAAAGGGGTTTCCTCTCTATCAATGAAATGGTCCAATCCCTACCCATGAGAAACTAAAAGCAGGATGATCATCAATAATTCAGGCTGCAATTCAAGTTAAAGTTGAGGGCACTGCCTCCCTCAAAGCCACCATTCTAAGTAGGTTGGAGGCTCTGGGTGGAGCTTGGAGGCAGCGAGCTTACATATGTAGAGGCTTAGATTCAGGCTTTGTGTTCTGTAAACTATTAGGTGGGGTCCCTTCGAAAGTTTTAGCCAAGATTTCAGCTGAGCCCTCCCTTCCCACCCTGCACCTTATTGACTATCATGAGTGAGCATCCCAAGAGTGACTCATTAGCTGTCCCTGGAAGGCTCCATACCTCAGCTGTCTTCGAAAGACAGTAGGGAAGCATCAGGCTCTGAATGACAGAGGAACACCTCTTGGAATCAGCCCCTAGCCAAGGTCATGGAACCCCCTTAAGACAGGCAGCCAAGGGGAACTTTGCAAACCAAGCAGATTGGAGATGTGCACTAACTGGGATCCGAAAGCAGAAGGCAAACAGCCAGTAGGCCTCCCATCCCACCCCACCCCACCCTCAGATGACAGCCTGATTCTGGCCAAGGGCCTAGGGGCTGGGATTCAGCCCAGCCCTGGGGAAGAAGCACCAAGAGAAATCCAGATAGTTCAATCAAGATGCTTGAAATCTAGGTTGTCCTTGACCCCAGATCAATAAGAGCACCACTCAGATCTCCCCAGGACCTCTCAATGATGGTAGGGTCCCTACTCCAGTGAGAGCTGTTGCATGATCTTCTAGGCTCTCTCCTCATTCACAGGACAGATTTCAGATCGCAAGATCAGAGGTCCAGAGGGGAAAGGAAGCTTGTAGTGCATCACCTTCATTTTACAAATGACAAAGCTGAGGCTCAGAGAGGCAAATGACTTGTCCAAGGTGATGTGGAGAGTTCACAGCAGAGCTGAAATTCAAACTCAGTTCCTATGACTTCAAGGTCAGAGCTTCCCCCCACCCCAGAGATAGACATCTCTATGTTTTGTAAATATTTATATATGTACATATTTGTATATGTTTATATATGTCCATATTGCATATATTTATATATTTATGCCCATTTTGTAAATTTACTTATATATTTGTACATATTTTTCTGTATTTCCATGTTTTTTGCTCTAATAGAATGTTCCCTCCTTGCAGGCAAAGATAACTTTGTTTCTGTCTTTATGTTGCCAACACCTAACCCAGCCCCTGGAACATAGTAGGCACTTGACAAATGTTTTCTGATTGATTGATACATGAATATGTATCAATTTTTACAGCATTTTCAGACTTACTCAATAGTTTCTTCACAATTATCTTGTGAGGTGTGTAGGTGGTACATGTGTGATTAACCCCATTTTATAGATGAGGACACAGGTTAGTGCGGTTAAGTAACTTGTCCAAGGACACACAATCTGGATTTGAATCCAGATCTCCCCTGATTCCAGATCCAATGTTCTTTTCCCTGTGTCATGACTTTTCTAACTTCATTATGTTCCTTAAAGGGCCTGAATCCTGAGCCAGAGGCAAAAAATGAAACTACAAGAAACAGGGTCTTCTACGGACCACATTTCGTGGCATAGGAAACAAGTTCTTTTGGGGGGAAGAAAGACTAGAGATGCTATTGTGGGATAAGACAGAACATAAGAGTCATTTCATTATAGCCCAATCTCTGCGATCTGAGCTCCTAAGAAGGCACAGAAGAAATCCCCAAGTCCTTAGTCACTTATGGAAAGCCACCATCTTTAAGTAATGACTTCCAAGGTATTTGTTACAAAAGCTTTTCTCACACCTTCTAACTACCCAACAATTTTTAAACCAATCTGATGGACTTTTTTTAAGTAATTGATTTTCATGAGGAGGATTTTAAGACTAGTGCTCAAGATAAGAAAGGATTCACCAGCAATTAGAACCATTCAAAAATGAGCTGGCTTCTGTGTGAAGTAGTGAGTTCCCCAACCCTAAAAGCTCCTAAGCAAAGGTTAGATGATCATTTGTCACAGAAGCTGGAGATAGAATTTGTGCGGTGGCCAGGGGCTGGCACAAATGGCAAGCATTTATATAGCACCTTTAAGGTTTGCAACAGGTCCTTAAGTTAACTCATTGGCTCTTCACAACAACTCTGCAAAGTAAGTGTTACCATGAACACCGTTTTACAGATAAGGAAACTGTGAAGTGACTTATCCAGGGTCACATAGCTAGCAAATGTCTAAGACAGAATTTAAACTCAAATTGTCCTGACTCCAATCCTGCAACCCTACCCACTATTCCACCCAGATGTCCCCTAGTTGTAATTCTTTCCAACTCTTAAGATTCTAGGACTCTAGCATTCAGTCTGAGACTACAAGAATGCATAATATGTGTTAAAGAAATAAACAATCTACTTTGTCAGTAGGCTATTCACATATTTCCTGTCCCAAAATAAAAAAAAATAAATACAATGAGAACTCAAGAATTCCACGCCTTCTCGTTTTGACCCTTGAGCCTTGGAGTAAAAATCTTTGTTTCACATGGATTGCCATGGCAGAGGAACTCATTCCCAAGTGACCAGCATATTGGGGATAAGCTTCTCCTTGCTGAGCTATTCTGGTCCTCAGAGAGCAGATGCAGTCTATTACTAGAGCCTCCCTCAAATCTTTTATGGTCTGATGCAGCACTTCATTGTTATAGCCTTTATGAGCACAAGGTCATCTCCACATCTCAAGTCAACTGAACTCATACCACACCCTTCAAGGAAGGGCATATTTTCTAGTTTGGTACGTCAGAAGTAGGATCAGCATATGGACACTTGTTTGTTTGGGTGGATTCAAAAAATCCTTTTATCTCAAGGGAGATGCTAGCTAAATTTGCCCTGTCCCCATGATCATTTTTACCTTCCTATCCTCATTTTCATGGCTTTAGGGGGATGCTCTTTGAACATAAGTACACTGAGCTCTCTGTTCAAAGTCTACTCATTCAGAATTTAGGGCAAATCTGTTAGATGGAACCTTGACTTCTGAAAATGTTCTGTGAAGAAAGGTTTGCTAGCTTTGGAAGGACTGTGGTGAGAGGGGCATCGATACACTTTGGGTAGAGTTATGAATTGGTCTGAGTGCTCTGGAAAACTGTTTGGAATTAAATGAGAAAGGGGACTCTGGATAACTCTAAATTATCCATACTCTTTGACTCAGTGACCTGCTACTAGGCATGTGCCCTAAGAACAAAATATTCTTAACACTGTCTTTTGTGTCAGCAAAACAACTAGAAACAAATTGAGTACCCATTGGCCAGGAAATGATTGAATAAACATTGGTATATGAATGTAATGGAATATCACTGCACTATAAGAAATGGAGAAATGGAAGTGTGGAGAACTCCAAGAAACAGCAGAAGGTTTATATGAACTAATACAGGGCAAGGAAAGCAACATCAGAAGGGCGACATACACCATGGCCATACCAGTAGAAAACACAGAGACAAAGCCAGATTCTGGGGGACTGTAAAGACCAGCTTGGGCTCTGGAGAACAGGTGGTGAATTGCATTCCTCTCTTTTGGGGTGCAGAAGTAGAGAACTGCACATGCTAAATGTTGGATGCACTATTAGACAGAGTAGATTTGTTGGTTGGTTTTGCTTAATGGTTTCATTGGTAACTAAGCAGACTGCTTATTTTAGAAGTGTTGGAAATGACCTTGTAAAAACATGGGTCTGCTAAGCAAATGGATAGGAGAGAAACAAGATTTCATGAAGACTGTTTAACCTACATTGGAGAACCAACCTTTTTCTTTCCTTTTTAAAAATTTAATCAAATTTTTTCAGTGTTCTACAATCACTTCTGTATATCTTAGATTTTTTTTCCTTTCCCTTCCCCTCCCCAAGATGACATGCAATCTTATATGGGTTCTATACATACATTCTTATTAAACACATTTTTATCTTAGTCATGTTGCATGGAAGAACCAAAATGAATGGGAGAAACCATGAGAAAAAACAAAACAAAACAAAACAAAACATAACACAAAACATAACAACATAACACAAACATAACACAAGTCTGCTTCATTCTGTGTTTCAATTCCATAGTTCTTTCTCTGAATGTTGGCTCAAGAGTCCTCTGGGAATATTTTAGGTAGAGAACCAACTTTTTAAAGATCTTTAGCATGCAAGAAATTTGCCTTATCTGTTCATTAAAACAGACCCAGGAAGAAGGTATGCCGCTGTAATCTTTGTCTCTAATTTGATAATAATGCTCTGCATTCACGTAAACTTTTTGTTGTTTACAAAGTGCTTGGACATACATTATCTCATTCGAGCCTCTCCATTTTACAGATGAGAAAACTGAGGTCCTAAGATGTCAAATGGCTTATGCCAAGTAAAAAAAAAATCAAATAAATGGCATATTCGACACAGAGTGCCATAGTGGATAGAGTGTTAGATCTAGTGGTAAGAAGAACTGAGTTCAAATCTCACTTTAGCTACTTAGTAGCTATGTGGCCGTGGGTGACTCCATCTCTCTATGTCTCAGTTTCCTCACCTACAAAATGGAGATAATGATAACTGTAGTACCTTCTTCCTAAGGTTTTCAGGAGGCTCAAACAATATCATGAATTTAAGGTGCTTTACATGCTTTTTAATATGCCATGTAAACATCAATTGTAATTAAGATCTGGGTCTCAGTCTCCCAGTTGAGTGTTCTTTTCGCTGAACCATTCTCTACACAAAGGTAGTGACTTTGGACATATACTTTTTTGACAAAAGTCCTGGAGGAGAGTTCTCACTAATCCCTAGTGATCTCCCCCCAGTTCATCTGTTTCTGAAGATCCTTCCTATGATGTTAAAACTTGACCATCAAGCTCAGTCACACACATTCCTCCCTCTGACAATTTTCATCTTTTTCTCAATTTTTTTTTGGTTCTATCTCTGATGGGTTTTGAAAACCTCTGACATTTCCCTTTTGCCAAAGCCCACTCAGAACATCTTAGCTTGAACAGTCTTCCCCCTCCCTGCAAAGTATAACATCCTCCTCATACCCAGGCCAATCATTAGGGTCATTGTTTGCTCTTCTCACTGAATTATACTCATTATCTAGAGGTATCAATTTGTCAGACAAAGAACATTGTGAGACAGTAGAGAAAGATACTATTCAGATTTTCATCATCAGCAAACAGTGATGATTTTCAGCTGTGGAGAGATAGGGGCAGGAAGGGAAGGAAGCCTAGAAAGATTTCTTTTGTCCCTAGACATCCTCTTGAAGGATCCAACCCTCAACTTATTTCAGAAAAGACTATGGCTAATGAACACATAGACTGAACCCCAGAATAAAAATATGAAGAGGACAATAATGGAACAGAAAAAGATGATGAATCCTAAATCTGTGACCTCAAAATAAAGTTGAAATCTTAACCCCTGGAGGTCTTGTCTTTTCGGAGGTTCTCTCAAGTTGTCTTAAGAGGACAACTGCTTTACCTTTTTATTTTTTCTGCTCTACATTCATTTCATGGTGATTTTCTGTCCATTTGTGAAGGAAATCTTGAGAGCTTGGAAATTTCTGACCTATTCCACCATCTTTCCAGAATCCCCAATCTTCCTCAAATAGGAGTGTCCCCTCCTTGCTATATGCTACTGAAGAGAAGCCTATGATGTCCCTAAACCAAAGTTCCCCTCCCCACTCTCAGATTGTGCTGTAATACGGGACTTAAAAGAAATGAAGTGAAAGGGTTGGGATGAATCCAATCCAACATAATTCCACAAGCATTTATCAAGCACCTACTGTATGAACGGTACTGTCTAATGTGCTAGGAATACAAAGAGAAAATTTTCTGAAACTCTTCGGCCCCCAAGGAGTTTACATGGTGGAAGGGAGGATGAAGGGAGATAAGCAACTTCATGATTATGTGAGGAAGCAGAAGAGACTACTAACAACGAGGGATGGAGAGCCTGGAAAAGGCTCCTGAGCTAAGCCTCGAGGAAACTGGAGATTCTAAGTAGCAGACAGGCTTGAGGTGTGCGTTCCATCAAGTGAAACCAAGATAGTGAAATGGGGATGGAATCAGCAGACTGACTTCTGAGGGGGCACCAAAAGGGCAGTGAATTAGTGGAAGCTAACCCCTGCTCGTTCAGATGAAAGGCTGACTCACTCACTGTTCTCAGACTTAATGCTCTCACATTCCCATCATTTGGAAAAGAAAAAAGAAGATGGTGACTTAATAATACAAGAAAAATAGCCAACATTTTTATAGTACTTACTTTATGCCAGACAATGCTAAGCACTTTACAATCATTATCTCATTTGATCCTCACAACTATTCAGGGAGGTCGGTGCTACTATTATCCTCATTTCACAGTTGGGGAAACTGAAACAAATAGAAGTGACTTACCCAGGGTCACACAAGGATCAGATTTAAACTCTGATATTCCTGACTCAGGCCTGGAGCTCTATCCACTGTAACACCAAGCTGCCAATAACTTCCTTTGGCTTCATGGGACTCTAGAGTCAAAACTAGAAGGAATCTCAGAAGCCATCTTATCTAACCCCCACCCCCACTTTACAGATAAGGAAACTGATACCCCAAAGTCTAAGAGACTTGTTTAAAGTCACAAAAATAGGCAGGATTTGAGCTCAGATCATCTGTCTCCAAAGCCAGTTCTCTTTCCAGGACCTTCCATGTCATCTTCTACCTCTTAATTCTCTCCTCTCCAATCTTGTTCTCATTACTTTTAGAATCATTCTCCCTCCCTCCCTCCCTCTCTCTCTCTCTCTCTCTTTCTCTCTCTCTCTCTCTCTCTCTCTCTCTCTCTCTCTCTCTCTCTCTCTCTCTCTCTCTCTCTCTCTCTCTCCTCTCTCTCTCTCTGTCTCTCTCTTAGTTGTATAAGTAAAGAAAGAATTTGAAAATGCACTTCTGCTTGGACTGAGAAACAAAGGCAAGTGGAACAAAGATATATTCCTTTTCTCCCCTCCCCATTACAGCTTTATCTGTTATATCTTATCTGATGGTTTTCCAAGTGAAAGAAGGTTTTGTGTTGTTTTAACAGAGAAGAGAATTCAAGGCAATTTTTTCTTAATGGGGAGGAAAAGGGTAAGTCTCTGACATCATTGAATAGCAGACCACCAACTGATGCATGTCCAACATGTCCCACCTCTTGGACTTTCTGAAAGACATGGGTTTGGTTCTCTAGACTGAACCTTTCCACACCTAATAATTCAACCCCTCAAGCCTCGTTGCCTATGCAGACAATTCTACTTATCAAACAGGTCAGCTTTTCCTTTTGATTATTTAAAAGACATCCATAGACCTCTGAAATAGACAAACTCTTTCATTAGGAGTCCACATTTGCACAGTTGAAAGCCTCACCTGGCTGGGGAGCCAGCTGGCCGCCCATTGCTAAATACAGAGATATTGTTTGAAAGTCGCCTATGAGAAGTCTGCTCACCTTGGTAGTTTTCTACCAAGGGAGGCTTTATATTTTCTAAACCCCTGGATGCCAATTAAGGTCATTCATTCTAAAAGCCTTTGATTGAACAAATAAAAAAGGGTGATATTATGTATACAGTTCTAACTATGAAAAAGAAGTCTGGTTAGTATACAGGCTGTTACAGAATCTTAATAGAAGTCCATTTTACCTGAAGGGAAAACCCAATAAACATTACTCCATAATGTGTTATGGGGCCCAACATTGACTTACCCTACGGGACTCCTCGAATTATAATCAACATTTGCAGCCTTATTCTATGTCTTATACAGCAAGAGTTCATATAAGCAATTCTTGTTTTTTCTTTTGCAAAAATTAACTGTATTTCATGGCAATATACTTTCTGCAAAAAGAAAGTCCTTTGTTAACTACAACATATTGGTTGTAAATAAAAGGAATAACACAACATTCAGCTTATTACAGTGTAAAGGGATGGGGGTACGTGAGCATCGTAAACTTCAGCCTGAAACTCCCGTGCCCCCCGGATGGGATTGTGGAATTGATCCTTCCTGAAACGTGCGCAGCAATCTCTTTCAAAGAAGCTCACAACTTTCAGCAATATGTAAATATTTGCCCAAATGCCTCAACAAGATCGGTGACTGGATTTAATTGAAATCCATTAGGGGAAGTCTGGGAATAACCCATTGAAAATCATTTGGGTTATTAAAAAAACAAAATCTCAATTTTTTTCTCATCTAAGGATGTTTAAACATGACATTATTGCCCATTTCCCGAAAAATTCTGCAGACTTTTTCCATGGTAGGATTTTTTTTCTTCCATATTTAAGTTTCAAGCTTAGTTTGCCTGCTTTAAAAAAAAAAAAAAAGGCAAGTTAATTCTCTTTGACCATGACATGACTTGATGAATCTTGAGTTTCTTTAGGGACTATAAGAATATTCTTGATGACTGAAGCATCAGAGAAATATAGATTAAAACCTGGATGAATCCCAGAGATCACCATAGTCA
Source organism: Notamacropus eugenii (assembly GCF_028372415.1). Taxonomy (NCBI): domain Eukaryota; kingdom Metazoa; phylum Chordata; class Mammalia; order Diprotodontia; family Macropodidae; genus Notamacropus; species Notamacropus eugenii. The sequence continues at coordinate 19,801,329 of NC_092874.1, forward strand.
TCAGCTTTTTCATCTGTAGTACAGATTCTGTTCCAAGGTAAGTTCCAAGGTTCCTTTCAGCTCTGACTCCTTTTTTGTGATCCAGTCCCATTTCAGCCCCTGCCCATTTTTACAGATGAGCAGACTGACTAATATCTTTGTTGCTGCTGATCAGTCATTATTCCGTCTGCCTTTTCTGGACTCCAGGAGCACCCCAAGACCTTCTATCCTCCACCATCTCAGTGTTTTCTAAAACTTTCATATTCATGAAATCTAGTCATGACCCTACTGAGACCCAGAAGTGGAAAGCAGAAGACATGAGTCCACAGGTATCTATCTACTCTGTTACATTAGGAAGGCTGATTGATTCTTGTGGATGTTTGAGCTGTTCTTAGCCAGTCAATGGTGAGAACTCTCCAAAAGCTTTTGTATTTCATCTTCTTTCATGAATATTTTTAGAATTCATGTCCTTTTCTACTGAACAAAACTGCAAAAGTCGATCCCTGACTTCAATGACCTAGAGATCCTGAATGACTGACCTTTTCTACTGATTTCTCTGTCTCAAAACCCATACTGCTTTTAAAAGCATTTCATTAAGGCTCTGCATGGGGGAAGGGATGAGGGAGGGAAGGGGATGCCAGTGAAATACTCAGTGAACAGAGTGGTCACTGTTTCAATAGATATCCCTTTGGCTCTCCACCCCCTACACCAGCAGCAGCCAAGAAAGAGTGGAGATCATACCCACCTCTTGTCCCATTAGTGACCCTTGTGGCATCATATTAGGATTGAAGAGGGGCAATCGTTACATTAGGAAGAGATAACGTTATCCATCCTGCCTCCATGAGCACTTACTGGAATGGAGGATCTCCTCTGCTCTTTCCTACCTGTGTGACCTAGGGCAAGTCATTAGCCTCTGTAGGTCTCAGTTTCTTTTCTGTAAAATGCAGTTCAACTAAGATGGACTGAGGTCCTCTCTAGATCTTAGCCTATGATTCTATGATCCCAAGCAATGCAGTGGAAAGAACACTGGTTGTTACCGAACCTCAGTTTCCTCATTTGTAAAATGAGGGGGATTGAACTAGACAGCTTCTGAGGCTGGGGGCACATGTTTTGAATCCATGATCCTATGAAGTCCCTTAAAGCTTCCTGGGCCTCAGTTTCCACATCTGTAAATAGAAAGAGGTTGGACTAGATGTTTTCTGAGGTCCCTCCCAGCTTGAAGTCTAAGGTCTCTTCTCCAACGCCAAGACGCTAACAGGACACAGATCTCTTCTGGGCAACTGGGCAAAGGCACTCAGCGCTGAGAGTGCTGAGGGGGGTCTCTGAGGGCGAGGGACGTGCCAAGAGGCCCAAGCACCGTCCTTAGCATCTTCATGCCCTTGAACTCCTAGGGTCCTCCGTGGGCTCCGCCCATGCCCCCTTTCTCTGCCTGCGTTCTTGGTGTGCGTGGGCAGAAAGAGTGGTGAGCACGGTAGGAGATCCCAGAAAAGGGCCCCTGGGCATCCACAGCTCCCCGCAGCCAGTCCTGCCTGCTCCGCGGGTGCCCCGCACCTGGACGGTTTCCGAAGGGGCGGCCTCCCTCTGGCGGCTAAAAAGAGCAATGCGGGCCAAGTGTGTGGCGGGGCGTGGGATGAGAAAGGGGTGATGACGGCCAATGGCCAGGGAGCGGCCAAAGTCCGGAGCCGGGATTTGTTGCTGTCTGTGGAGGAGAGGAGAAAGTGATTCTCCCAGCGCTATCTCCTCAGACAGCCCTTGTCGGAAGAGAAGCTGGGCTCTCGGTGGCCCTCTCCTGCCCTCCCTGAGATGCCTTCAGAGGCCCCCCAGCCCCAAAAGGCAAGGGTGGGGTGAGGAAAGACACCCCCACTCCTGCCTACTAAGGTCTGCCGAAGTGAGAAGGGCAGTGGATTCGGAGACTTTGAATTATCTGCATCAGGGGCATGCTGGTAAACGTTGAAACCCTTAGCCAGGTGCCTGGCACTTCGTATGTGCTTAATAAATACTTACTGATTGATTCTTAACATTTTCTCCATCACTTTCTGAAGTTTAGATAATCAGCAAAGCAATAAATGCAGCCCAGTTTGTAGCCTGCTTCTGAGGTGTAAATGCACCGATAGTTCTGGCAGACCCTGCCTTGGCCAAGTCTGTTGACCTCCCCGAGCTTCAGTTTCCTCATCTGAACAAATAGTAGGTCAGACTAATGGCCTCTGAGGTACCACTGAGCTCTGAATCTATGATTCCCTCATCTGTTAACCACCAGGACTCCATCAGCAATTCTTAACCTGAGATCTATGGGTGTTCATAAACTTGAATGGAAAGGCTACATCTTTATTTTCACTAACCTTTCATTTCCTTTGTAATCTCACATTTATTTTCTTCATTTTAAAACATTATTCTGAGAAGGGATTTATAGGTTGGCTTGTCTAGATTACAAAAACAGGCTAAAACCCCAGTTCCAGGTTCTCCTTCCTGTCCATTTGTCCTCATCATAAACCAGCATATCTCAGTTCCTAGGGTAAAAGTAAGGGTGTGCTGACCCAACCCAAATCCATTTAAAGTCATTGATAAGATGCTAGGCTCCGATACTTTCACCAGGTAAGAACATATCTTATTGACTCAGTCCAGTAGAAGTGTGAACAAAGCCTAGACATTAATTAAAAGCCATTTCAAGTAAGTGGGACAGAAAACCCGAGGATGGGTTTAAGTTCTTAGTCACATACCTGTGGGGTCTTTTACAAAATAACAGACCAGTTCAGGACCCACAAGGTTTGAGCATCTCATAGTAGCTTTCCAGCCAAGATCCTGAGAAGGAATCACCTTGGAGGGAAGAAAGTGTCTCGTGCCCAGAAAAGAATCTTGAGAACTTCAGAGGGCTGGAGGATTTGGATATTTTCCATGGCATCCTAGCAGTGTCCCAGGATAGCAGAGGCTGGTGGCGGTGTCTGTACCAGGAGCCCAGGACAAACTAGACACACTCAGGAAAGGTTGTTTCAAGATTCTACAAAGAACTTTGCAGAAAGGTCACCTAGGGGCAAAGAGGACTCCAGCAAAGAGACTTCCAGGAAATGGACATTAACCTCTTGAACACATCATAAACCTATTTTCCTGTGGTTTCTACTCATCTTTGGGGGAAAGTTTGTCCTGGTTTGGGGGATATTTTGTATCAATGCTACTTAGTAAATACCCATTTTTCGAAGCTAATTTAATCTGGATGATTGCTACCAACCAGCAATCATGGCGTGGGGGGTGGAAGGGGAGGAAAGTGGACCAGTGAGGGGCTCATAAGCAATAGTATTAGAAAATCAACCACCCCAACCCCTCAGTATTGGGACCCTGAGGGCAGATGCAGCAGCCTTACTTTGGGGTCCTGACCTATCAATGTGAGTGGTGTTCTGGAAAATAATTCCAGAGAAGGCACTATGCTAGAATTAGTTTGGACTCCAGAGATCTTTGGAATAAGAACTATACAAGACTTTTGAGGTCATTGAGTTCAACACTTTACAGATGAGGAAAGTGAGGCTCTGAGAGGCTTTGGTTTGCCTAAGTCCACAAAGTTTAATAGTTCCTGGGCTTGGGCTACCATCAAGTAACCCAACTCCCAGGTCCTTGCTACTACCCCAGGCCAGCAGGGATGGGGCTTGTAGTCCCTCCCCAGTAGTTTCCAACGCTTCCTCGATAGTGTCAACTTAAACCTCTCCCCTCCAATTCTCTGGCCAGAAATTGGCAAGGGGTCGGGTAGAATTCCAAGAATAAAGCAGCCATTTTCAGGACATACCAAGGCTTTGAAGCCTTCTTTGAGGAACAGTGTCCTCCCTGGTAGCCTGTAGCCCCTTGGAGGTTGTCGAAAGTGAGAAAATACTGATGATGTTGGTGGGCTGTGAAGCCAACAGCGTGATGGTGTTTCTCCCACAACCTCCTCATACACACCGCAGCACTAATTGACAATTCTGGATTATCCCAACCTGGATGGGAAAGAGTTGTTTAATGAATGGTTTGCTGGAAACTGGTATCATGCTTGAAGCTATGCAAATATGTAGAAGGAGGAGAGGAAGAAGACAAAAAAGAGGGGAGGCAGACAACCCAAGCTTTGCCTTAAGGGCTTTTAATCTATCACCACCGAAGATAAAAGGCTCATTAATCCTATTGCCAAACCTCATGAGTCATTCACCTCCATGCTGTACTGTCTGGATGGCTTGGTGTGTGTGCGTGTGTGTGTGTGTGTGCACATAGATGGATGATTGGATGGATGGATAGATGGATGGATAGATGAGTGGATAGATGGATGGATGGATGGATGGATAGATGGATGGATAGATGGGTGGATGGCCGAGGTGTGGCATCATCTTGGGAGCATAGTTGGTTGTTTGGTTGTTTGGTTGTTGTCCTTCACTCTTGAACAGGACCAAAATGACATCACTATGCTAGAATCAAGTTACAGTGTGTCCAACTATGGCTGATAAGACCAATACAAGTTTGGAATGCTCTACTACAGGTCGGACACAAAGTCCCTGTGAATATTTGGGGAGGATTCTCTAAAATTGTGCATCTCGAGTTCCTTTTGAGCTACTTCAATTCAATGAGCTGCTTTGCACATAGAGCACAGTACCTGATGAGGTACTGTGATGATGGGCACACCATGCTGAGCGGTCCTGTGCCTGTGCACAAGACAGCATCTGCCATGTCACACAATCAGTTTCAAAGTTCTTAAGAGAGACCTTGAGAGTCTCCTTGTGTGCTTTCTTCTGACTCCCACGTGAGTGCTTGCCCTGTGTGAATTCTCCATAAAATAGTCTTTTAGGCAAGGGTATGTTTGGCATTGGAACAATGTGATCAGCCCATCGGAATTGTGCTCTCTGCAGTAGAGTCTGAATGCTTGACAGTTTAACTCAAAAAAAGGACCTCAGTGTCTGGTACCTTATCCTGCCAGGTGATCTTCAGAATCTTCCTAAAACAATTCAAATGGAAGTGTGGGAGCATAGATTTAGAGCTGGACGGAGCCTTAGAAATCATTTAGTCCAACCCTCTTATTTTACAGATGAGGAAAATGAGTCCTAGAGATATCAAGTGTCTTGCCCAAAGTCATGCAGCTGCTAGATTAGAACCTGGTGCCCTGACTCCAAATACAGTTCTTTCTACTGCACCCCACTGGCCCTGTTGTCATTGACTATGAATCAGTCTAATGTTCACTTCCTCTGTGCCTATGAAGGAGTCATGTAAACTCCTTGGGGCCTTAGTTTCCTCTTCTGAAAAATAAGGGAGTTGTACATATGGTATCTCAGGTCCCTTCCAGGTTTAGATATAGGGTGCTAGATAAGCTCAATGAAGGTAGAGGTTGTGACATGGGATCTCATGGTGACAGAACATCCCCTGAAAGGAAAAGAATTCAGACAAACTACACATACAAAGCAGCCTCCATGCAAAAGGCATTGACTGGAGTGTCAGGACACACTGAGACCCCTGAGGCTACAGGGCAAGACTGTGAAGGAGGAAGGCTTGAGAGCACGGACTGTTTAAAGGGGATTTGTTTTTATATTTCCAATGCCAGAAGGTGCCTTGCATGCAATGCATGCTTAATAAGTGTCTGTTGAATTGAATTGAAAATTCCCTTTTCCCTAATAACTTGTCTTTCCCCCCATTCTCAAGCTCTCATACCTGTCTTCTTCTCCCCCTACATCAGCCCCACCCTCTCACCTGTCAAAACTTACCTATTTTAACTAAATTACCTCTTAGGCAACCTCTCTGCCCCGCCCCCCGCCTTCTCCCCCACCTTCATCTACTGAACATCTAGCTCTATCTGCTACTTGAACATGACAGCCTGAGTCCAGGTGTTGACTTCACTGAGCCTGAGGTTGGATTTCAGTTCTATTTAAGAATGCTTCTATCTGCTTTGTGTTTCTATAGCTAAGGGTAGGTGACCAAACATCATTGATAAGAGATGAATTTCAAGTGAATGCCTCACCTGAATTTTCCAAGACTTCTCTGTCCATGCTAGCTGCCCTATGGCAAGTACCTCCCTATTGTTACCATAATGCTTCTCAGAGAAATAGGGCACCATGGACTGCCCATGCCCTGTCTTATCAAAAGCTGTTTATTTTGAATGAGTTGTACAGATATTGTAGAATAGATGCATCACTAAATCTTTCATATATCAGTGTTTTAAGTATCAACTTCCAGAAGAGTATAATAGGAGTAATGAATTATGAATTGATAAAAATTATATAATATAATACGATACGATACGATATGATGTGATGTGATGTGATATGATATAATGTAGTATAACATAATATAATATGGTATAATATAATACAAGAAATATAATAATGTATTATGCTTGGAGTCTTTGTCAATACACACACAGTATTTTGTGTTTGAAGCATTTCTTTTGTGTGGAAGAAATAAATAGCTATCCTATACCTGATACATAATGTTCACTGAGTCCCTTTTGAGTATTCCCTTTCTAAAAGATCTCAGGCATGAGCCAAACCTAAGCCTTAAGTGATTTTCCTTGGGGTTCTCAGGTAGGAATGGAAAAAGCCAGACACAGCATGAAAAATCATGACCCCTCTCTTTAGAGGTTAGCTTCAGCCAGGGCAGAGGCCGGAAAAGGAGGCTCCTTTGTGGCAAACGGCACCACTCCATGCTGCTGGCCAGTGGTGATCTGCTATTACACATGTGACATCAAGCCCCATTTTAATGGTGGTTCCCTGGCCCTTGGTTGAGCCGCTAATACAGACCTCTCATTTGCTTTTTTTTTTTTTTTTTTAATTCATTTGCTGAAACTTGCTGTAACCTCCTTGGCTGAGACTTTGCCAGAGGGTTACGAATAGCCCAGACCCACTATTTGCCCACCACACCCTCTTTCACTCCTTTCAACTGCTCTTCTTAGCACCTGCCCCTCCCCTCTGCCCCCGCCCTTTGCTGGATTACTTTCTCCTTCTTTTCTCCCAGCTCTTATTTCCCAGATTAATGTGGTGCTAAAATATACAGCCCCACTCAAGGATGTTCCCTTCCCTTTCTTCCCTTCTTGCCTTTAATTAGGGGCTGGAAGAAAAGTCCACACCTGAGTTTCTTCTCCGTGCTGGGTTTTTCCAAGTATATGGCAGTGTTTCTGGCATTTTCCACCAGGCTCTTTGGGCAGCAGGACTGCCCTCTAGGAAACACTAAAGGTTGCTCAGCTTTCTGGGGTCATTGCCCCTGTTTGTTCAGGTAAAGAATTCCATCATCAGATGGGATGCCCAAGGTCTAGAGGAGGGGGGTGTGAAAAGAACTGGACCTGTAGACTTCGGATCTCATACTGACCCTTCTTATTGGTAGCGATGTGACCTCTGGTAATTCACTAAATCTACCTGTAAAATGAGGAGATTGGACAGGTCTTGAGTGGAGCTTTATTTACAAAGGGGGCAAAAATTTTTGATGGGGCACCTAAGTGGCACTATAGTGCACAGAGCACTGGACCTTGAGTCAGGAAGACTTATCTTCCTGACTTCAAACCCAGCTCAGATACTCACTGGGTGCTGACCCTGGACAAGTCACTTCACCCTGTTTGCCTCAGTTTCTCTATCTGTAAAAGTGAGCTGCTACTAATAGCCTTCTCCTCATTGAGGGTTTTCAAGAGTAGGTTTGGAACATTTATAGATGGGTTACTCTTCAAGTACAGGTTGGACTAACTGACTCCAACTATCCCTTCCAGACTCTTAAATCCTGTAAGTTCCTAACTGGGTCTATGGTCCCATAGTGGCCAAGATATGAACCTAATTGAATCTAATTCTGATGTTTGGAGGTCTGAATGACCCAGGGAGCCATAGTCAGAAGCAGAAATAAAGGACTCTGCCACTGTTAGCCTTGGAACTGGGCCAGCACTGACTCGGTTCACTCTTCAGTATATCATTAGATGTATTGCTAAGAAGAGTTCTCAGGATAACTAAGGGCTTGAATGTAAATGGCACCTTTGTCTGTGCCTGCCTTCCCAAGGTGCGTTGTCCCATTGTCATTCTCAAAGACAGCTTTCTTTCTAAAAATGATTCAGAGGTGGATTGTGGAGTCTTCCATTTGTCTAAATAGTAAATGCCAAACAAGAATCTCTCACAAGCTGCAAAATCCCAAGTCATTGGCCCACTGCATGGGAAAGACTGAGGAATGCCACAATGTGTTCTGTCCATGGACCTCTGGTGTTTAATTAATGTGTTCTGGACATGGAATTCAGGTGTTTAATTAAATGGATAAAAAAGGTGTGGAAATAATGATGCAACACGCCCTACAAAAGCCATGTGAGGGATAAAATGGATTAATCCCAGAGGGTAGGGGGATACTAGCTCAGACATTTAAACCAGAAGTTCTTAACATAGTGTGTCATGGGTCCTTTTGACAGTCTGGTGAAACCTTTGAACCTCTTCACAAAGTGATGTTTTTCAATGCATAAAATGAAATCCATAGAATAGCAACAACAGCAACAACAAAAATTATATTGAAGAACAGTTATCTTAATATTAAAAAAAAAAACAAAACACAAGTTCATGCATCCTAGGTTAAATTGCTTACAAGCATAGATATTGAGAGAGAAAAAATTCCCACAGCTTCCATTCTGGCTGTTGGAGCTCACAGGGTGTCTACTCTGGAATAATGATTCTCTCCCTTTGGAGCTTCCATCCATTTCTCCATGTTCTACCCTTTAGGGCCAAGCAGAATTCTAATCCTTCTTTCTCTCATTAATCCCGTAAATACTTGAAACTGTTACCATGTCTCCTGAGTCCTCCCTTCCCCAGGCTAAACATGTCCAGCTCCTTGCACAGATGCTTCCACAGCAAGATGTCAAAGCCTTCACCCACTTGGCTGTTCTCCTCCATGCCATCTCCAGCTCAATAATATCCATCTGTATGGAGCCCATAACTGAGCACAATATCCCAGCATCCACTGGGCAGCTCTCTACCCTGTCATCATTGTATTACTGAGTAAATCTGGCCCTCATTATTCTCATATCCCTAAGTAAGAGCAGAATGAAGTTCTCACATGTTTGGCCAATGAAGCCATGTGTGCATTCATGTTGTGCTCTCCATACATATACATGTGTGTACATTATATATATGTGTGTGTGTGTGTGTGTGTGTGTATGTAATATATGTTTTGGGTATGCCTTGTGTATGTGGACATGTATTCTTTGTGTGTATATGTATGTATAAAAGCAATGTGCCCTAGAGGATAGAGAGCCAGCCTCACCTTTGCTGGCTGTAAGACTCAGGGCAGGTCACATAACTTGCCAATATTCTAATCAGATCAGGGTCAGTCTACATTGACCAGAGGGAGTTTCTTTACTGGGGATTCCTTAAGTGGATAACATCATAGATCCAACTTTTTAAAAGTGTATATGTATGAATTTTAAATATGAATACATAATATGCGTAAAATACAATATTGTATGTATATGTGGGTGTAAAGACTATATAACTGCTCCCTGCTGCCTCGGCTACATAAGCCCCTCCCACAAGAGGCATCTCTCTGGGCTCACGAGGATCAGGTTCATCTTGAAGGGTTCAACCCCACGGAGTGCTGGCAAGCTTTTTGTATCTTTCCCATTCCCTCACCCTCAGGGAAATCACTAAACCAAAGTTCTGTCATGGCTTCAGTGAGGGTCTCGCCCCAAAGTGGGCAGCTCAGTTCAGTGTACAGAGCATGGGGCAGAGGTTTGTTTCCTTGATCAGATAAAGGCTTAAGATCTATGTCACTCATAAACACATATTAGCAAATGCAGAAACAAATCAATAACCGATCTCAGTCATTCATTATTCTCTTCCATGAGGTAGAGACAACTCTGCAGGCCTGCAGAACAGAGAGGATATTTCATCTTTAACTTGAATTTGTCCTATCCAGCTTCCTCAGTGGGTCTAAATCTCTTAGCTGGGCAGGGCATGGGCTCTCAGTCAGAATTTTCCTAGAGGAAGTCACTTTCTCTTCCAAAAAGTAGAGTTTTTATAGAACTCTTCTACTACACAAGTCAAGAGCCCCCAACTCAGAATGTCTTACATTGACCAGGTCAGCACTGAGGCTGGAGATGTCCATTTCTTAGCATCACCAGCTGCTGGCCTATCCAATGGCAAGATACTCAGGCTTCCCTGGGCAAGTACATATTCTCACTATCAAATGTTTGTGTCTGCCATTGTGGGGGTCAAGGGGAGAGGAAAGAGGGAGAGATCAGTCTTCTCCTTCTCATGGCTGGAAGTCCAAGAGAGAGAAACCATTGGATCCAACCCAAGAGAGCAGGGTTCAACAGAGGCCTAAAGGCCATCTTTGTTCTTCTCACAGACCACAAAGAGGGTGGCTCCTTCTGACTCAGTCTCCAATTATCTTTGACGCAACCTCTGACTCTGGTAACCAACTAGGGGTTGCTATGTCATCTCAACAAAATATATGTTTTGCAGCAAGAGGTTGGAGCACCTATCTCATAGAATGGGGCCAGAGGGCATGGCCAGCTCCATGGGAGGTGCCCCAGGCCAGCAGATAGGGTGTTGCCCTGAATGAACATAAAAACATTTATTAAGCACTTACTATGTGCAAACATGGGCTAAGCACTAGAAATACAGATAGAAAAGTAAACTATCTTCTGCTCTCAAGGGGCCCATGTTCTAAAAGGGGAGGTGACACCTGGAACTGCAAGTCCGGAGGAAAGGTTCCCATGGTCCTTAGGTGGGGGATGGCCATGGATCATCTTTAATTTTATACCCAGGGATAAAGTCATGTCAGTTTCTGATGCTGAAGCATTTGACATGGCCAAGGACTTTGATAGTCTAACCTCCTTTTCCCAGTCTTCAGTAACTGATCACATCTGTTACATCAATTATTTTAATGTTTCAAGGATCTGTTAGCTCATTTGGTGGTCTCCCCAATGCTGCAGATGACAGCCCCTGGATGACATGGAGATGGTCCATGGGAATTGCTAGGGGACCCAAATGCATCGCCCTGTCACCCACTGGGTGAGCTTAGCTAGATTGATCCTCAGATGATCCACCTACAAGAGGTTTTAAGATCCAGGGTCACTGTGAGAACACAAATCAGAGCTTGAACCCAAATTAGGAGGTGCAGGAATACCAGAGACATATGGTTATCAAGTGAAGTGAGATCTAATAGAAAACCACTCAAGAATCAATGTCAACCTATTAGTTAGAGAAATGCAATTCATAACAATTCTGAGATACCACCTGGCTAATATGAGAGAAAAAGAAAAGAAGAGATGTTGGAGGGGATGTGGTGAAATTAGGACACTGATATATTGTCAGTGGAGTTGTGAACTTGTCCAACCATTCTAGAGAGCAATCTGGAACTCTGTCCAAAGGGCTATAAAACTGTGCATACCCTTTGACCTAGTAATGCCACTATTAAGTGTGTATTCCCAAAGAGATATAAGAAAAAGGAAAAGGACCCACATGTACAAAAATATTTATAGTAGCTCTTTCTGCAGTGGCAAAGAACTAGAAATTAAGGAATGCCCAACAACTGGAGAATGGCACACAGTGGAATACTAATATAATAAATAAATAATATAATAAAATATTCATCACTCTGCAGTCAACCTGGTGACAGACAGACAGATAGATGTTTATATTGCTGGGTGGACAATTGTCCTGAATTGATTTTTGACCAATATAATTTTTTATTTTTATGATAATTATTTTCAATATTTATTTAATTTTAGATTTCTACATTCATTCCACAAAATTTTGAATTCCAATTTTTCTCCCCATCTCTCCCCCCATAACACCTTGCATTCTGATTGCCCTTTTCCTCAATGTGCCCTCCCTTCTATTACACCCCACCCTTCCCTTATCCCCATCTTCTCTTTTTTCTTATAGGGCAAGATAGATTTCTATACCCCATTACCTGTATTTCTTATTTCCCAGTTATATACAATAACAATTCTCAACATTCATTTCTAATACTTTGAATTCCAGTTTCTCTCCCTTCCTCCCTCCCCACCCCTCCCCACCCCTCCCCACTGAGAAGCAATTTAATACAGATTATATGTGTGTCATTTTGCAAAAGACTTCCATAATAGTCATGTTGTGTAAGGCTAACTATATTGCCCTCCATCCTACCCTGTCCCCCCTTTATTCTATTCTCTCATTTGACCTTGTCCCTTCCCAAAAGTGTTTACTTCTAGTTACTCTCTTCTCCCATTTTCCCTCCCTTCTATCCTCCCCTTCTCCCCTACTTTCCTGTAGTGTAAGATAGATTTTCATACCCAATGGAGTGAGCATGTTATTCCCTTCTTCAGTCCAATGTGAGCAGAGTAAGCTCACTTTTCCCCTCTCACCTCCTCCCTTTTCTCCTCCATTGAAAAAAATTTTCTTATCTCTTTTATGAGAGATAATTTGCCTCATTCCATTTCTCCCTTTCTCCTCCCAATATAATCCTCTCTCACCCCTTAATTTTATTTTTTTAGATATCATCCCTTCCTATTTAACTCACCCTGTGTGCTTATGAGTTGAGGGATCTGAGACCCTCCACTGCTGCTGGGGATTCCGCCCTGGAGGCCTGTTCCAGTCCTGTTCCTCCAGGTGCCTCACGGCCAGGGCTGGGCTCTGCTCCACTCCACCTCCTGTGTGAAAGACCTTTCCTCTCAGCCTTCCAGGTCACCTTTGGCTGGAAATCTCTTTCACTCTGTTGTTCTGTGGCTTCTACTGCTCTAGAGTTTGTTGAGAGTTATTTTTTACAGGTATTTTATGGACTGTCATAGAAGAGCTAGAGTATGTGGGTCTTTCTACTTCACCATCTTGGCTCTGCCCCCCGATCAATAAAATTTTTAATCAAAATGAGTCCTTTGAAGTCCTTTGAAGATATATTTAAAAATAAATAATAGCAGTTACTCTTGGGGAACACTTGAGCAAAACTTAATTAAGCACCTACTGTGTGCAGAACACTGTGCTGGGGACTAAGGGAGTCATAACATTTAAACAAAGCATAATCTCTGATCTCTTGTAACTTATGGGCTGGTGAGAAAATATTTAGTACTTCAATACTTGAAGTATTAAATTCTTATTAGCCAAGCTGAAAATTCAATATGCTCCTATTTAAATACAATCCTCATGCTGCATTTAAAAACTATAATACAAAATAATAAATGGGCACAAGATATCTGCAGGAAAATCAGCCTAAGCACAAACCACCATTGTGCCAAGGATGAGCTAGTTCCTTGAACTGCAGTGGGCATGGATAGCTTCTTAGGTAAGATCTCTCAAAGAAAGCCACCAGAAAGAATGAGATGGGTACAACCTATCACACTTTCTTAACCTCCCTCAGATATCATCAGCAGGCATTTGGGGCCAGCTTTTACATTTGCAGTTCAACAGCTTCCAATCAGAAGGATAGAAGAATGAATGGACAGGCCCATTCCTTCTGGTCTGAGTCTGAGAGGGAGCTTATTGCAATTTCTGTCCCCCACAATAGCAGGCACTTGGCTGAAGCCCCCAGCTCAGTTTATTTTAACAGGGTGTTTACCATAGTAAGACAATAACAATGGAGAAGAGAGGTATTCATTCCCACATCAAAATCATTGCCACAGTCCTCCTCACTGCCCCTTGGAAATAATCAGTTACATTTGTTAGAAGCAAGCTCCCATAGAGCTACATATTGTTTTATGTTTCTGGAGATTAATGATATCCTCTTAGAAGAAATGCAAACATGAACCCCATTTCCCAGGCATGGCAGGAAGCAGCTGAGGTTGGTCAGTGGCACTTAGGAACGCAAAGTCCCAGTTGTGTTTTTCTTTTGTTTGTTTCTATCCCCCACACTTTTATACCCCAGATCACCCAGAATCAAGCCTAGCAGCTTGATTCAGTGCCTTTGGCTACACTGAATCCTCTGCTTCAGGTGATGCAAGGTAGAAATATTTGTGAGAATATGTGCTTCAGAGCTGGCAGACACATTGACGTTCATTGAGGGTAATTCCTTTTTCAGTAAAGGAAATCAAGGGAAGCAAACCCGAAGTGATTTGCCCCAGGTCACGCAGTAAGAAGGCTGGATTTGAGCTTGGGTCTTCCTGACTTGACTCAAGCCTAACCCTCTACCCATTGCATTGTTCACAACTGCCTTCTTCCTATGTCCAGTAGACCCTGATGGCTTTCAGATTTCAAATAGAAGAGCTGTTCAAATCATTGGACCATTGATCTTGAGCTGGAAAGAACCTTTGAGGCCATCCTGTATAATCTTCCCATTTTACAGATTTAGAAACTGAGACCCAGAAGTGACAGACCTAGGATTCAAACCCAGCTCCCCTGCCTCCAAATCCAGCACTCCTCTCATGCCATTCAATTTCTTTTCTAGTAATATAAGGCATCAACTCTGTCACATGCAGGTAAGTGAAGGATGTCTTCAATAGTGGGGGAGACACTAGGTTACTGAATTTGGGCAGACTCCCAGAACTGATTCATGGCTTTCATTTCCCCACATTCTAACAAATGAGCCCTTTCATTCTTCCATCCTTGAAGACAAGGCAGCATAGCCCCTCCCACTGGGGGAGTACCCCAGCTTGAAGCAGCCTGGGAAATTCAAAAAGTGTTATTTTGTGACAAAATGATTTAATGTCTGTTTATTTGCATGGTCTTGCAGCCATTTAAGAGATTTTTTTCAAACCTCTCCTATATCTTCCAGAGATGGAGACTAAATCGAAAACAGACCGTGGATGGGGAAGAAAGAAGTTGGAGAGGGGAGGAGGGCAGATAGTGAGGGACCGAGACAGAGCTATGAATATTTGCATGATTTTAGAGCATAGAGAAATGAGGAAGTGAGGAAAGGGCTGAGCAGACTCACAGCTGCATCTCCCCCATGAACCATTTATAAATGAGAGTGGTCACTGAGGGAGGACACTGGTCCCAGCCAGGCCATCCACTACTTGGATGTAGTAGTTGGACTGTGGGCCTCAGTTTCCTCCTCTTACGTTAGATGTCCAACACTGACTACAACCAAGTAAACCAAAAAATTTCAGCTGGACACTGACTGCCATTATGATGACCATGGTTGTTCCAGAGAAAAGTTGAGAAAATGATCTTCCCTCTCTGCATTGGAGGCTGAGAGTGAGAGGGAAAGTATGTCTACGGGTGGGGAAGATGCTGGCAGACACAGGCAATATGTTAAGACTTTTTTATATTTTCTTTTTTTAAGCTTTATTACAAGGAACGCCTCACTGGGTAGGGGAGAATGAGTTACATATCTGGAAATAAATGATGCACGAAAAGCAAGACATTCATAAAATATGATAACATTAAAAAAACAAATCCAGAAATAGATGGCAGAGAAGATATACTCCAGCTCAGGATGGAGCTGCCATCTCTCTCTTCTCTTTCTTCTATGTCCTCTTCAGCTCAGTCCACACCTACTGGCTACTCACACCTGGAGGAGAGCCCTGGGGACATCACCTGACGCAGAGCTGACACATCACCTTCTGGGATCTGTAGTCCAATTTCCTTCAATGACCAAGGTTTCCTCTCAGCACCAAGCATTATGGAGAAGGGGGCTCTACCCACATAGACAGAACTATTTACCAGTGAAAGACCTTGTCCCCATAAAGGAATTTCAAGAAGAGAGAGTCTTTTATAGCATCATAGATTCTTAGAGAATGGTGGCATTTAGGGTGGAAAGCAAGCCTAAAAGTCATAGAATACAGTTCTATCTTTAGAACCGAAAGGGACCTCAAAACCCCCCATATTACAGATAAGGAAACTGAGGCCCAGACAAATGATGTTTAACATCAAAGAGTAAGTGCCAAAAGCAGAATTCAAGCTCAGGTCTTCTGATTCCTAACCCAAGGCTCTATACTCTCAATAGCGTCTTTGAGGATTGCTGGAATCATATGAGGCTTGCCTTGAAGCCTTCAAGGTCAATCTGTCAACGCCTCTCACAGAAGACCCTTCCTGGTCCCTACAGTAACTTGTGTATCACACACACACACACACACACACACACACACACACAAACACACACACACACACACACACACACTATGGCAAGAGGGGAGGAAAAAACCAAGCAAAGGAGACAAAGAGGACAATTTTGTTACTATCTTTTAAAATTTAATATAAGCTGTCCTTAAAGGGTTAATCATCCTTTCTGTCCTTTGTGTATTTACAGAATCAGAGAATGTGAAGATGTCAGGGACTTCAGCAGCTGTCTCATCCAACCCACACATGAAAGAAAATTCCCCAAAACAGCCCCCATAAGCAGCTCTCCATTATAATGCTTGTGTTTGCACAGTTATTAAATTTACAATATTTGATGTGATGGTGCAATGTGCTTTCTTCATGGCTGGAAGTCTCACTCTTTCTGATAGACAAAACCCTTGGGATGCCTCTCTGTGCTTCGGTTTCACCTGGCATAACTTCTCCCTCTGACCCCAGCAATCAATCCCATTATTATGTAAATAAGGGTTGTAGTTGACAAAACATAGTCAGTGGAGTGTGACAGGAATTAATACACCTCTGGATGTGCATGACATCATGCTAGTGATACCTAGGGCACAGACTTTGAAAAGAAAACACTTGTTAGTGGAATCTTCCAGATAAAATCATTAGAATGCACGGATATTTTTGTTCTTTCCAGTTCCAACCAAGTAGGATTATTAGCAATAATAACACAGAAAGTTCTGAATTGCAATAAAAAAAAGAATTCATTTTCCTTCCTTGGCTGAGAAAGTGGAATCTTTGCCATAAGTGGATAAGGGGCATGTTGCAAAGTATCTCTCCATAAATTTTATTTGAGGAAAGGCTTTGAGTATTTATTTATTCTCTTTTAGTCTTTTTTTTAAATTATGTGTATTGGAAAGATGAAACAGAGATGGGAAAATTTAACATCTCCTTCTCTCCCCTCTGTCCTTCCATTCCAGTTCCAAAAAAACTCAGATTGTGGCCTTGAATGTTTATAGCAAAACAGATGGGAAAAGACAAGTCTCCTCTTGTGCATTTCCAAAAAAGAACAAATGTGAAGGTAATTCAGAAAGCCAGCACCAAGGGTTCCTTAAAGTTCTGTAATGTTGGCATAGAACTGGTTCTTCATTATCATTCTAACCCTTTGACTCTCCTCTGGACAGAACTTTATTTTTTTTAAATTCAACAAACATTTACTAAGTTAGTGATCTTCCTCTGAAATAACTTTATATCTACATAGTGCCTATTTTGTGTTTTCTTATCTGTGTATCTGCTTTTTCACTTTAATAGAATGTAATGAGGGCCGGGTCACTGATTCCAGTTTTTCTAAGCATGCCCAGAGGACCTCTGATCCTACGTGCCCTGTAAAAGACAGAGTCTGCTTCTGTCACAATGACATGGAGAGTCATGATGACATGTAGTAGAAGTGCCTCTGAGAGGTCTGCATGTATAAACGTTTGGTAACGGATTCAAATCTGTTAGACCCATGAATAATTAATTGTCACTTTGATTGGTGGCAAAGGTATAGCAGGAACTGGGAGGCATTCAAAAGACTTTGGTCAGCCTCTTCCTTTCTCTTGGCTTGATTTTTTTTTTTTCAATATGACAGTCGATGCTACAAGGAGAAAGGCCTCATCTCCTCAGGATTCTAAGAGTGTCCTTGAGGGCCTCAGGGGTTTCTTTTCTAATGCTATGCTTTTGAGCCTTCATTTTATACTGTTAGCCATCAATGATAAGCATCCCAGTTCCATTTGACCAATTAAAATCAATTGGCTCTAACAAAGGCATATTCACTTCAAAGATAGGGAAAGTAAAGAAATCCAAATATTTTGAGGAGGGAGAATAAAATCCCTTTTATTACCTTTATTTCTGCGGAGAGTAGGATCAGAATTAACCCAGTTTCTCCATAGCTTTGGTCCCAATCAAGTTCACGTCCAAGGTGGTATTGCTAAAACTACCACTCACTGGGCTGGGTCCCCAATATTGCTCCTTGGGGCCTCCAAGATGGACTGTCTGGCTGCAAACCCTGGCACAGATGGGATTATTGGATGTGCTCATGACTTGTTCTCCTGCCCTTTTAAAGCCATAGCCTTCACTCTCCTTCTCCTAAAATGAGAGAAAATACAGAAAGGAAATAACTGAGGTCCATGTGGCCTCTGAAGGGGAAGGCCCAAGGTTAAAGTACTCACTGCAAATGTAAAACACTCCCTGCTGCAAGGACTGTTTAGGTTTTGTCTTTGTAACCCCAGACCCAAAGTAGGTGCTTGATAAATGCTCATTGAATGAAGGAATAAGGAATTGCCTACTATAATCCAGGCACTGCGCCAGGCTGAGCTCCTCCAGGACCTGGGCCTTTTCAGATAATGACCTGAACAGACAGCGCACAATCATTTGCCCACTTGAAGGATGGTAAATTAAGGGTATCCATGCCAGGACTCCTGCCTCCAGAGCAATTTTCTGCCAAGGGGAAGTCTGGCAGTGCACTTGGCACACCCTTTTTTGTTTTATTATGGACCATCATTCTCTACTTGTTTATCCCTTTTATGATGAATAAACACTGGGTAAGCAGCTAAGCAAGTGGATCTGTCTTTGTGTAAAATAATAGCCACACATACCTAGTACTCACTGAAATCTAGTCAGCTTCAAAAAAGGAGGCAGGGCTGCTCAGTGGATGGGGGCTCACTTCAGGTTGTGTTATTCCATAAACCCACAAACCTTTACAATGAGTCCATGGTATCCATAGAGAAAGGCAGAGGTGAGAGACAATCTTTGGTAGCTGAAGAAAATGTAGCATTTTTTCAGTATTTCCCCATAGTGGGTAGGGGAGAGGAGGGCATTGAAAACATCAGACATGACCTATGCTAAGGTGTGGAAGTGGGAGAGGCCATGTCCATGGAATAGCTCCTAGATCAGCTTAACGAGAATGGAGAGAACTTTAGTGAGTATTCTCCGTTGGGTAAGTTCCGTGGGAAGACATACTCCAAATTCTTTTCAGAGAAACAAAGGGTTTCTTATCTTTTACTGGAAGTGAAGAAAGCAAATCCCCCCTCCCCATGCTAACGCTTCCTCTGTGCTTCTGCCTAGTGGAGGGAGACAGCCAGCCCTCTGAACCAGGTCATTTTCTGAATCTAGTGAAATGTAGCCCACATTTTACCCCCTGAGCTTGAATCATTTACTGAGCGGCTCTAGGGGCCAGCATTTATCTCTGATGTTGGCCATCTGTATAAATTATAGATTTAAAGAGGACAAGATTGTCGCTAAGTGCCAGCAACACAAACGGCTTCATCTTGTGAGGAGATGCTGGTTGTCTCTGACTTTAACCTGGAGACACTTGGCTCTTAGGCGGGAGGTTTTCAGTGGGGTCTGTGTGGTTGTTGTTCCTCCTTGGTTCTGGAAGAGGATCAATGACATCACAAGGACTGAAGTGAAGTGAGGCAGAGCAGAGCAAAGTCATCAGCGCCCCTCCCTCCTCCAGAGACATCAAGATCCAGTGAGAAGGCACTGAAGACAGTGGGGTCACCCACTTAGTCTTTCTCAATGAAGGTCTCCAATAAACAAAGAGAAGGGGTCATAGATTTAGAACCGAAAGAGACCTTGGTAATTATCTGGTCCAACTCTTCATTTTATAAACGAAAAAACCGAGAATGTGAGAGGGTAAAACATGTGACCAAGGCCACACAGATAGCAAGGAACAAAGCCAAGGTCTAGACCCAATTCCTCTGATTTTTCCACTAGACTGGAAGACTCTCAAACATATCTTATACATGCATACAAATAAGCAAACCTTAAAATCCCCCCCCACCTCCTCCAAAAGTCTAGAAAATGCTTTCATTTAGATTACTGGACCTGGAGTCAAGAAGGCCTGGGTTCAAATCCCACCTTTATCTATTACTAGTGATGGGACCTAGGGCTTCTAAGTATCATCTGTTAAACATGAATAATGATTCCTTCAGTGTCTCCCCAACAGGATTGTTATGATGAACAAATAAGAGTACACCTACAAAGCACTTTGCAAATGCCCATTTGTGTCACTGGTGTTGTCCCAAACCTCTGAGTGGCCAATCAAAAGAGATTTCTATTGCCTGAATTTCAGCAGCAGGGATAATGTTAAGGAGAACGTTGGAGCTATTGGGGATTCCAGGAGTTGGCAGTGATTTTATTTCTTATTTCTCCTTATTAAATCATGCTGAGTCAGTGTCATAGACAACGTGACATCTAAATCACTTTTTCTTAGATATATTGGCTTAAAATTGGGTGAAAAGTAACTGTGTGGTGGGGAAAGCCCTGAACTTGGAGGCAGAAGATATGGGGCTGAGTCTTGGCTCTACCATTTACTGGAAAGGTGACTCAGTTTCTTCACCTACAAAGAAGGAAACATTTACATAGTCCTTGCCTTGAAAAAGACTTTTCCTTCCTAAATCCCATGTGATCATGCTTGACCTTGGCATCCCAGCTCTCTACCAGGGCCATCTGCCATCTGTCTATAGTCACTCGGTGAACATAACTCACAATTATATTCTCTTCACTGTGCTTACTGATCCCCCTTTCCACTTCCCAGAAATCAAGTCAGTGGCACCATTACTTCTGAAAAGGATTTGCCAGTTGACTTTCCTGGATCAACTGACCATTTCTGTGAAGTTTCAGACCAAAACATCCCTCCACGGCCATCACTTCCCTTGTGACTTCCACTAAAAAGCAAGCCTACTGAGGGCAGACACTGCCCAGTGCTGAGCACAGTGCCTGACAAATGGCAAGCATTTAATCAATACTTTTCACTCATTGATGGATCAATCATCACTGCCAACCTAGATGGCAAGTAGGCATGAAAAGTGCCTTGTGAACTTTGCATTCAGTGGCTTTGTGATCTCATCATGGTGGTGGTGGTGGTACAGATCACAAGTCATCCACACCTCTTCTCCTCAATGATTCTTGCCCATGCCTTTTCATAATTCTTCACTGAAGATCTACCCCACATGCCAAAGACTTTCTTTTACCTCCTTTAACACCTGGAGACTACACCCCAGTGTCATTCTCAGTATGTCCATCTACCGTCCTGATGAAACTGATGTGATCAGCCTCGCTCCTTTCCTGATCATGTACTTCCTGGATCATTCCTAAATCTGTAGTAAAAGGCAGACCCTGCCTTAAAGCCAGGACCTTCAAGTAATTACAGATAATTACTCCTAAGCACTTTGACTAAAATTTTTTTCATTCTACTAACACAATTTGTTGCCAATTTACTTCTGTTATATTGAAGCAGTCTCATATAAAATAAAGTTTTGTGTCTGGAAAGTGTTTTTTGTAATCGATAAAACATGATCTTATGTGAATGTTACCATAACAAATTAAAAATGATCATTTAAAACCGTAATTCTTAAAATGTATCATTGTGCTGTGTTTTGACAGTATGCTCAGTCTTAAAAAAAAAAAACTTTGTAATTTTTATTTTATTATTTTAATGTCAACCTTTGGACTTAACCCCAGTCCAAAATAGTTTATACTACTGAGGCAAACCACATATTTTGGGGAAAAAAAAATGTTTTTAATTGACCCTAGGCAAGTCATTTAATTATATGTTGAATAGAATATGCTGACCTACATTTGTAGGATAACTTTCCTTGCCTAGAAATTCCCTCTCCCAATGATCTAACCTCTATTTCCATGGTTAGATTGGCCCAGTAAAGTTCCGTCAAGTAATAGATAAGAGCACAAGGCAATACGATGCCTAAAGTACACTGAGGATTTTAGGGGGGAAGGTTGTAGTTGTACTTTAGAACTGAATGAAGATGGCCTCAGGCATGTTCTTCTGCTGAGCTAGGGTTGAGGAGAGCCTGGCCCTACAGAATGATTTATTCCCATTCCTCCTCTTATATGTCAAAGACCATCTCACCTTAGAAGAGTCACATCTTTCCCCTGGCTAAGCCACAGACAGAGCTTACACCTGCCCGTGCTTCTCGTTATGAGTCTCCAGTGGTTGCTACGTGGATGTAACGCTGCCCCTGAAATTCTCTTTCTTTGCTCCACTCTTTCCATTCTTGGATATCTCAAGCTAACCCTTCTGCCTTCTCTGTATCAACAAGCCCTATTGCTTTAGGCATCACGGACTGTCTGCCTCTTCCATAAAAGCTTTATATCCCCAACCCAGCTGAACAAGACAGAGCCTAATAAGGATCTACTGCATTGTTTAATACTACCTATGATATGAAGATCAATGGGCCTTTGAAGACTGCAGTAGAGATAGACTGATTGACTGAAAGTTCTAATGATTAGATCTTAAATAAAATTAATTTACACGAAATTGAATTTAACACTATTTCATGCTTTCTCCTGATTACAAAGGATCACTTCCTTATGGAAAGAGTCCAAAATAGTACTCTAAACAAGTTAGCAAGACTGAGACATTTTACCTTTTTTTCTCCCCTACTAAAAAAAGATAACGATCTTTCGTTGAGGCATCCAGGAAGAGAGGAAAATTATTTTTTTTCTTTTTCATCTTTGAGAGAGCAAAGGATCAGATTTAGCAAACTGGATCACCCCTCCCCATGCTATCAAAGTAAAAATATGCCTCTTGGACTCAGACTGAGTAAGCTAGGAGGCCAACATGTCTCTAGGTCTCTTCAGTCTTATTTACACTGAACACGGTGTTTATCAAACTCAGACAAGGTGAATGGATGACCTGGGAGCTTTCCCAGGGGTATCGCTGAGATTCTGCCATAAACTCTGTTACTCTCAATGGGCCACACACTTTATAACTCATGTTGTATAAATAACACAAATGTCTTCAGCATTTTCCGTCCAGTGAAAGTTGAATAAATACTTATGAACCACGCCACTGACTCCTTCCACTGTTTATTTGGACTCTGTGGAAATCGACTCCTAGAAGACAACAATTTTACATGTCTTGCTTCATGTTGGAAAGTCAGATTTATGAATGGAATTTCATACTTGCCCATAAAAAGCTTGACTAAAAGATTTGTTACACACCTACTATGTGTCACAAACTGGGCTAGGCACTGAAGAAACACAGATAAAAACCAAACAGTTTTTGTCTTCGGGAAGTTTGTTGTCTGCTTAATAAATGCGGGACTGAATCTTTACCATTCCATTTCATTAATATACCTACTATATTGGAAGTTCCAAGAGGACACAAACTGGTCTATCTCATCTATCTCTCTGATCATAGACAGGTGTGCTGGCTCTTGAGAGCTGTTTGCTAAATTTTTAATGTTAGTATTCACGTTTCAGAAACTGGCAGACACTACAAGCCTGGGCTTGATTTATTGTACTGTTGATTGGATAAAAGAATAATAATGCACTTTAAAATTAAATGTATGTCATGGGTATTTTGGGGTGGGGAGCCAGTTGTTAAACACTGACCAAGATATTCCTATGTGCACATCATATACCTCCAGTAAAATGTAACTCTCAGATCTACTGACAGTAATAGCTAATTTTAACAAGTTTTTATTTATATATCCCAATTATTACTGAGTAGCACTCTCCTCACCTTCCACCTCCTGCCAAGACTTCCCTTGGAACAAAGAAAAACTTCAAGAAGAAACATCATGCAGTTTCCTGACAATATATGCAACATTCTGCCCCCCCACCTCTCTAACATTTCATTGTCCATTCTGAGTTACCATTATTGATTTTTGAGTTACTCAGAGTGTTTTCATTTACATGGTTGTAATCATTGAATATATTGTTCATAGAATCAGAGATTAGCACCACAAGGGACCTTAGAAAACATGGTAGCCAACCCTCTTATCTTACCAATGACTGAGGCTAAGGGAAGGTGATTGACTTGTATGCATCACATAGTAAGAGTCTGAAGCAAGATTCAAACTTGGGTCTTCCTAATTCTATGTCCAACATTCTATCTACTTCACCTCCTGACCGTGCAATAACATTGCATGCATTAATGGACAATGGCTTACTTAGTTATTCCCTAACTGATGGGCACCCTCTTGTTTCCAGCTCCATACCACCCCCAAAGTCTTCACTTCATAGTAGTTATCTGGTTGGACCTTATAGCAGCAGCCCTATGAGATTTATACTACAAGCATTATCCTCCCTCTTTTATAGACATGAAAACTGAGGTTCATAGAGGTTAAGTGAATGGGAACATAATCACACAACTATTAAATGTCAGAGGTGGTATTTGAGCCTAGGTCTTCCTAACTCCAAGACCAACATTCTTTTTCCACGAGGCCAGTAAGTTTAGAGTCCTATTTTGGACTCTTCCCATAAAAAGGAAGCCCACCACCACCCCTGCCAACCTTTTCATGTTTAAAATTAATATTTTACCATTTTACCAATTATGCTTTTGGAAAAGCAAACTTCTGAACACCCTCAGCTGGGCAGTTGCACAACACGTAGCTCTAAGGTGTGTGTGGGTCCCGACTATAGACTTCCCAGAGAAAGAAAAAGAAGGCTGTTGTTGGAAAGACTTGTACCCTCATTCCTGGACAGTCAGCCCAGCTCCTTGCCAACTTATAATTAAGATCTGCTGTGGCCAGCCGATCCAGTGCCAGAGGCACCTGGCCGAGGTCCTTCTAAAAAAAATCTTTGTACCCAAAGTGAACGGTGGGATTTTTCCAGGAAGAAGGGAAGATTGTAAAGGCACAGTTTACATGGAAACCTGGGCACATCTGGAGATCAATGGGGCCCTCCTGCTCACTGTGGAAACTTGGACTGCATACCTACGCCATGTTGCTAACCTCTTCCATAGTAGGGTCTCTGAATATTGCTGGTGTAACAGCCCACAAGGACCCCCCCCTCCAGAAATTAAGGAACACTGTTGGTGAGGGACTCTATAGCCCACTTTGACTTCTGTAGCCAAGGGCATCAAAGGTCACAAAAAACAGGAGACATAAAACTTTGACCAAAGAGGTCAAAGACAGAGAGATTTTTGCTTATATCTCTATCTGTGTCTAGATATATCTATATCTAGATATCTACCCATCTATCTAGACATTTCTCTCTGTCTAGTTACAGATAGCTAGATAGGTAGGTAGAGACATAGATATCTCTGTCAATATATCCATATCTAGATAGCTAAATAAAGATGCATATATATATATGTTCATCACAGCACTTTTGTGATAGCAATGATCACAGAAGCATATCTTTAGGGTTGAAAGGGTCCTTAAAGGTCACTGAGTCACCTCAATAATGAGGTAACTGAGGCCGAGGGAGATTAAGTGATTTACTCAGAGTTATAAAGCTAATAAGTCAGAATTTGAACCCAGGTCCTAACTCCAAGTCCAGTGTCATAATGACTGGGAAGCAAAGTAGGTAGCTATTGATTTTGAAATGTTTGAAGAAATTGCAGGATGTGAATTCAATGGAATATTACTGCACTGTAAGAAATGATGGCTATGAAAAATTCAGAGAACATTGGGAAGACGTATGAACTGATACAGAGGGAAGTGGACAGACAAACCCAAGAGAACACTTTCCACAATTGGGCTCCATAGTGTAAAGTAAAACAATGACAGACCCCAGAACTTGGATAAATGAAGAGATCAGTCTTAACCACAGAGGAATTTTGGAGTTAGATGATACAAGGGGAAGAACACTGGCTCTGATGACCTGAATCTAAATATAAGTGGATCCCTGTTACACAGCACCCATGCGACTTTGGGCAGATGACTCAACCTCTCTGGGACCCAACTGCCTATAAAGATTAGTCTTTACCAGATGATCTCCTGCCCTTCTCTGAATCTATGGATGCTGCTGTCTTTGGCAGAGAGGTCGTGGACAATGGGTATGTAAAGTGGCTTACATTGTCAGACAAGACCAGAGTATTGGTTGCTTTACCTAATTTTCTATCTTTTTTTTTAAAATAAGCAATGATTGTTGGGGTTGAGGACATTGGGAAGTGACCTTAATTTTTTTTTAAAATCAGTAAAATAGTAAAAGAAGGAGGAAGAGGAGGAGGAGGAGGAGAAGAAGAAGGAGGAGAAAAAGAAGGAGAAGGAGAAGAAAGAAAAAGAAAGAAAGAAAAAGAAAGAAAGAGAGAAAAGAATGCCAAGCCACTGAGGGGGCTAGCTCAGCATGATGGGCCTTGAAATATAGACTTTTCTCCATCCTTCCCTGTTTTGTTCCGTTTTTCCTGGAGCAGGGAGGTAAGTGCATACGACAGGCAAACTCTGTGTAAGCGTAAAATTCACAAGCAGCCCCACCGGGGCTCCTGAGATTAAGTGCAATGCTGCACTGCTGCACCCCACCCCAGCTTCCTCTGGGTGTGCCACACATCTGTCCAAAAAGGGCCCCTTGGGAAGTTTTACAGCTTTCTAGGGAGGAAACATAAACATAGTCTATCCATGGAGCATGTGCTGGGGTGTGTGTGTGTGTGTGTATGTGTGTGTGTATGTGTGTGTGTATGTGTGTATGTGTGTGTATGTATGTGTGTGTGAATGTGTGTGTATGTGTGTGTGAATGTGTGTGTGAGTGTGTGTGTATGTGTGTGAGTGTGTGTGTATGTGTGTGTGTGTGTGTGTGTGTGTGTGTGTGTGTGTGTTTTCCCCTGCATCAGCTGCTGACATCAATTTCTTCAGGCTTTCAGGCTTGGTCAGTCCCTCGGCTCATGGTAAATTTAGGATTGCTATGGTTTTTCCCTTGGATGCTTTACCTCTTCTTTCACTTCAGCATTTTAAAAAGTCCCCCAGGATTCATTTTTCTTCCCCAAGCTGCCATGATTCTCATTCACCTCCAACTGGGGAGAGGGTTTGCCCTTGTTCCTAAACTGAGCATTCTCACCTCCTCGGGTGGAGTCGGGGTTTTAGGGAGAACAGATTCAATGTCACCCAGATAGGGATGATATTCAACTTTCTCAACATTTCATGAATAAAAATAGGAAAGGGGAGAGGCTAGGGATATATCAATTCTCAGCTGTTCTGAAGCATTGGGGGATTGGGTATAGAAACAAAGCTTACCAATGAAAGAGACAGTCTAATGAAGGATTCAAAGCATGAGGAGCAAAGTCCTCAAACTGGGCTATTCCTATTAGGATTCATTCATTGCTTCCCTTGAAGGTCCTGATGCATTTACAAGGATGAGCACATTCCTCAAGATCTCTTACCTGGAAGATCTTCTACTGGTAGGGCTTGCTTCTAGGGCAGGAACTCTTCATCAGGGGCCTGAACTTGGCTTTTTAAAAATATTTTTATAACTGTATTCCAATATAATTGGCTTCTTTTGTAATCATATATTTTCGTTTTAGGCATTTTATGAATCTGATTGTGAGAAGGGGTCTCTTGCCTTCACCAGACTGCCAATGGGGGTCCATGACACACATGAAAGCAGTTAAGAGCCTCCAATTTAGAAGGCCATGAACAGTTTTAATTTGAGTTAGAGAGTGGGCCTAAAATGACCAAATGATCATTTCCAATCAGTGTCTGAGTTTCAGACTATGTACTGTAGCCCTATTGATTTCAATCAATCAATCAACAAGCATGTATTTAGTACCTACTACATGCCAAGCCCTGGGCTAAGCAGTATTTGATCACTTTATCTGATACAGATTTCTGAGCTCCTAGCCCAAAAAATAGGGCCAGGTCATTGTGTTCCATTTTACAGATATTTCATTGTGAGATCACAGACTTTGGACAGGAAGGGACTCCAGAAGGAATGAGTTCAATAACTGAATTATGCCACTAGTTCAGATATCTTGGACAGACAAGTGCATAAACAGCTAAGCCCAGAATTAAGCAAGAGAACAATGGGGTGGATGACCTTTGGAAAACTACATAGTTCAATGACTTTCCCTAATCCTCCCTTTGAAACAAAGACCCATCTTTTGAACACCAAGATTCTTCCAGTGATCTTGTAAATCCTTCTCTGAAAAACTGAAATTAAGAACTACCCAATGCAGAAGCATGTGGTGAACATGACCAGTCTTCAGCACAGCAGCTTGGGGTGGTGGCCAGAGAGTGGGGCTTGGGGAAAGGAAAATTTAGATTGAGATGCCCAACATCCTTTGTGATCCCTGATTTCCTCTGAGATTCAGCTCTAGTGCTGCCTTGAAAAGACATCTTTTCTGTCTCACTTGCCCACTGGGATAGTGCCATCTCCCTCACCCTGTCAAGATCATATTGTGTCTGTCATGTCTACACAAACGCACATCTGTTTTCTATGTCCTTGTTGCTTTCCCCATCAGAATATAAATTCCTTGAAGGTAGGGACCATTTCTGTTTTGTCATTATATATGTGTAGTGCTTCGCATATACTAGGTTCTTAAAATATGTTTATTGATTTAACTTATCTGAATCTAAACTTCTTAAATTGTAAAACAAACAAAAATCCAATAAGAGAATTGGCTTAACTGACCTCTAAAGTCACTTCCAGTTCTAAATTGATGATCCTAAGATCATCAGTTTTTCCATGTGTAAAAGGGAGGGTTTGGGCTTGGGGGGTCTCTAAGATTCCCTCCACCTCTGGATTTAGGTCCTTATGCTCAGTGCAGTAAAGAACCACAAAGAAAAGTATACGTAGAAGAGGAGATGAAGTGGGAACATGGTGAGCATGAGAATGACCATCCCGCAGCCTGTGTGATCCATTAACATGAGGTCAAGAGAAAGGAAGGAAGGTCCCAACATGTTGGGTAGAGCCCTGTAGCAAATTCATGGACAAACATTGAAGGGATTTGCACTAGTTGGGTAGTCATAGATGGACTGCAATCTGTAACATTGGGACAACTCCATGGAATGTTGAACTATTTACCTAAATCAGTCAGATCTGATTCAAATGAGACACTGATCCCAAAGATAGGGTTCTAGCACTCTCCAGTGAGGAGCTGAGGGCCCCAGCAGTGGTCTGTTTCAGGACCATTCCATAGATGGATGACACATAGCATTTTGCCGTTTAAAAAGCTCTTTTTTCCTTCATGTCCTCCTGAGGGAGCTGGTACAAGTATCAATTTAGTATGAGGAAACTGAGGCTGAGGGAGGTCAAGTGATGGTTACAAATACAAGTGTCTGGGCCAGGAAAGGAACTGGAACTTTTTTAGTCTAAAAATAACTCTCTCTGTACTTCATCAGGCGTCCAAGGAAAGAAATGCTGGCTCAATACTTAGCCACTTAGCCTTTGTCCAAAAAATGGAGAAAGTTTTCGCACCTGGCTCACAAAAGTTTTATGAGGATCAAGTGAAATAAGGCTTGGAAAATGCTTTATAAATCTCAAAGTATTAGATATTAGATATTATCATCATTATTATTATAATTCTTTACCTAGAACACTATCCATGATACTACATTCTTATAATTTTATAGGGAATATTAGACAGATTCTTCCAAACCCAATAAAATCAGCAGGGCAAACACTGCCTATGTTCTCAGTATCTTCTGCCCGGGGACCGGACCAGTTATCTCTTTCCTTTTTCATTCACAATCATTATGATCATCTGGGAAAAAGACAAAGAAAAGCTTGGCCAATCCAAAGTGAGAACACATATCTTAACATTCTTATATTTCTTTTTTTAAAACTTATACTTTTTTATATCACCTTCACTTTCCAATATTTTCTTCTCCCCCAACCCAGTCATCTATTATTTAAAAAAAGAATAAAAAAGCAACTCAGCAAAACTATCCAATATATTAACCAAGTCCAACAATATGTAGTGTTCCACACCCATAGTCCCCCACCTTTGCAAACAAAATGAAAATCATAACACCATATTTCTGTCATCACTGGCCATCTGACTCCAGTACTTCCTCGAGTCCCTGTCTATTTATATAAGAAAAAAAAATTGAAAGAAAATCACTTAATGTCTCACTTATTTTGCCAAATGCAGAAATTTGACTCAATCAGCCATTCAACCCTCTTGGCCAAGATCAAACACACATGGTCATAAGCCAAGGCCATTCTGATACATGGGATGTCAAAGTTGGAAGGGATAGTCATTAAAAGATTTGATCAAAAGAACACAGGATTTGGAGATGGAAGGCCTACATTTATATTCCAGCTCTGGTAAAAGAGACTTAGGTGTCCTTGGTTATATCACTCCTAATCTCTCTGGACCTCAGTGTCCTCCCTTGTAAAATAAGAGCTGGACACTATGACTTCTAAAATGCCTTTCTAACATTAAATGATGGTCCTGTTATCATCTGACCTTCTGAATGACCCTGTGAGGTCAACAGTGGCGGCATTTCCTACCTTTATCATTTTATAGATATGGAAGCCAGAGATGAGAGAAGCCACTAGCACAGAGTCAGAGTTAGTCAATGTTCTAGACTCAGTTTGAGCAGAGATCTTTCCAACTCAGGCTGTCTGCTGAGTACACTAGTACACCAGACCATAGTCCCAAAGGAGATCCCAGGGGTTGTCTAACGTAACCCTTTCATTTTTACCAGTGAGGATAGAGGTCCAGAAAGGCTGATGAGACTTGCCCTAAGTCACATGGTTAATAAATGATGTATCTAAATGCAGGTCCTCTGACTCCACACCCAGACCTCCCTCCACCGCATCAGGGTTAATCAAGGTAACACAGCTGGCTTGTGGCACTTGGTACCAGAGCCCAGCTCTCCCATCTGAGCCCACCAATATTCCTCCTCCACCGTGCTGTTATCCAAAAACCGTTCTCTGACCCAGATGTGATTTTGTGGGATTGTACCGAGCTGGTCATTAAGCATTTTATACACTTCCTTTGCATGCCAAGGTTTCTAGAATTTCTTGCATATAAGGTGGGTAAGATTAAGATCTAAGCGCGGATTGAGAAGGTGGGAAAAAGGAGTCAGTGACTGTTGGCTGGACCCATTTCAATTTCTCATAGCAGTTTTTTTCCCACAAGAGTGGATTTATGATGTGTCCTTTCTTATTCTAACAAGGAACTTTAAAAACTCGGATATTGTTGGAAAGCTTAATAAATATAGTATTTTGGGGGCAAATGTTAGATGTTCGACAGGGACAATTTTTCTTTCTCTGTTTTCTGCCCCTGGACTGGGCTAGTCATCTCTCCCTTCCTCATTAATAACTGTTATAAGTAAACTGTGAGAGAGGAGAAGAAAGGCTTGGCCAATCCAAAGTGAGAACCCTGAAAAGGTCAGTCCCATAAAGCATCCTACCATTACTCACAAACTGGGTGAGGCATTACCCGTTATGATTCTGACTTTTCATGGGACCAAACTCCAAGTGGAGCAGAAAATGGCACCAAATGAATCCATCCCATTAAATAGAAACCCTAGAAGGAGAGAGGGCAAAATAAATAATTCTCAGGATCTGTCTTTTATCAACTGAAGCCCAAACCGTGGGCCTCTCTGGAGTTCAGAGCCAGGAGGAGGAAAACTGTGGCGGCCAGTGATTTAAATGTCTCCTAAACCTTTGTGTCTCTTGTGCCACAGGCCCACTGGAAAAATGTGATGTGAGAAAGCCAGATGGTATGAATGTACCGACTCACCGAATCAATCTCCCTTCCAATAGCTCCAATCAAAGACTTGAGATGTATAAACTGCTCCACCCACCCGTTGTGTGTGTTTTTTTTTAATATAGAAAGCTTTTCTGTCATGTTGGCCAGCACCCAAAGTTTGTATTACTAAGCTACCCCAAACTGCTAACATTATTTATTTACTGAGCTGATCCCCTATCTCATTGCAAAAAGATGTTCCAAATGCCTGAAGTTGAGCTCAAAACTATGAACGATTCCAGGGCGATGTTTCTGGGCTCCCTGTCCCCTTCAGATGGTCATCCATTCCTTTTCCTTTCATTGTGAGAAACATATGCTGATAGCTGTTTGCCCCAAGATGTTTTTCCCCTTCCTTTTTCTTTTTTCTGTCTTTCTGCTTTCCCACCCAAGAAAGAAACCATGCCTTCTCTGTCTCTTCTCTTGCTAAGACCCAGGGTATTCCAAAGGGGTTGTACACACCTTCTCTTAGGTACCTACTGTAAGAGCTTGACCTTTGTTTTTGAAAAATTAGAACAGTCAGAAATGTTTTTGAACAGTCATGGGTGCCAATACCAAGCTTAATCTCTGTCCTAAGGCTTAGGATGTGTAGGAGTAATTCACCCGGTGAAGTAAATTTTGACTAGAATGCACAGTCCATTGGGAGATCTGCTGGAAAATTCTCATAAAAACATGGCTGAGCCATTTCTGCTCCAACAGTCTGACTCCAGGAGAGAGACCCTCTGCTCCCAGCAATACTAGAGGGAGTAAACATTTGTAAATCTGCCCCTTGTCCACTAGACAGATGCTACACTTGATTCCTTTCTCCCCTTGGGTCCTTCATTTTTTTTTTCCAGGAAGCAAACCAAGGAACAAGAGTCAAAATTTAAATCATAGCCCCTGAGAAAATGTATATCCAAAGACTGACTGCTTTGTTTGCTAGGGCCTTCTGTGTCTTGGGTGTGGCCCGAGTGTGACTTCAGCTGTGCACATCCCTCGCATGGCCCAGCATACTACATCAGCCTGACCCTGATCCTAGGGGTGTTGGCCTAAAGCATTGACTTTAATAGACAAGCCCCAGAGGGCCAAGCAAAGTGAATGCCTTTGTGGAACACAACCCTGCATAACAACCCTCTGAATGCTAGCATCTCATCCAGGGATGGAAGGCGGAGATGGCCTCAAAAAAATGATTGCTAAAATTTAAAGCACTTTTTGAAGCTTATTCTCTTCACATTTGGCTTAAGGAGGGAATAACATGCTCGCTCCATTTGGTATGAAAATCTATCTTACGCTACAGGAAAGTAGGGGAGAAGGGGACACGTGGGGTGGGGGGAATGAAAGAAGGGAGGGCAAATGGAAGGAGGGAGTGATCAGAAGTAAACATTTTTGGGAGGGGCAAGGTCAAAAGAGAGAACAGAATAAATGGGGGGCAGCATAGGATGGAGAGAAATGTCATTAGTCTTTCACAACATGACTATTATGGAAGTCCTTTGCATAACTACACTTACACAGCCTATATTGAATTGCTTGCCTTCTCGGTGGGGATGAGTGGGGAGGGAGGGAGGGAGAGAAGTTGGAACTTAAAGTTTTAGGAATGAATGTTGAGAATTGTTTTTGCATACATCTAGGAAATAAGAAACATAGGTAATGGGGTATAGAAATCTATCTTGCCCTACAAGAAAAGAGAGAAGATGGAGGGGGGATAAGGAAAGGAAGGGATGTGATAGAAGGGAGGGCATATTGTGGAAAGGAGTAATTAGAATGTAAAGTGTTACGGGGTGGGGGAAGGGGGGAGATTGGGAGAAAATTTGCAACTCAAAATTTTGTGGAAATGAAGTTGAAAACTAAAAATAAATAAATAAACATTAAAAAAACCCCACTAACTAGAGAAATGCAAAAAAAGAGTAAGCTATGTAATTAAAAAAAATTAAAAACACTTTTGCAAAAAGAATCTTGTGTGTTTAAAAAATGTGAGGGAATAAAAATCAATAAAAATCAAATTTGATAAGTTGGAAGGACTCTCCTCTCCCCTAGCTCCCCACCTAGAAATCCCAGTGAAGATCTGGTCTTTCTAAATGTCTCAGAATAGGTAGTATTTCCATAATGCTTAAAGGTCTGCAAAGCTCTTTAAATATATGATCTCATTTGCTCCTCACAACTTTATAAGGTTATTCATTTTATGGATAAGGAAACTGAGGCTGAAGAGGATTATGAGACTTGTTAAGTAAGTGTCTGATGCAGAATTTGAACTCAGGTCTTCCTGCTTCCATTACCAGCACTCTATCCATTGTACCACTTAACTGCCATCCTGAAAAGGGGAGAAAGCAGCCGAGGGAAGAGCAAAAGATGGCCAAAGATTTATGAAGTGTGATCCCTGCCCTCATGGAGCTAACCTGACTATGTGAGTTGCTGCTTTCAAAGAAAAAAATATTCCTGGTTACTTGCTAAAATTGCTGGTAGAGCAAGAGTGTGCTTGGACCCATTGATAACTTTTCAGTGGGAGTATTTACACTTCCCAAACTGGCAAACAAGAAACTCCGAACTTGACTTGGTGGATTGTCTAGAATTCTAGGGATGGGGAACCTTCAGCCTTGAGGCCACAAGTGAGCTTCTAGGGCCTCAGGTGCAGCCCTTTGATTAAATCCAAACTTCCAAATCCCCTTAATAAAAGGATTTGTTCTGTAAAACTTGGACTTAGTCAAATAGCCAAGGACCTAGAAGGCTACATGTGGCCTCAAGGGAACAGGTTCCCCACTCCTGAACTCTAGACTTAACAAAGTGATGGAAAAAATGTTAATGATTCGGATAAATTTAATAGTGTGGTGCTTGGATTTTTTTTTCTTCGGAGAACCAGTTGTTAAACATGGGTGCCCCAGGGCAAATTATTAAGATGGAGGAGAGGGGAAGTATTCAGCAGCACAGAGGACAGCTTACTGGCTTTTGAAGGACCCTCTTTTTACAGATGAGGAAACTAAGGCTCAGGGAGGCCAATCAGTGCCAGCTGTACTGGGGCTAACAGAGAATCCCTTCTAATGTCTTTCTGACCAGTTGTCAGATGCCCTTAGCATCCCTGGGCCACGAACTCCCAATGTGGCTGCTGCTGCCGCTTCTTGTTTCTGTTGCCGCTGCTTGGTTTTGCTTCTACTGTTGAGGCCACACAGCTTCTACCGGTGCTGCCATCCCCACCCCAGCGAAGTCATGGCCTGTACTCCACCATCTCACCTCTGGCCCTTCTCTGAGACTTTGGAGAGTTTGTTATTTCACCAGTGCACAGATCTAAGACCTTCCACCCCCATCCATGCATGCACACCCATTCAAATCTTTCCATGAATGTGGCAATTTCTTAAGCTGGAGTCTATGAACTTGACTTTTTAATAAATATTTTGATAACCCTATTCCCATATCATTGTTGTCTATAAATTTTGTAATTTTATTCACTTAAAAACATGATTCTGTGGAGTCCACAGGTTTTACCAGACTGTCGAGGAGCTCTGTGACATAATAATGAAAACAACAACATTAAATAGAATTTGGAGCACCTACTATGCACCAGGCATTGCGGGAAACACCTTACAAATATTATCCCTTTGGATCCTCACAACTATCTTGGGAGGTAGATCCCATTATGATCCTCATTTTAAAGCTCAAGAAACTGAGGCACGCAGAATTTCAGTGACTTGCCCAAGGCTAGGAAGTGTCTGAGGCCAGATTTGAATTCAGGTCTTCCTGACTCCATGCCCAGGGCTCCATGCACTGCAGAATTCCCTAACACACACACACACACACACACACGGTAAATGTAAGCATGCAGGGTGAGTTCTTCCTGAGGAGAAATGAACCACACCCCCCAGTATGCAGGGCTAGGGCTCCCCGTGGGAGCACCCTGTGGGAGTCCCCTTCTCCTCCCTAGGAGCAAGGAAAAGAGAGGAACCCTCAGGCTTTCCTGTCCCCATTTAAGCTCTCCCCCTGCTAGTTCGCTCGTGGACACCGTGCATGCTCTCAGTCCTTTAGCCAATTAACAACAAGTGTGCTCAGATCACGGACCAATGTCAAGGGTGGGATGCTCTCTCCAGCAAGTTTCCACTGAGAAGAGGTGGAAAAACGAGATAGCTTGTGTCTCACTCCTCAATTCCCAGCTGTTCTCTGGGGGGGCCTCATGAGAGCTCTGCGGTTTAAAAGCCCTCACCTTTACCTGACCCTAGACTGTTCACGTGAAAACCGAGCTTACACCCCAACACCTTATTATGGTAGGTGCTTAATAAACACATTTGTTGGATAGAATTGATTTGGACAGAGTGGAATGGTTTGTGAACATACAATACTAGTGACTACCTTATCCCAAGCCCAGGGCTTGAAGCTGGGAAAAAGAAAATTACCATGACCTTTCTGACAATCCAACAAGGACTACATTTCACCAACCAGGAAGGTGAATAATCCTTGAGGACTGGGGCTATTTTTCATTTTTTACTTCTTTATTTTCAGCACCCAGCACAGTCCCTTACAAACAGTAGGTGTCTAATAGTTGCTTGTTGAATTGGATTTAATCAAATGGAAAAGTTTTGGTCAGGTGCTTTTTTTTTTAACATGATTTGTGGGGGCTGATATTGGCTTCGTTAAGGGAGCAAATCAGTCAGGTAGAGTTGTGGAAAGAACAAAGTCTTCGCCTCCTTAGCCCAAGAGAGTGAACTGGAGCAATGGAGGAAAGCCTCATGAAGGCAAGTTAAGGTCAACGTGAAACAAAATTTTCTCATGATTGTTGTGGTTTGGTCATTTTTCACTCCTGTCTGACTCTTCATGACTCCATTTGGGGTTTCCAAATGGGGGCGCAAAACCTCTTAAACAATTGATATATTTCAACAAAAGACAGGACTCAGGAGTTCCCATGTCTCAGCTTTTTCCTTCTTTCCTCTCTTCCTTACTTCTTTTCTTTCTTTTCCTCTTTCTCTTCTTCCTTCCTTCCTTCTTTCCTTCTTTAACAGGTAGGTGATGCGGTGGATAGAGACCTGGATTTGAAGTTAAGAAGGCCTGAGTTCAAATTCTGCCTCAGGGTTTACTAGCTGTGTGACCCTAGGCAAGACACTTTACCTCTGTCTGCGTCAGTTTCCTCATCTGTAAAACTGACATACTTATCAAGTGCCTACCTCCCAAGTTTGTAGTCAGGATGAAATGAGGCAGCACATGTAAAGTGTTTTGTGAGCCTTAACTAATGCCAACTCCTTATCTCCTTGGAGTTGAGCTACGGTCCACTATTCAACCCTGCCTCCCCAATTCTGTGTCCTCAGACCTCTGCCTGCTGTGATGCCTGGAGCTGGACCCCATCCTAGCCAAGCCATGTCTGGTGGGCCATGCCAGACCAGATGCTTTACTCTTGGGAGCTGAGGGGATCAGAGGAGCTTTGACTCTGTCAGTTGGACTGATCCCTCCTCCACACTGCTACCTCGCCTTGGCTCCTAAAGGCTTTGATTCACAATTCACTGCTTGTGGAGCAGTCAGACACAGGGGTCTCTACTAGTCTTTGAAGCTGTCTAGCCATTACCTAGATGGAGAAGTCTGATGAACGCAACCTCACTTTACTGTCCTATGTACAGGAACACTCAGCAGGATCAAAGACCAGTGAGGTTTCTATTTTCAAAGGCATTTTGCCCAATTTTCTCGTGCTGTCTGCAAAAGGAAACTTTAAAGGTCCCACCTACCTGTACTCATGACTTTGTTTATTTACGTTTCCAGTCTCATTTGGAGACCTGAATAGTCCCTTTTATAATGCAGAAGTTACAAGCATGTCACAGCCTGAGATGGGGCAGTACGCTTTGGATGTCTGGACAGATGCCTCAGTAGAATGTTAGTGTACTGAGGCATGGGGAAGTAGAGGAGTGGCTGGCCCCAAGTTCCCCAAGGGCACTTGAAAAAGATGGTGGTGTCATAGTGGACCACATGTCAAATAAGAATGAACAATCTGCTGTCCTTAAGAAGGAAAATAAGCCATACCAATAGGAATGTAAAACAAGAGATACAGTATATATGAAGTATATATAGCATATATACTTACATATAGATGAAGTACATATATACACACATATATAGATATCTATAAACATAGACATATGTACTCATATGCATATATGTAAGGCTATACTATGCTTATTTCCCTGTCTTCTGTTTTTCTGAAGGTGGACAGCATCTTCCTTTGTAAGTCCAAATAGTTCTATGTTTTTCTAAATCAACCAGCTCATCATTTCCTATACCACCACAATATTCCAACCCAGTCTCATCCTATCTGAGAGACTGTTTATGAAATTTTTCCCTCAATTTTCTACATTCCTTCTATTCTTGGCTATATAGGTTTTATTTATACAAGAAAATTTTTATTTAAAATAATCAAAATTATTCTTTTTGTACTTCAACAATGCTCTCACCTCCTAATGTGGTTTAAGGTCTGATTCTGCTGAATCTACTTCCTTTACATTTCTTTCTCCTAGTTTCTTTGAAGTTTTTGACTTTTGGTTCTTCCAAATGAACTCTGTTATGGTTTTTTTCCTAACTCGGTTAAATACTATTTTAGTAAACTAATTGGGACATTGAATAAATATATTAGGTAAAACTGTCATTTAAAAAATTATATTGACTTTACCTACCCATGAACAATAAATATTCCTTCAATTATCTAGATCTGAGTTTATTTGTATAAAAAGTGTTTTGTGTTTGTGTTTATATGGTTCCTGTATCTGTTTTGGGAGGTATACAGGTATTTTATATTGTCTAGGTATTTTAAATGGCCTAAAACAATATTGAATAATATTGCAATACATAATGTAGTTTCTCTATTTTTCACTTTTGTTTAAATCTATTTAAACTTTAACTTTATCTGAGATCATGATTACTATCTCTTCTTTTTTAAATATTGAATTCCACTCCTCCCCCCTATTTTTTTATGTCTATCTCTCTTTTTATAATGTTTCCTGAAAACAATATACTATTGAATTCAAAATTTTTATATATGAGATAAGCCTGAGTAGGGGTTCTTAATTTTTTGTGTGTGTCATGGACCCTTTTGACAGTCAGGTGAAACTGAAAGGTCCCTTCTCAGAATGTTTTTCTTTTTAAATCATATTTGAAGGAAATGCTAATTTTCAATTAGAGGTTAATGAAAATAAAGATGTAATTTTTCTCATCCAAATTCATGGACCCCTGAAGTCTGTCCATGAGGAGAGCTATGGACTTTTAATTAAGAATACCTGCTCTCAAGGAAAGCTAAAACTGAAAAACAGGATCCTTTGTCTAGTATTCCATAAGGGCATCATTAGATGGTGAGAAACAGAGGCGATGTGGTGTAGTGAACAGACTTGGAGTAAGTCAGGAAAACTTGGGTTCAAATTCTATCTCTGATCCTTTCCATTTCTTTGGCTTTGAGCAGACCTCCAGTCTCCCTGAGCCTCAAGCAGTCCTATAAGCCCTGGCTACTAAGTTATGCATGAGTTTCCGTCTGACATCACAGACTCTTTTGACAGCTGAGTCGTGCAGTGGGTAGAGCACTTGATGTGGAGTCAGGAAGATCTAATTCCAGATCCTGCCTCAGAAATATATTAGCTCTGTGACTGGATAAGTCACATCACCATTCTCTGACTCCATTTCCTTATCCATATAATCAGGATAAAAATAGCGTCTGCTTCACAGGGTTGTTGTGAAGATCCAATCCTAAAGTTCTAAATGAATGCTCGCTTTCATTAGGTCTTCTTATATTATCCAACAAGTACTCTGCATTGTATACCCTCTATCACCTTGGCAAACACCTTGAATGAGTGTACATCTCCCAGTTTTATTCTTCACTCTATAATCAGGTTCATAGACCTACACTTGGAAGGGACCTAAGAGGCCACCAGGTCCATTCCCCTCGTTTTTCAGATGAGAAAGCAGAGATGTTGAGTGACCTTGCCCAAAATCACAGAGTTTGTAAATATCAGGGTCAGAATTTGAACCCAGATCCTCTGATCCCAAGTCCAGGACTCCTTTCATTGTACCATGAATGGATCATCCAAGTTATTTCTGTTGACTTCTATTGTGTGATTCTGCCTTGCAGGTAGCATTTTGCTCTTCTGAAATAGATTCCACTTAAAAATAATAAACCCAACTAAATCTTGTTTTTCCTATACATTTTGGTCAGTTGCATGACAATAAAGGTAAGGTCTGCTGACAAATGTAACTGGGCTAGGTAAACTTTCTTGTTCCCCTCTCAAATCTCACTGAGGAGGCCCTTGATGCTTATATGGGTTATTTTCTTAAAGATTTTATAGCAATGGGAAATAAGGTGGTGGTTATATTTTTCCAATTTGCCTTTTTCTGGAAAGGGCATCTTCATGATTCTTTCCAGGAGTTTGATATCTTCCCCCCTTTCAACTATCTAGACAACAAAAATAGTCAGATTCCAATATCCCTCCCCTAAAGTGGTCCTGAATCTCTTTTCTTTGTTATTCCCTATGCCAGAGTCCCAGAGCCTTCTACCTCCACCAAAAAGAAAGTATTTGATTTGTATTATTAGCATTAGTAGCATCTGTATCTGATTTCAGTCGCAATCCCAGCTTGGCCATAAATAAACTATGTGACTTTGGACAAGTCTCTTCCCTTTTCTGGGTCCCAGTTTCCTCATATGTAAAATAAGGGGTTTGTCTAGGTGACTTCCGAGTTCTCCCCCAGCTTCTATAAATTCTAGACTCTTGTCCAAAGCAGACCCTAGTGATGTCAGGAACTTAACTTGTCTCATGATGTGTGGTGCCATTCCCTTATATTAACTGAGTCGTGATGCGGTGAGTAGCTGTCCGAGCACACGAGGAATTGGACAACAGCTTTGTCCTTGGTACATATAGGACCAAATTCCAGAATCATTCCCATCAATTTCCCACCTGGCCACAAGGGGGCAGGGCGAAGCAAGTATTCACCACTTAATATACCTTAAGTGAAAATGGTGTCAGAATTCTAAAAAAGACAGACTGGATGGAAGACAGAGACCCCGTGAGAAGCATATGCAGTCCAGTCCTGAGGAGTTCACCTGAGTCTGGGCTTCCGTGAACATAAACGGAGGTTTTATTTTTCTAGTATGATGCTTAATAAAAATTAATAATTATGGGTCCTTTTCTATCCCATTCTCCTTACTCAGCAGAAAGAAAACTGTCTCTTGAGGCAGTATCAAAATTCAAATCCTTTCCCCCTCCCTCCAATATTATTATCCATGCGGCCTTGGAAAAGTCATTTTGATTCTTTTAATTCATCTGTAAGATGAGGGAGTTGGGCTACATGGCCTCTAAGATCTCTTCCAGTCTTAAAATCTATGATCTCTGACTTCTGTAGAGTCATACAACTAGTAGGTATTAGGGGATGGGGTTTGAACTCAGGTCTATATACACTGTACCATGTTGTTGTTTAGCTGTTTTTCAGTCATGTCCAAGTCTTTGTGACCCCATTTGGGGTTTTCTTGGCAAGGATACTGGAGAGGCTTACCATGTCCTTCTCCAAGACCCTCATTTTACAGATGAGGAAACTGAGGCAAACAGAGTTAAGTAAATTAAGGGTCACACAGCTAGTAAGTATCTGAAGCCAGATTTGAGCTCAGAAAGATGAGTCTTTCTGACTCCAGGCCCAGAGCTCTATCCACCATGCTGCTCTATTAAATTATATAGCATGTGCATGTATCTTACAAATTCATCTTAAAATTTTATCACACAAAATATTATAAATGTAATATCATCAGGTGATATAGTTTCTAGTATGTTTGCATCAAGATGGAATGCTAGATTTGGATTCAAATTTGGCTTCAGGTACTTAGTAGCTATGTGACCATCTACTAATCACTTAACCTCTCTGAATATTAGCAGCTCTCCAATACTCATCTAGAAACAAAGGGCTATCTTCATTTTCATAAAGTCCAGGAAAATGACCAATTTTTGACATTTGTATTTTGATAGCTAGATCTTGGAACAGGTAAAAGAACAAGGAAAATGTATAGCTCCTCTGCTGGTCCCTTGATCATGACATAATTGAAGCCTGGATAATGCAGGAGAATGTTATGGAAAAGTTTACTTTCTGCAGGCAAACCAGACAGACTCATAGAGGAAAAACTTTCTTTCCAAACTCTTTAGTGAGACATCATTGGATTTCTATCACATCCCATTATCTTTATATTCCTAACACAAATGAATTTCAAGTGCTTTATTGATGACAGCACTGAAAATAGATTTCCCCTGGAATTTGCTCTCTAAAGATAAGATCTGGCAGGAGATTAAAACAAACTGAGCTATTTTAGAGAAAAAGGACCAGCTGCATGCAAGGATTGATCATGCCACAGGGTGGC
The DNA here is from genome assembly GCF_028372415.1 of Notamacropus eugenii. NCBI lineage: Eukaryota > Metazoa > Chordata > Mammalia > Diprotodontia > Macropodidae > Notamacropus > Notamacropus eugenii. The sequence continues at coordinate 19,842,931 of NC_092874.1, forward strand.
ACCAGATTCCCATTGCATGAAAAGAAAACTTCTCCCATATCATAGTGGACATTTACAAAGAACCTTAAGGTCTACAAGGTGTTTCCCATTCCAGATATCATTTGATCTTCACCACAATCTGGTGAGGGCAGCAGTACGAGGCTCACATCTGCTCTAATGGTATAATCTCTTAGTGGATTTGATAAAGGGAGGAAATACTCAAGAAAACAGGGAGATGCTAAAGCTTTGGAGGGTGAAATGTTCTCTCTCTAACTGGAAGGATCCAGCCCCCTGAAAACCTTAGAAATCGACATTATGGGTTTCCGAAGGCTATCGTCTTAGGGAGGACCACCTGGGGCATTTGAAAATATTGAGTGATTGCTCTAAAGTTGCACAGAATCAGAAGAAAGAGAAGGAAGAGAAGAGACCATTGTAGAATTTTTTACATATATTATTTGATTCCCACAACCCTAAGAAGATGGTACTTTAAAATAGTTTCCCCCATTTTGCAGATGAAGAAACCAAGGCACAGAGGTGAAGCTGTGTCCATGGTCTTATGACCAAAAGTGCAGTGTATTATTCATCTGGAGGTAGTATGTGGGAAAGGCAGAGGAGAAGCAGTCCAGAGAGATCTCAGGCTCATTGGGTTTGAAGCTGAAAAGGACCATGAGATCCTTTAGACCAACTCTCTAATTTTATAGAAGAAGATACAGAGGGCCAGAGAAGGAAGGGGACTTTGCCAAGGTCACATAGGCAGTAAGTGACAAAGCTGGAATTTGCTTCCAAATTCAAGGCTCCCCCTTGTAGAGGTCTCTTCCCCTGACTGGGCCTTAGTTTACCTATTTTTCAATGAGTTAAGAGTTGGACTAGGTGACCTTTGGGGACCCTTCTTTTCTGACTATATTCAGATGCTGAATATAGTCAGAAAAGAAGGGTCCTAAAGGGTACCCTTGGGATGGCCATAGTCGCTGCTCAGACAAGAGCTTGTTCATTACCTATTCTTTACCACGCTTCTCCAAAATAGGACAGTTCAGTGAGTGCCTGATTTTTCCACTTGAGAACTAGAGCCCAAGGTTTTGAGATCTCAGCAGGGAACCCCCTTTGTAGGCTTTTCTAGGACTAGAGGAATTTAGTGTCTCATTATAAGAGAGTTCAGTGGAGATTATTTCTTTCCTGGGTGTCTTTGAGGAGTGTGTTGAACTGAACTCCCTAGCCTCATTATGATAATGGAACACCAAGGGAAACTATCAAGTTTCCAGAGGCCTTGGACACATTTGGGATATTAATAACTAATATTTATATTATGTTGTGAGCTTGATAAAGCACTTTCAATAATCATATGGGATTGGTGATTCCAGTATCACTGCCATCATTTTACTGATGGCAGAGAAGCCGAGAAGACTTTCAGAGAAGTGTAGGGGTTTGCCCCGGGTCCCAGTTCTAATAAGAGTAGGGAGATGTGTGCATACCTGTGCTAGATTGATGCAACCTCTCCATGTGGAGGATCCTGGGACATGACTTCCAGTAGAATTATGACAGTATGTAAGGGAAGTGTCTGGAAAAGACTGTGAAGCATATGAAGACATTCTCTAACTGACTCTGATTGGCTAACTAGACCCCAGCATCTTTCATATAGGAAGGTGGCCTCAGGAGAGCATGTTGCTGAGGTCTGTGTACATGCCAGACCCTCATTCCAAGGCTAAAAAATGACAAGAATCAGGACTGAGAACTGGGTCTTCTGAATCCAAACCTCTTGCTGTATGTCCTCTACTAAGCACAGTGCTTAGCACATAATAAGTACTTAATAAATGTTCTTTCATCCATTCATTCATCCACCTATCCACCCATTCATCCATCTGTCCATCTATTCATCCATGCATGCATCCATCCATCCACTCATCCATCCATCCATCCACTCATCCATCCATCCATCCACTCATCCATTCATCCATCCACCAATTCATATATTTATTCCCATATATGACGCCACTTCTGATGTCAGCACATTTTGTCTTTAGGACCCTACTACTTTTCCTCTCAGACTTTTCTCTCTTTGTCCAGCTCCCCTCCCCTCCCCAGCCCAATGCCATGTTCCTTCTAAGAAAATAATCAGCAGCTATCTTAGGTTCCTAGCATAAAGAGCTAGAGGGGATCTTGAGAGAACATCTAGACCAACCCTCTAATCTTGCAAATGAAGGGACATCTAAGTGACCTACCCAAATCCTATAGGGAGGGAGGAGGGTGAAGTGATTTTCCAACCTGGCTCCAAAGGCAGGCTTCTCCCACTCCCACCCCACCTCTCTTTGCACCACAAGGCACCAAACTAAGGCCTTATCTGTTTGAAGGCACCGACGCTGTCCCTGCCCTCAAAGAGCTTCCATTCCGCTGAGGAAGACAACACACACATAAGGAAGTATGTTGTTATTTGTTGTTTAGTCATTTCAGTCTTATCCAACTCTCTGTTACCCATTTGGGGTTTTCTTGGCACAGATACTGCAGTGGTTTGCCCTTTCCTTCTCCAGTTCATTTTACAGATGAGGAAACTGAATCAGACAGCATGAAGTGGCTTGCCCACAGTCACACAGTTAAGTGCCTGAAGTCAGATTTGAACTCAGGTCTTCCTGACTCCAGGTCTGACACTCTATCTGCTAGGCCAGGCACCATGTAGCTTCTCTAAATAAGTGTGTAAATATATTAAAAATAAATCCAAGGAATGTTTCATCTAGGTACCACCTAGGCACAGTTTTGAAGAAAACAAGACATTTTAAGAGGCAAAGGGGAGACAGGAGTGGGGGGCATTTCAGACAGGGGACAGCCACACACAAATGCCAGAAGTAACTATAATTTTTATCTGTAAAGAAAATTATTCAAACCCTGTTGATGACTCAGTAAATAAATCGTAAGTCAGAAATCCTTAAGTTTTTTGTGTCCTAGACCCGCCCTTGGCAATCTAGAGACACCCATGTAGTCTTTTCTAAGAGTAATGTTTTTAAATACAGAAAAAAATACACAGGATTACAAAGAAAAATGATCATACTGAAATACAGCTATAGAAATGTTTAAAAAACAAATTTATGGACACCAGGCTAAGTGAGAGGTGCCCAGGATCTCATAACTTATGAACGTCAGAGATAAGCTTTGGACCCAGGCCATCTTGATGCTTTTTATAATAACTAGATAATGGGCCCAAATGCCCTTTGGACTGTGTAGACAAGATCCCCCTCTCTTTTTGTCATGTCCCTGCCCCCTCCTTCACTCCCCCTCCAGTTGCTCCTGCCACCTTCACTATGGTCTCCATGGAACATTATGTCTAACAAGGAGACAAAACAAACTGAATGAACTTTTTAGAAATTGAATCATTCATGTAGGAGATTTTTATCTCTGTAATTTCCTTTTCCTTACCTTTCCATAAACGATCTTTGCTCTCTGATTTTAAACTATAGATTTCTGACCAAAGAAATCAACTCTTGAAATCCATATTGAGAGAAGAGAAAAGGCAAAGGGGAGAGAGACAGAGACAGACAGAGACAGAGAACGAAAGAGAAGGGAGGGAGGGAGGGAGGGAGGGAGAGAGAGAGAGAGAGAAAGAGAGAGAGAGAGAGAGAGAGAGAGAGAGAGAGAGAGAGAGAGAGAGAGAGAGAGAGAGAGAGAGAGAGAGAGAAATGGGAGCTGAGGGGAAGAAGGAGAGGTCAGGAAATCAGAGAAAAAGAAGCTGATATTTTGATCATTGAGCCATCCCCACACACCCCAGCTATTGACATTCCAGCTTTCTGCACACTCACTCCTGTGACTGCAGAGATGTCCAGCATGCCCGTTTTGGCTTTAGTCATTGTTAGGGCCTGAGACAGTAACTGCATTAAGAGAGACAGCCTGGTATAGTGGACAGGACACTTCACTCAGGTTTCAAACTGCCTTTGAGATTTATTGTGTGACCTTGGGCAAGTCACATTACTTCTGTCTGTCTCAGTTTCCTCATCTGTAAAATAGAGATAATAATAGCACCTACCTAGTTGTTGTGAGGACCAAATGCATCATTTGTAAAGTACTTTTCAAACTTAAAATCACTACAGAAATGCTGTTATGTTATGTCATTGCTAAATACTCCCCTCTCAGATACTAAAAGAAAAGGTAAGTTAGTCAAATCTCTAGTTATAAGAAATGACTTTATTTCTCTTTCGCTGTGCACATGTTTTTCCCCCTTAGACATTCTAAGCTCTAGGATGTATTTACAGAGGTCTTTGCCTTCCTGCACCTCAAATAGTGCCTTGAAAGTAATGTGTACTTAAGAAATGTTGGTTGATTGATTGTCCTTTGTATCCTCAGAACCTTGGAGAGTTCTTGGCTTCCACTAGATTCAAATAGTTCTTAGATTTTGAGCTGTAAGGGACCTCCAAGGCTATCTTGTCTAGTCCTCTCATTTTAGAGAGACAGAAGCTAAGATCCAGAAAGATGAAATGACTCATAGGACTCATATGATCTAGAGCTGAGGTTCAAAGAACCAGTTTGGAACCTTCAGGAGCCCACCGTTAAATTTTCATTGAGATCATTTGCACCTCAGAGATTACTTAAGTTATAAATCAGGGCTTAATTTATTTTTTCATTTTATAGACTTAAGAAAGTGAATGATAAATTGTTAATAATATGGACTAAACTTAAAAATGTATCATGTATACATTTTTTCCTTTCGAGCTGGTTGTTGAATATTTACCAGTACACCGTTGCTTATAGGTCATGTGGTTCAACCCCTTCATTTTTCAGATCAGGAAACTGAGGCCCTACAATTTAAATAACTTGCCCAAGGTCACAAGGCAGTATCAAAAGTAGGATTTGAACCCAAATGCTCTGATTTCAAAACAAGTGTTCATTGAATTGGATTGGATTTTATGTATTTACAGTGAGGTTTTAGCCCAGAGAGCTTGGTGTAATTGGGAACTCAGGACATTTGTGGAATAGCACAGACCCTTGAAAAGTATAAGGACACAGGAAAACCCAGTAAGAGCTTCTGTCTTGGGATTGCTTTGTTCATGACAAGGGAAAGGTCAAGGTCAAGGGAAGCCCTCCCAGCAGCTCCCAGAGCAAGCTGAGTCAAAAACCCAATTCTTCAGGACAAAGAAAGTAACCCTTTGGACCCAGAAGGTTCTGTTTCTGGTCAGGACCAGCTTGCTTAAGGCAGCAGAGGCTCAGCAGCAGGACGTCTGCCTGGAAATGAATGTTCTTGACCACAGCAACTTCACAAAAACTGTCTGCTAAAGCAGAGAAGAGCTGTGTCTGGCACGGGAGAGGCCAGGAGGTCCTTGAAATAGTGAAGATTCTTCTTCAATGATGCCATACAACGAAATGACCAGTAGAGGGCAATACCAACCGCACAAAGCAGAAAGCAAACATCACTTTCCAAAGGAAGGGGCTCTTAAGTAAATGAACAGCAATGGCTCACATTAATATAGTCCTTTAAGATCTGAAAAATGCTTTAGATAGATTATCTCATTTGGTCCTCAGTCCTGCCACGTAGATTCTATTATTATCGTCCCTATCTTACAGACAATGAGACAAGTTGGGAGAGGGTAAATGACTTGCCCAGGGTCACACAGCTAGTAAGGGATCTGAGTCAGGATTAGGATTCAGGACTTTTTGATTCCAAGGCCAGTGTTCTATTCACCATGACACTTAGCCACCACTGTATGGAAGAGTCCCAGGTAGAGGGGGCAGTCAGGAAGGTATCCTCAATCTTTTTTCCTGACTGAACAATCCAATCCAATAAGTATTTATTCCATGCCTGCTACGTGTAAGCCACAGTGTTAGATGTAGGGGATACAGAGACAAAATTGAAAAACAGTCCCTGTACTCAAGGAACTCTCTTTCCATTGGGGGATCCAGTGTGTTTGGATGAAATAAAGAAAAGATTCATGATTCATCTAAGATTTCCTGGATGCCCCAGGTGTCTGCTTATCTGCATGTATTTTGTATCTCCCGGGAGAATACAAGCTGCAAAGAGGGCAGAGACGTTTGTTTTGGCTTTTCAATCACAACATGGTTTCTGGCACATAGAAAGCCCTTAGTAAATGCTTGTTGAATGAATGAAGGAGAATGAAGATAGTCTTGTGAAATCCATTTTGACAGTGAGGGAACTGAGCACGCCAACCATTTCTCCAGCTGGAAGCTAAATCTAGCCATTGGGTTTAGGGTCACTCAGAAAATTATTTTGAAAGCCTACAGATGGTCCACAGAGGTGGTGGTGTGAAGAGCAGCCTTTCTCCTTCGAAGAAAGTCCTTGGGGAATTCTTTTCACTACGGCATCTAGGAAGCACTATAAGATTGTGGAAAGAAATGATTGGGCTCCACTGGCCAGCTGTGTGACTATAAGTCAGCTTCTCTGTTTGTTCTTTCTCTTTAAAATGGAGACAAAACTAATCAAATCTGCTCTCTCTGACCACAGTCTTGTGGGGACACTATGAACTCTGAGGAGGGCATCAGTTGAAACAAGTTGGAATGGGAGGAACTTGACACTTGAAGTCAGGACCACAGCCCAGGTGTGGAGGCTACCTTCACGACTTTCCCATTGAATGAGCTTAGAAATGACCTTTCATCTTTCTGGGCTTCAGTTTCTTCATTTGTACAATGGTGTTCACAAGCCTTGTATCAGCTACCTTGCTGTGTTCTGAAAACCTGAAACTATCCTCAAAATGTGAATTAATATCATGAAGATATGGGTATAAAAAGTGCCTTAGAAATCATTGTAGAAACTAAGGGAGACCAGGCACCTTAATGCACTGTAGGTGAAGCTAGGAAGTCATCCAACCATCTGGGAAAGCAATTCAAAATGTCACCCCTAAAGTCACTAATTTATAGGTCCTTTAAACCTTGTAATACCACTACCAAGTATGCACCAGGCAGATCAAGACTGGAGGGAAAAGATCCATATATATTCAGATATTCAGATCCACTCACTGGGTTGTAACAAAGAAATGGGAACAAAGTGGGAGCCCATCAACTGAAAAATGTGGGATGGAATCCATAGAACTGGAAGGAGTCACACAAAGAGTGGAAATAGAAAAACCTGGGATAAGCTGTATGAAATGATGCAGAGTGAGATAAGGAAAATCAGGAGAACTGTTTATATGATGACTAAACTGATGTTAAGGGAAACAACTCAGAGACTTTAGAATTCTGATCAAAGCAAGGACCAATTATGATTTTAGATCATAACTGGCCCCACTTCTTGGCAGAGAGGTGGTGGACTGGGGGGAAGAATGAGACATACATTTTCACATGTGACGTACATGTCACTTTGCTTTGTTTGAAACAAACATATTTCTTGTTACAAGGGAAGGTTTGGAAGGAGTGGGATGAGTTGGTGGATGATGAGTAGAAAGGAAAGAAAGTATCAATGAAACATTCAACAAGAAAGAGAGAAGAAAGATATGGAGAGGAAGCAGACAAGCTAGGCAGCTTTGTTACTACTGTGTGAAACTGAATTGAATAGGAAAGTGTTTATAATAGGAGTTCACAGAGTCATAAAATCTTCTCTTTTCTGTTTTTCATATATATCTAAATGTTCATACTTGCTAATGTTTATGAATTTCATAATAAAATAGAAAATTTATTTTTTTTAAAAAAGGAAGTACATAGCAGGGAATGCTATGAGCTGGACTCAGATGAGATGAAAAGGTCAATCCTGGGGAAAGGAGAGGATGAAGTTGATTTAATTTTTCTCAGGATAAAGATAGAAGACTATGCCGACAGGACATTGTTGCTGGTTAGCTGAGGAGGAGGGGGGGATTGTTTAACTATTTTTTTGTTAACAAGAGTGGGTTATGTGGGTGGGGGTCAGTATACTTGAAAATGACTCTATATCTACAGCTATATATGTACTCTATATGTATGCATATGTGCATACAAACATATATACACATATATGACATCATTCAATTATCTTTAAATATTGTTCAGTCATTTCAGTTGTGTCCAGCGCTTGTGACCCCATTTAGAGTTTGCTTGGCAAAGAAACTGGAGTGGTTTGCTATTTCTTTCTCCAGCTCATTTTTCAGTTGAGGAAACTGAGACAAACAGGATTAAGTGACTTACCAAAGGTCACACAGCTAGTAAATGTCTGAGGTCAGATTGGAACTCAGGAAGATGAGAATTCCTGACTCTGGACCTGGCACTCTATCCACTGCCCCACCTAGCTCATATGCATATACATACATATATGTACATACATACATATATACATATATGGTGTCAATCACACTTTTTAAACAATCGTATAAAATGCCAGACACTTTATTTAAGTCGTTGGTTCCTCTGTGCCCAGTTGCCCTTGCCTCTGCCCCCAAACCCCCAGGTTTTTAGGTTGTGATTCAACCCCATGGGCTTCAGCTGAACTGACTGGGTGCAGAGGGATGGATCCATGTACACAGACAGTGTGGGGGCGCTGCTTAGCAATGGAGAAACAAGCATTGGAGAGTGGGAAGGAAAAATGATACTCACCAGGGGTGAGTGGGAGAAGAGGAGGAAACTGGGGAAAGGAGGCGGGCCCTGGCTTCTGCCAGAAATGGAGAGCGTGAGAGAAGTGCTTAGAGGCTGGGCCAGTGGGCCTTGGAAGAAAGCAAGAAGGATCTCTAGGGAGAGCCAGTCAAGTGCCAGAAAAGGGGCTGAGGAGCAGGAGAAACTGGCATTGGATGAGGGGCTCACTAGGGGTGTCAGCTGCCCAGAGAAGCTTTGCTTCTCTGAGGAGAGCCTCCACAAAGGCATGCTGGTAGGAAGAGAGAGCAGAGCGAGGTTCAAAAGTAGGGGCCCTGATTAATTTGATTTAAATAAACCCATTTAATTTCATTTATTTTTTATTTATTATTTAATAAAACTCATTTTAATGCCCCCCCTCCAATTCCCATGTCCCCCAGCAGAATTTCCAAGCTGAAAGGGACCTCAGGCCATTGCGTCCAACCCAGTTCTCAACATTGGCAGCCTTCTCCTGTCCCATGGGCAGACATTTCTGTCTCATGTACTTCAGATGATGCTCAGAGCCTTCAGGAATGGTAACACACAAGGAAACAAAAACATACATGTATCACTTAGGACAGAAAGGTGGCATATCCCTGGCTCTGAGTTTCTTCCCCATAGGTCTCCAGGGAGCCTTGCTCTGCCCCACAGCCAGCTATCAAACACCTGTCCCTGGACACCTGCCTCACAGACACCTGCCCAAGAAGAACCAGGTGAGACAGTAAAGCTAGTTTAGAGAAAAGCTGCCAGTCAACCTCAGGGGCAAAGTGACTCAACATACCCTTCCTAGTACCAATCATCCTGGCAAGGGCTAGCCCATTATCGATTTCAAAGAATCTAAGGTCTGAAGGGTCTAAGAAACCACTGAGACAAATCTTTCATTTTACGGCTGAAGAAACAGAGGCCCAAGGACTTGAAATGACTTGCCCCAGGTCACACGTAGAGTGTCTAGGGCTCAAACCTATTCCACATCTAGTGCTTTTATCACCAAACTAGGCTGTCTTTCACTTCCTGAACTGAATGGCTCTAAGGTCACTTCTAGCTCTAATTCAATGATATTAGACTTTCTCATGGTAAACGTGACTTCATCGTAGGAGCACAATAGTGGCAGTGTGGAAAGAGCCTTGTAATTGGAGGATTTGAGTTCAAATCCAGCTCTACTACTAACTCGCCATGTTATCTTGGACAAGTGACTTCCCCTCTCAGGTGCTCAGTATTCCTCATCTGTAAAATGAGGGTCCCTTCCAGCTAGAGATCTGGGGCCCTATGATAGTAGACTGGAAAGACTTCAGAGCAGCTCTGCCATTTCCTACCTATGTGACTTTGTATTAAGTTCCTTAACCTAAACCTGAGCCTCTGTTTCCTCACCTGTAAAATGAGAAGGTTGGACTAGATGGTCTAAAAGGTCTCTTTCAGCTCTAGATCTAACACCCTTTGAACACTTCCACAAACAAGAATTAATCCAGAGCCAGGTCTATCTTTTTTGTTCTTAGAGAGTAATAGTCCACCTTAATAGACATCAAGTAGAGGCCATGTGGATGGTGTGAGAACTCCATGTGTGAACATTCCCTCCACTAAGGCAGGTCACAACTTAACAACAATTTACAGTTTTAGAGAATTGCCTCAGGCTCATAGAGATTAGGTAACTTACCCAGGGTCACATAGCTGTGTCCAGTCATTTTCCAACATGTCCCACTCTTCCTGACCCTATATGAGGTTTTCTTGTCAAAGATTTTCTTCTCCAGCTAATTTTATGGACGAGGAAACCGAGCAAACAGGTTCAGTGACTTGCCCAGAGTCACACAGCTAGTAAGTATTAAATACAAGACTTGAATTCAAGTCTCCTGATCTACTCTACAACATGGGTTTATATTAATAGAGATGAGCTAAAGGAAATTACAAACCTGGAGAAAGAACTTATTGTTATCCCTTGTAAAACTGCACATATATTTAATGACAGTGACATTTTGTTTGAGTATGTAAGTACCTATTTCAGTATACATTTAGTTCTCCTTTGTTCCACTTCATTAGGTTTAATTTCTTTCCAGAGAGAAATTAAAACTACAGTCCCTATTGAGTGATGTTACTTTGTCAAAAACATATTCCTATTAATGCTAAATGATTCAGCAAATAGCCTACGTGCCAAATTGTCAAAGGATTGTAAATGGCAAACAGAGAAATAGACATTTTATTCTAGAAGGAATAGGGAGCCAGTGGAGATTCTTGAGCATGGGAGCAACATGGCAGGACTTCTTTCAAGATTTTGGCACCTGTATAAAGGATGGATTAGAAAAGGGAGAGACTGAAAACAGGGAGACCAGTGAGGAAGCTGTTGTAATAGTCCAGGTAAGAGGTGGTTAAATTCATCAGCTAGGGCTGTGGTTGTGAGAGTAGAGAAATGCAAAAGTGATTATGAAAGTAGAATTGGCAGGATGTTAATATTAATTATGTAATATAATATAGATGCCAGATATGTAATATAAAATTGACACCACATATGTATGTATGTGTGTGTATGTATATATATATGTGTGTGTATGTATGTATATGTGTATGAATGTATAATATCAGTTGCTAGGTGGTGCAATGGATAGAGTACCAGGTTTAGAATCAGAAATTGTCACCTTCCTGAGTTCCAATCTGGCCTCAGATATTTACTGTGTGACCTTGGATAAGTCACTTAATTCTGCTTGCCTCAGTTTCCTCAGTTTCCTCACCTGGAAAATGAGCTAAAGAAGGAAATAGCAAACCACTCCAGTTTCTTTGCCAAGAAAACCCTAAATAAGGTTGCAAGCACTGGACACAACTGAAATGACTGAACAATATTTAAAGATAATTGAATGATGTCATACATATGTATATATGTGTGTATGCATATACATATAGAGTACATATATAGCTATACTATATTATAATATAATAAATAATAATTATTAATAATGATATTAATGTTATTAAGAGATGGTACTAACATTTCCAAAATCCAGCTGAAAGAGACGTAAAAATATGCAGAAATCCAAGCAAGAATTGCCTGATCCCCAGGACTCCCACGTCTCCCAGTGTTTAGTGTTTTTTCTCTCTTTAAATCACCCTATTTGGGGCAGATGATATTTTAATGTGATACTTTTGCTAAAAAGGAGAGCCTCCGAGGGTGCTGATTTCAGCTGTATGCAAGGAAGGTACACAAGGACAATGAAGTGGAAAAACAGAAGACAGCACAGGCATACTTTACACTCTCGAATTACAACTGTCTGAACTGTTTTAATAAAGGTTTTTTAATGCCTTTTTCCTCTTACACCATATTGTTCAATATACCTCTCTTCCTTAATTAACCCTTCTTTTTAAGAAAAAAGAACCAACTGAGAAGAAAATGAAGTCTGATGGTCTATGCCTCATTCCTCACTCATGGCACTCCATCTCTCTGCCCAGCCATTCATTCAATTAGTAAGAATTTGTTTAGGGCTTACTATGTGTCAGTCAGTGTGCTAGGAACTAGAGATACAAAGAAAAGCAAAACCAGTTCCTAGCCTCGAAAAGCTTAAATTCCAGTGGGGGAAACAACAAAGAAATAGCTCAATGCATACAAGATATAGACAGTGCATATTGGAGATAATCTCAAAGGGAAAGCATGAATATTAATGGCAGCTGTGGATGGCTTCTTGCAGAAGGCAGGATTTAGATGAAGGAAAGGGAAAGGGGTCCAGACCTGGGGGGCAGCCAGGAAAGATGTATGGAAAAAAATCTCAATTTTTTTTTAAATCTGGGAAAATTGGAAAGTAATCTTTCAGAAATTAGGCTTAAACTGATACTATACACCATATTTCACAGTAATTCTAAAGGATATGTGACCTTAATACTAAAGATTATTCCATTAAAAATGAGAAAAGAAACAGATCATAGACCTTGCATAGCTATGGGTGGGAGATGTCTTCTTAACCAAATGAGATAGAAGCAGTTACAAAAGAAAAAATAGATAATTTTGATTATGTAAAAGTGAAAAGCTTCCGCACAAACAAATACAATGCATTTAACATAAGAAAGGAAGCAGTCAAAGGGGGAAAAAATCTTCATATCAAATTTATCTGATGAGGATTTGGTATCTAAGACATGTTAAAATAATAAATATATGTAAAAACAAAAACTTATCACCAATCGATGAGTTCAAATGATGTGAAGAAATAGTTCTCAAAAAATTTCAAATTATTAACAACCATATGAAAAAATGCTCCTAAAAGCTAATAATAAGAGAAATGAAACTCAAAACAACCCTGAAGTTTCACCTCACATTCTGAAAATTGACAAAGATGACAAAAGATAGTCAATATTGGAGGGGTTATGGGAAGATACGCACACTAGTGCATTGTTAGTGGAGCTGTGGATTGATAGAACCATTTTAGAAAGCAAAATGGAATTATGCAAGCAACGTGACTAAAATATCTTTATGTTTTGAGCCAGAGATTCCACTACTAGGCTTATACGCCAAGGGGATGATTGATAAGAAGAAAGTCCCTTTACACATCAAAATATTTATAGCAGTACTTTTTGTAATAGCAAAGAATTGGAAACAAAATAGGTGCCCATCAATTGGGTAATGACTAAACACATCATGGTACATGAATGCAATGGAATATTGTTGTTATAAGAAATAATAAATTTGATAAATACAGAGAAGCATTGAAAAATGTATATGAATTGATGGAGAGTGGAGTGAACAGAGCCAAGAAAACAATATACATTTTATATGTGTGTGTGTGTGTGTGTGTGTGTGTGTGTGTGTGTGTGTGTGTGTGTGTGTGTGTGTGTGTGCAGGCTCTCATTACCTCACTCCTGGACTATTGAAATAGCCTGCTGGTTTGTCTCCCTGCCACAAGCCTTTCACCACTCCTGTTCAACCTCCATTCAACTGTAAAAGTGATTTTCCTGAAGTGTGGGTCCAACCATGTCACCTCTCTCTCCCTATTCAGTCAATTTCAGTGGCTCTCTATCAACTCTAGGATTACACGTAAAATCCCCTCTGTGGCATTCCAAGCTCTTCACAATCTGCCCCCTCTTTCTACCTTTCCAGTCTTCTTATGTCCCCTCCTTTACTCTTTGATTTGGTGTCAATGACCTCCTTTCTGCCCTTCACACAAGATACTCCATCTCCTGGCTCTGAGCATTCTCATTGGCTGTCCCCCATGCCTGGACATGCCCCCCATGCCTCCTTCCTTTTCTCAGCCTCCTAGATTTCCTGACTTCCTTCAAGTCCCAGCTAAAATGGCATGTTCTATATACATGAAACCTCTCCCAATCCCTCTTAATTCTGCTGCCTTCCCTCTGTTGATTATCTCCAATTCATTCCGTGCATATCTTGTTGTACATAGCTTATTTGCATGTTGTCTTCCCCATCAGATTCAGCTCCTTGAGAACAGAGACTGTCTTTTGCCTCTCTCTGTATCCCTGGTGCTTAGCACAGTGCCTGACACAGAGTAGCAGTCTCTTTGTATAAAAAGAAAATATCTATTTCATTCAATATTTCCCAATTACACGTAAAATTTTAACATTTACATGTAAATTACATGTAATTTCATGCAAAATTTACATGTAAAAATTTAACAATCTTTTTTTAAAAATTGAGTTCCAAATTCTCTTCCTCCCTCCTGTCTCTCCTCTCTCATTTCCGCTTGAGAAGGCAAGTAATTTGATAATATTTATACATGTGAAGTCATGCAAAACACATTTTCATATTAGCCATGTTGCAAAAGAAAACACAAATAAAATAAAACTATAAAACTAAAGAAAGCTTTTCAAAAGCACGCTTCTATCTGCATTCAGAGTTCATTCGTTCTCTCTCTGGGAATGGATAGCATTTCTCATCGTGGGTCATTTGGAGTCTTGATCTGAGGAGCTAAGTTTTAAACAGTTGGTCATCTTTACAATATTACTAGTGCTATGTACAATGTTCTCTTGGTTGTGCTCACTTCAGTTTGCATGAGTTCAAATGTCTCCCCAGAATTTTCTGAAATTGATGTTTGCCATTTTTATAGCTCAACAACCATGCACCACACTTTATTTAGTCATTCCCCAATTGATGCACATCCCTTCAATTTCTAATTCTTTACCACTACAAAAGAAGCTGCTGTGAATATTTCTTTTATCTGTTTGGGATACAAACCTAGTAGTGGTATTGCTGGATCAATGGGTGTACACAGTTTTATAGCCCTTTAGACATAGTTCTAAATTGTTCTCCAGAATGGCTGGCCTAGTTCACAACTCCACCAACACGGCATTTGTGTCTCAATTTTTCCACATTCCCCACAGCATTTGTCATTTTTGTTTTCTGTCATGTTATCTAGTCTGGTAAGTGTGAGGTGGTATCTCAGAGTTGTTTTAATTTGCTTTTCTTTAATCAGTAGTGATTTAGAGCATTTTTCATGTGACTATTGATTGCTTTGATCTCTTTTTCTGAACACTGCCTGTTCATGTCCTTTGACCATTTATCAACTGGCAAATGGTTTTTTAACAATATATTTGGCTCAGTTCCCTATATATTTGTAAAACAAGGTCTTTATCAGAGACACTTGCTGTAAAATTTTCCCAGTTTCCAGTTTTCCTTGTAACTTTGGCTACATTGGTTTTGTTTGTGCAAAAGCTTTTTAATTTCAAGTAATCAAATTATTTAATTTCCCATAATCCTCTCTGTCTCTTGTTTGGTAATAAACTCTTTTCTTATCCATAGTCTGACAGGTCCCTTTTTCCATGCTCCCCTAATTTACTTATCTTGTCAACATAAGTCTTTCAATAAATTCTTATTTACTGACATGGTGTAATTCAGGGGATCATTGAATATTAAGCCTCACAATACCTAAGTGTCAGGAGCAGGATCTGAACCCACATCTCCCCATCCTCAATCGTGATAAATTATCTTCTGCCTCAGTGCCTTTGTATAGGATGATCCTCATTCCTAGAATATATTCCCTCCTCACCACCACCTTGAAGAAGCCCCAGTTTCCTTCAAAGTTTAGCTTAAGAGTTATCTTCTACATGAGACCTTTCTTGATCTTTCAGGCTTCTAGTCCCTCCCCCGCTACACACACTCACACACACACACACAATTATTCACTTTTGTACAGATGTGTAGTTGTACATGATGCTGTCCCTGTTGGAATATAAGCTTCTGGAGGACTGGGATGGTCTCATTTAATGTCTTTGTCTTCCTGGTTTCTAGCACACAGTAGGTGCTTAATCAATGTTGTATCTCCCAGTAGAGTGTCCCTTCATTGAAGACACGGATTCTTTTGTTTTTATGCCCCCAAATCTAGAGTAGTGCTTGGCCCACAGGAAGACCTGAATGTAGGGAAGAAGATGTCCCCAAGATATTGAAAAGAAATGCTTGTACTCATGTTCATGTAAGAAATAAATATCTGTTTGTAAAAGTTGATTGATGTTAGGTGGTTAAATGGAATGGATTGCCAGTCAATCACTGGCATCTAACAGTAGAAGGAACAAACTGGTGAGACCAAGCAATGGAGACCCCCTAAAGCCCTCAGGGTACCCCTAGAATCCTGAAGAGTGGAGATGGAGCCAGCGTTGCTTTGGGAGAGTGAGGCTAGAGAGAGCACACTAACTCCATTAATAAATGCCTGTTTTATGGTTGAATGAGGAGGATTGAGTCATTCTTTTCAGAAGTTAGGGTTTCCACAGCTGCCCTATTTGCTTGAGTACCCAGGAAAGAAGGGATCCACACAAGGCACCTTTGGAGGTATGTGGGTGGAGAGGGAGGCAATAATGAGACATGGCCTTTGCAAAATGATATTTGGTTCCTTGGAGTTCACACTTCAAGCATTGGTGGTTTTCCAAAGCTTTTGTGAACCTCAGGCTTTTTTGGCAATGGGATTGAGGGTCCCTGTTTCAATCCAGTCACCCTTTAAGGAGTATTTCAGCCAATAAAAGCATGGAGACTCAGTCAAATTCCTCCCAGAGATGCCTCTTCTGATGACCTCTGAGAAAATGACTTGGCAGTAATTATATCATTCCTCCCTGTAGGGTTTTTCTTTTTCTCACATCCCTATTCTATTCCAGGAGAAATCAACCGTTCCATCTGTCATCAGAAAGCTCCCGCCTTATTTAATTTAATTAATAAGCAAGATAAAACTTTTCCAGCTGAGTCAACCATTTTTCCTTGAATGATTGACT
This sequence comes from Notamacropus eugenii, assembly GCF_028372415.1. NCBI lineage: Eukaryota > Metazoa > Chordata > Mammalia > Diprotodontia > Macropodidae > Notamacropus > Notamacropus eugenii. The sequence continues at coordinate 19,859,584 of NC_092874.1, forward strand.
ACTGTCTTTTGGTCAAAAGAATTCTACAAACTCCATTCCCAATTTTTTTTTTTTTGCCTTTGGGTTGATTTGAACCAGGAGAAAACGAGTTCTCCCTTTCCACCTGCCTTTTCTGTATGTGTATTCCCACACTTCCCAGGTCAGTGTGGCCACTTTTGACCTTGGCCCTCTCTGTGACCCCATAGAACAGAGATTGTCTTTGGAATTCTAACCCAGAGAGTAAGAAGTCCAGCCAAAGAGCTGGGCATTATCCAAGTTCTCATTCACTCCCCTGCTCTCCCTAAATCAGGCATCCAGTGATGTAGGAGAGATAATCAGATGGATTCCTTCTTTTTTTGTCCCTTATAAGGACAAACTATGCCACTTAGAGCCTTTTCCTCCAGGGTACGCTGAGAGTCAGAGTTCTCACATGAAGGACCCGGGCCACCACTTACCTCCTCCCCAAGTGGGTTTTGCAAGGATCCAAGGGAATCCACAGAAGGACAAAAGTATTCTTCTTGAAGTGTGAGTCTGTCTGTTGCCCTTTCCTGACTCTGTACTCCCAAGGGCAGACATATTGATTTCTGTCTCCCATGGTAATGGTGATAAATTTGTCCAGGCCAGAATCCTCATCCATGGAGACCACTCTCTCTCTGGAAATAGAGATAACCTCCTTACCTGGTGATATTAGTCATTAGTCAGTTTCAACTCAAACCACACAGTGGGGAGTTCCATGTCTCTTATCTTATGCACACACTTGTCTCATTATGTCTTACAAGACTGGAGAAAATTATGAAAAGGAATCCTTAATGTATTCAAGTCTTTTGTTTTAATCCCTGATATGGTTTTGTCAGGGAAAGAACTGATGACACAGAAGGCTGACAGATGAGAGAGAAATAAAAATATCAGGCTGGAACGGGAAGGAGAATTACCCTCAAGTAGAACATCCATTCAGTTTAATTAATAAGCATTGATTAAGTAAGCACCTACTATGTGCCAAGACTGTGCTCGGTGCTTGGATCAGAAAGGAAAGAACAAAAGAGCTTTGACCTTTAAGGAAATGATCATTTACAAGTTGTTTATCTAATTTACCTCTTCTGACAATTTTCTTTCAATGGGACAAATATTATTGAAAGTCTTGCATACTGATTGGAATCAATCATTGATAAACATTTACTAAGCACCTACTGGTGCCAGCCATCATTCTAAGTGGCAGGGATACAGAGTACAAAAACAATAATTAAATAGTTTTAGGGGTTTTGTTTCTTGGAATAAGTAAGCACTGAAGCTGATAACCCATCCTACAATCTCTCAGCCACCCTTCCCTTGGCCCCATGTGTAGAGGCTGGTACTACTTTAGGGCAAACAGGAAGAGAGAGAGAAAGAGAGGCTCTCAAATTTCTCCCATTTCTACATTTTCAGAAATACTCATCTATTTCCAATATGGCAAGAAGAGCCAGGCCAAACCCATATTCCCATAGTGCTATTCTTTTAGGTATTTATCAGCAACGTGGTAGCTGGCTTTCAAGTCCAAGGATTCAGGTTCAAGTTCCGGCTATGCTACTTACTCCTTGTCTGACCTCAGACAAATCATTCCACTTCTCTGTGTTTCTGGAATATAAGAGTATTTATATACTCTTTTGGAATATAAGAGTAATTAGGCTAGATATACTCTGAGATCTCCACCACTTCTAAGCTGGAGATACTCATTATTCACAAAGGGTGCTACTGGTCTAGCATTTTGATTGGAGGCCCCCAAAGAAGAATAAGATGGAGCCTTTTCTTCAAAGGGCTCATGGATTGGAAGCACTTAGTGCATAATTGACAGCAGGATGAAGTGACTGAGGCTACTTATTAGGCAAGTATTCTTGGTAAGCCACCTTCAAATGGTCCGCATCTCATGTGTGTGTTTGTCCTTCGTTGCCTAAGAAGACCATGCCATCAGAGAAATGATGACATGACTTGCACTTGACTTTGTTTTGAGTGAGGGAGGGCTGACCACATCTCATAGGACATCCAGAAAGACTGAATTAACCAGACTTCATTCACTGGGAGAAGATGTAGGGCTATAGGAAGAGCAGAGAATCCCTGAGCATAGTAGGAAAGAGGGAACATCTGTTCTCCTCCTCGATGGAGAGAAGCCAGCACATCTCCAAGAAGTGAGCCACAGGAAGATTAATAGGGATACTATGTAGACACGCATATTGCTCAATACTTCTAGGTCTGTGGTCTCACATCCACAGGTACCACATTTCCAATCTTCGTGATTCTTGTCCGTGTTCACCCAACCTGGCCATCTGTGGCTCTTTGGACAGTGTCTGGGGACCAGCAGACCACACAGTACTTCCTATTGGTTATCATCCCCTGCTCTTGGTGATGAGAGCATGGGGTGAAGAGAGTACTAAACTTGGATTCAGGAAGATTAAGCTTTGAATCCTGTCTCTGACTTGTATGACTTTGGGCAAATCACTTTGCCTTGTTTTCCTCATGGAGTTAGGCATCTAAGATCCCTTCCATCTCAAAATCTATGATCTTAGGACATTTTCTGGCCACAAATTGCTCCGATAAAATTCTTTCCACCATTTTTCTAGCATAGTCCTTCCCTGGTAAGGTGTTGCAACCTGCTCCCACCCACACTGCATGCCTCCTCATTGCCCTGTGGGTGACTTCCAACTTCTGTTCTTTGGAGCCTGGAGTCCTGCATGACTTACAGCTCTGATTGTTGTCCTTCGACTTCGAAGAGGACCAAAATGACTTCACCACGATAAAGTGAAATTTCAGTGTGTCTGACAGTGGCTGATCAGACCAACACGAGCTCGGAATGCTCTACCACAGGTTGGGCACAGATAGTTTGTGGGAATATTTGGGGTAGATATCCCAAATTTGTGCACACTGTGTTTACTTTGTACTGACTTAATTCTGCTTTGCTCAAAGAGCACAGCACTTTCTCATAGTTCTACAGCAGCACTGAAAGACTAGAGATATACAAAGGTGGTTCTATATTCCAAAGTGTGCATGTGCATCTATGTCTCATCAGGGAAGGATAACAGTCAAACAGAAAATCAAGCCATGTTCTGGACAAAAGTGAAAACACACACACACACACACACACACACACACACACACAAGGGAGGATGCCAATAAGAGCTCCTGAACTGACTCTTGTCTCTTAAAATGCCCACGTGCCCCTCTCAAGGTCTGAAGCCAACAAACAGCTGTGTTGTGGGCAGTGTCTCTGTTGCCCAATCCCTCTTTCAAACTAAGACAAACACTGTACCATTGAAGTACTGGGAGCTAACCTGAGTCTCCACCTGGGACCTCCTCTCTTCCCACTAGGCAGAAGCATTAGGGCAGGGCTCCTACCTCCCCCTGCCCTCCCAACCCAAAGCTGTGGAGTAGGATGAGAACATGCTAACTGAGGAAAAGGAGTAATAGGAAAAGAAGAAGCCAAACAGGTAGCAAGCAAGCAAGATAAAATCCAAATTATGTATCAGGGATTTTTATTTTACTGTTAAGGAAAATAGCCAAGTGAGACTGCATTTTCATCTTTGTTAACAAAGCAATAAATTTCTGAGCTGGGACCCTGGATTCAAATACTAAGCTAGCTACTTACTCCCTTGAATACATTACTTACTCTTTGCGGGACTCGGTTTTCTCAAGTGTCAGAATCAGGGATGTTAAAATTCCCCTCTAGTTATAATTCTGGGATCATAGGACAGTCATGTGACCACAGGCAGTCACTTTCCCTCTCTAAGCCTCAGTTTCCTTCTCTGTTGTAAAAGGAGATTAGGCTTGGGTCACTCTTGCCTCTGCCTCCTAAGATGGATCTTCTGAATTTTCTGAGTTGGCATGATTTCAAAGAAGTGTTAACAGTGGTGAAGGAAATAAGGAGAAGAGCCTCAGGGGACCAGTGGAAGGCAGGAGGAGGTGAGGGAGGAAAGAAGACAATGGCACATCAGAGCATAGCATAGGGACAAGGCTGTTGGACTGGGAGTCAGCACCTGGGGCTGAATCCTGAGCTGTGTAAGCCTGGACAAGCCTTGGAAAAATAGACACCAGAGCAGAACAGAAGGGACCTTAGAGATCCTCTAGTCTAACCTTTTCATTTTACAGATGAGGAAGCTGAGGTCCAGGAAATGAAGTGACTTGTTTAGGATCAAGTAGGTAGTAAGGTGCAAGGTTGAGATTTTAACCAGTTATTTTGACTGGAGGCAATGTGATTCAATGAGTAAGAGGACCTTCATCTTACCTATAATGTGATCCTAGACAAGTCACCTAATCTCCCAAGGCCTGAACTTAATGGTAGAACTGGACTAGCTGCCCCCTAAGTGCCCTACCAGCCCTAAACCTGTGATTCTATGACTCCAGTTTCAATGACCTTTCCACTGCCAATCTCATTTCACTTCTCAGATCTTCCATTGGCCTATCTGAAAAAAACATGGGGCTAATAAGACAAGAATGCTTCAAAGAAAGCACTTCATCAATGTGCTTTGAAAATGTGAATTATTAGTATCATTATGATGGCAGAACAGCAAAGGGGATATTAAATATAGATCAACGAGCAGCAAACAGCTGATTGGGGATAACCTCAGGGGCAGGGGGAGGGCAAGGATAAATGCAGAAGAAAGAAAACATCACGAGGGGAAAACCACAGACCAGGAAGGATGTTGTCCAATGGAGATGCATTTACTGCATGAAACAAAAGACAGATGAAAAGATGAGTGCACTCCCCCCACCCCCAGCCACCCACCAAGCAGGCTGACTGCCATTGCTTCTGACTGATTCGTCTGGGCTGTTAGACCTCCTGACTAACCCAGAGTTCTGTCTTAGTGCTTAATCTCCTAGAAAACCCACTTTGAAGTATTTGAGAGTCTGGGACAGCTGAAACAGAGGCAGAGAAGAGAGAAGTGGAACTCGGAGCCCACCTCAAAAAGCACTATCCATTCTGCCACCATAAAGTAGGGAAGACCAGCTGAGGCATCAGAAAGGTGACTTCAAGTCTGGCCTCTGGCTTAATTTCCTAGGCCACCCCTAGGAAGTAACCTAGCCAGTCTAGGCCTCAGTTTCCTCAACCGTAGAATGAAGCATCTCAAACCAATGGCCCAGATGGTTTCTTTGAGCTCAACACCTTTCAGGCAGATATGTATCCTGGGATCTTTAGTATTCTTCCCCTTCCAAATGAACCCAAATTGAATTGATCATTTGGAGGACTGACTATAAATGGGCTTCCTTTCCAAATTGATCAGCGATTCAAATCACTTGAAACAAGTCTCTAATTGTAATCTATGATTTTGTCAGCTCCCACTCTGGGCATCCCTTCTCTCAGTCCAAATGGCAGCCCATCTGTGAAATACAGACTGTTCCCTTGGAGCTGGAGGGGAACTTAGGGGCTATCCAGTCTCACCCCTCCTTGATTTTATGGAAACAAAAACTGAGGCCCAGAGAGAAACGGATTTGCGGAAGATCACATAGTTAGTGTCAGCGACAGGATTGAACTTCTGTCAGGGGGATGCCAAACCCAACACTTGATCCAATTCTCCCTGTCCCTTCACTAGATACTGCCATAGGGATGAGGACCAGATCTGAGATTCCATTGATATAGGAGGAAGTTTCCTCCTCCAGTGTACATTGGCAGCTTCCTTTAAATTTGTCGTCTTTGTGGATTGCCTAGACTCAGCAATGAGGTATTAAGTGACTTGCCCAAGGTAATAAAACTTCTATATATCCGAGTAAGAACTTGAGTCTATGTCTTCCTGGGTCCAAGGCTAGCTCTCTGTTTACTCTCCCACCCTGTCTCTCCACTAACTCCTAGAATCCCTAAGTGCTTTGTTTTTCTTGTATAAAAAACAACAATGAGCCCTTGCCTCACCACCCTCCCAGGGGTTATTGAGAAATCTAATGAGGTAAAGTTTTTTGAGTTTTTTTTAATGCTTGAAGGTCCATCAACAAATGGCATTTGTAAATGCAAAGAATAAGCTTTTAGTAGAGTAATAACAAAAGACAGTTTCTTGGCATTGCCAAGACTAGAAGGAGCGGGCAGAAATGTGCACATGCATGTCCTAACTCTTGAAGTCTGGCTAAAACCCAGAACAGGCCAGAACTAGATTTTAGCAGGCAAACTTCCCAAACGTGCTCGAGACTGAATGAACTGACTTTCTGTGATAAAGAAACAGAATCGCCACCTGAATTTCTGTGCCTGTCTTTTGAGTTCACACTATCAAAAATATCTTTTCTAGAGGCCATACAGAATAGCAGAGACTGGGGATACTTAGCCTGGAAAAGAGGAGGCCTGGAGCTGAGAGGAGGAGAAGGAGGAGGCATGATGTCTGTCTTCTAGGATTTAAAGGGTTGTCATGTGAAAGAAAAACAGATAGACACACACATACACAGACACATAGATACACGCATAGATAAATTCATATATGTATATGTATTTCTATCACTGATGTCAAGAAATATATATACATGTGTGTATATATACATATACATATATATGACAGTCTGGATTTCAAGAATACATATATGTACACATATACAGACACACACATATAGATATTCTTAATGTCCAGTGTGTTCAAGAAATATGTATATATGTATGTATATGTACATATATTTCTTGACATCAGTGACAGACATATATACATATTTATAAATATAGATGTGTAGTATCTATGTTTACATGCATACGTAGATACACATATGTATCTATATATACATATCTATGTATTTATATCACTGATGTCAAGAAATATATACACTGTACATATTTTTGGACTTGTATATCAAAAATATGGGTGAGTATTATACATATATATTTTTTTTCTTTACATCAGTGATAGAAATAGAAGCAAAGGTGTAAGTTTTGGAGATGCAGATTTCAACTTGATATAAGGGAAGATGTCCTAATGATTCACTTTGTCAACATATGAAATAGGCCACCTAAGGCACACATGACATTTGTAAAACCCATAGTGAACACTAATTCCCACTGTAACAGACCTGACATGTGACTATCCAGCCAGCTTTTACTTGAAAACTTGCAAGGGTGGGGAACTCACCACTTCAGAAGAATGTTGTCAATCTCTACGCTGGACAAGTGGGCAGCCAGCATCTAGGAGATGTTTGAGAGGCAGGTGGCTCTCAGGACTGAGTTGGATTGGGTAGTCATGAAGTGCCTTCCAATCCTAAGAGAGAGCCGTGATGCTAACAGTCATAAAAGCATCCAGAGAAATGCACTGGGGTCAATGACAGCAAAGCATTCTATTTTAACTTCATTTTCTGATCAAGCAGGGGCAAACCAGATATTCTTTGTCCAAGCCCTTGCTGTTGGAAGTCCTTCTAAAGCTTCTCTCATCTACTTGCCTTGGTTAGAACAGAAAAGGAGAATCATTTTTCTCTGCTGATTTCAGTATCTCTGGGTCAGCATTCTGAAGACTGTGTTCAGTGTCTTATTGTCCATCCCCAAAGATGTGGAAAGTTTGGGAAGATTGGATGGGATTGTATTGAGCCCAGGACATAGCCTGGAATGGAACATTTTGAACAATCACCCTGATTTCAGCTTCTTTTATAGTCTTTGGTCCTACACATGGAATGCCTGGGATTGAGGAGATGGGGGTGGAAAGGGAATCAGGAATTAAATGTTCCAATTATCTAGATTCTATCTAATTGAGAATTTAGTTAACTATTTCTTCGAATACAGAAGCTGTTGATGTCACTATCTAAGAGGCAGCTTGCAATCGTGAATAAAATGTTGGACTTGGCATTGAGCGCCCCAGGTTTGAATCCTGACTGAAATACTTTCTATCTGTATGACTGTGGGCAAGTCATCTAACTGCTCCAAGACTCAGTTTTCTCATCTGTGAAACCAGGCACAATAATTACTGAAGAACTTGTCTAGCAATGTTCTCGTGAGAGTCAGATTAAAAAATGCGTGTCAAATGCTTTCAAATGTCAAGCACTAAGTGTGTGTGTGTGCGTATATGCTAGTATCTTATAACTATTACTATTATTGTTCAAAATCATGTCCAACTAAATCCTCAGTTCCCTTACCCATCTCCTTCTACCCCCTTGCCAGCTGTTACACTGGACTTTTTGAATACAAAGTTAGCAAAAGAGATTAAATCTAGCAACACCGTAAGTTGTTAAATAGCAATAGTAATTGAAAAAAAAAAACTTTCCCAGAGGTCATTTTGTTTCTCTTATGCTTTTTATGGGTCTGCTGCTTTAAGAGGCTGCAGCAGGAGTAATGACCTTCAGTTCAAGCTACTTCCTGCCTGTTAATGACCATCTGGGTGAAAGGCCCCAGACTTGAATCCAGTTTCCTTCCAGCAGACAGTGGTGGCTGGGAACCCATCACCTTGTTACCATTACTGCTCAAATCATGTTATTTCCACATTACTGTCAAATTAACTCCTTTTCTCAGTGATTTCAACATACTTTAGGCTGTTTCAAATCACCCATAGAATTTTTTTCTTCCTCTTTTTTTAAGGACAAGTAAGACAATGTCAACACTCACTGTGGAACTGGAAAAGTATGGTGGGCAGTTGTGGAAAGAAAGCAGTCAATCCTCGGTGTGGTCTGAGTTAACAGGACAACCAGAGGCAGAAAATGCATTGCATTGTTATGGAGACGAGTCGGAAGAACATGTTCCAGCCTTTAGACATTTCTATTAGGAAATGGGTTTATTGACATAACTAACCATTAACACATACAGCATGGGTGCATTTCCCATTGAAAGATGAGCCAGGGTGAGGATTTGGAATGGGGTGCATGCCTTGCTTATACAGGGATGGTCTACCATGGAATTTCAGAGAGCAAACATTGGTTTTTTCTGTCACTTTTCCTTTGAGGCTCATGATTACAATCCTAAGGAAAAGAAATGCGTGAGAGTCACAGGGGCTGATGGGAAGAAAAAAGTCAAACAAATCTGGAAGGTGTTGGACTGAAAGGACCAATCCAAGTTTCCGAATCTGGGATGGAAAGGGAGGCCTGGGAGATGCTCTTCTGGGCTCTCTGATAAAACTGCTCATAAGAGCAGTGAGTCTGGGATGAGGGTGAAACCAAGTGGCCTGTGAGCTCCATGGTCCCCAGAACAAGCATTGGATAGCAACGCTGGCAGTCCAATTCCATCTGGACCCAATGGGATGCCCTGGACAGGAGCTAATTCCCTGAGTCATTTAGACCCCCAGGCAGTTTTAAAGGCACTAAAAGAAAAGATCAAACAAGGAGAAGCACCAGTCTGCCTGTTTCCACAGCATCCTTTCCTGACACAGATCCATAGTTTTGTACCGCTAAAGAACAGTATTCCCAGAACATACACACACACACACACACACACACACACACACACAGTTATTCATGTAAACCACAACACTATATTTAGTGTCAGATGCAGACTTCAGTAAATACAAAGGAAGGAATAACAATCTCATAAAGTTAGAGATCTCCAAAGTTAAAGAGTTTTTTAACCTAAGATCTGGAAACAAAAACATATTAAAAAAAGACTACAAGGATTTTCTAAAAGCTAGGATGTAATTTTATCAATATACGATAGCAGAGTCAAACACTGGGCATTTAGTGTATGGTTAATTTTTAAAAAAATAATTTTTTCACAGTGAGTTCTAAATCATTTTAAGATTCTGCTGGTTTTAGTAGAAAGACACTCATTGGCACAAGGTCATTTCACATGGTGTCCACAGCTTCTTCCATTCAATATAGGGTAAGGCATGGAAGGGCTCACCCATGGCTGCAAACAAGTGAAGAGTCAGCCTCTTCACCCACTTCTACAATTAAGAAATTAGGTTTATCATCTAACTATAGACTAATGGGAACTAGGGCATGTGGATGATTTCTGTAGAATCCTTGATCAAGTACCCCATGATGTTTATTCTAATGCCAGCTGGTAGAGATGCAGTGACCTTGAGAAGACAACCAGATGTTTTCCAGTGACCATCAAGTCAGCTGCAGGTATTGCCACTGCATTTTTCTTTGCCTCAGGCAGGTAAGAGGAGATGGGCAAACTCCAACAGAGAAGTCTGGTCTCCAACTACAGGTAATGGATCCATTCCCCCTTGAATTTGCTGCAAGGAAAGTATGCAGCCTTAAGTCCTGTTCCCAAAGTTTAACTGCTTTGTTATTTCATTACTGAACTTTAAACAGCTTCATGCCAACCATGGCTAGAAAACCTCTGGTGCTCATTAGTGGTCTGTTGGAGTTGATTCAATGTCAGGACTGGCAGAGTCTTCTTCACAGTTTAAAAGAATTCATGTGTATTTGTCTCAGCAGATAAAATCTGAAAAGCACCTGAATGATGCCTCAGCAAACAGGAATATGATGCCTAAGGGTGAACCTAGAAGTTTCCCCACCTCTTCCTAGCATCAACAGGGATTCCAGGGCCAGAAGGGGCTGCTGCCTTAACCTCCCAGGGAGGCTCTGAAGTTCCTTAGGTTTAAAAACGAAAACAAAGGTGTGTCTTTCTAGTGGGCAGTGATTAAAAACAAAGGCTTGGCCAAAGACCTTTGGCCTGGCCTGTGGCCACGAGGGAGTAGAGAGATCCAGTTGGTGTGAGAAGCATAATTCAACTTTTTTTTTTCCACTCAAACAGAAGCAAAGTTGACGTTTGAGGGTGATAGAAAGGAAGTGGTCCCAATCCATTCACATGTCAGATGTCACCCAGGCTGACACGACAGTAACTCTTCACACCAGCTATGCTCTATTTTTTTTCTGGCTTGGACAGTCTAGAACTTCATGTACTGGGGGCTGCAGGCCTAGGACCAAAAAGATGGGGTGCACAAAGGGAGAGGTGAGGGAAAGGAGTTTTCCAGTGGAGAGACTTCGAGGAGAAAGTTTGCCCCATGGAGACCACAGCGTTCCCTGGCCCCATTCTCAACCACTGACACCTCGGCCTTAGTCAGCAAAGCGCTGCATAAGATGGTCGTCCCGTCTGCTCCCTCCGCTGCCACCCCCACTATCCATGAAGCGGTCACAGGGGAACTCAATGAGGTCCGCCTCGCTCAGGGCGCACACGGCCGTGCGAGGCCGATGGGACTGGAAGCCCGAAAAGTCTGCCGAGACCCCAGTGCCCATGGAGCGAAGAGGCCGTCGGGTGGAATACATCTGACGCACGTGGACCGGGGCTCCCCCTTTCCGGCGTCCTCGCAGCTTCCTCCGAAGCCAACGGGATGCCCAGGCTGCTAGTGCCAGGAACACCAAAAGGGCGTTGACAGCCAAGAGTATCAGGGTCAGCAGCTGGTAGTCCACGCCTCCGGCTCGGGCAGCGACGTGCCCGGCTTCTGGCAGGGTGACCAGCCCCGCGCAGTGGTCCCGGGGAGCCACGGGGCAGACTCGACCCCCGAGCACGGCCTCCACGCACACCAGGTAGGGGGTGTCGCCTCGCAGCTCCCGCAGAGTGGCAGTGTCGCTTCGCTCAGGCAAGTAAACAAAACGGTGGAATTTGGGCTGCTGACCAAAGCGGTCGAACAGCAGACGAAAGCGGGCGCCGTCCAGCGGCCGTGGGCTGCGGTGCTCGCGGACAGCCCAGCGTACGGTGGCTGTGTCCGTGCCCACTGCTTCCACTGTCAGGTTGCAAAGGATATATTTGTTGAAGTCGCACGGGTCCGATACCAGCGGGGGCAGCATCTCTTGGGCCACAGACGGGGCAGGCCGCTCCTGATGCTTCGCGGCCAGGCGCTGCATCTCCGCCCTCTGCCAGGAGTCGCTGGCGGGCGATGGGGCAGAGCTAGACGGGGCGTCCCTTTGGAAGCTCGGGGTGGACGGGGAGGGACCATTATCTTCCCAGTTTGGGCTCGTCCGCTCGGGTTTCTCCAACAGATCCACGGGTGGGGACAGTTGAAACATAGTTGCCGAGGAGGGGGATGGATGCTGGAGGCCTGGACCCCTCCGGCTAAGCCTCAGGCCGCTCTGGTTGCTGCTGTGTGCCCCGGCCCCCTCGTCCCAGGCCACTCCGGGGTGGGCGCGCCAGCGCTGCTGCTGCTGCTGCTGCTGCTGCTGCTGCTGCTGCTGCTGCAGCAACTGCTGCTGGGGCTGGGGTTTCCCAAGACCACCAAGAGGGGGCGCCCCCTGCTCCTCCCCAGCTCCAGCCGCTGTAGAGACAGGCGGCAGGACCGAGGCTGGGGAGGAGGAGGTAGCCGGGTCAAGGCAGGAGTCGTCTTGCAACTGCATGTCGTCCAGGTAGTCGAGGTACTTGCCGCGCAGGGCAGGAGGGTGACGACACTGCACGAACACCGTGAGCAGGCGGCCCTGCGAGTGCCAGTGGCCCATCCAGCGCTTCAAGCCGCGCAGGCGGCAGTCGCACTTCCAGCCGTTGCCGTCCAGGTCCAGACGGTAGAGGGCCGGGCTGGAGGTGAAGATGTCCCCAGAGAGCGAGCCGAGCTCGTTGTCCCGTAGATTGAGCTCGCGCAGCCGGGACAGGTGGCGGAAGGCGGCCGGGTGCAGAGCCGAGAGTTCGTTGCGGCTCAGGTCCAGAGTCTCCAGGCTGCCCAGCGGGTCCAGCAGCGCCGCGGGCAGCTCCCGCAGCCGGTTGCCCTCAAGGCGCAGCTCCCGCAGGGCGCTCAGCCCCACGAAGGCCTCAGGCGCCAGTTGAGCTAGCTGGTTACCGCTCAGGGAGAGCAGGCCGAGCCGGGGCAGGTGCTGGAAGACGCGGCCACCCAGCTGCTGCAGGTTGTTGGCCGACAGGATGAGGGTACTGAGCGAGCGCAGCGGCCCGAAGGTGGCTGGGTGGCGCAGCGACGGCTGCAGCTCGTTGCCCGACAGGTTAAGGAAGCGCAGCTTACCCAGGTGTGCGAAGGCGTTCTTGCCCAGGAAGCGGATGCGATTGGCCTCCAGGTGCAGGTAGAGCAGGTTGCCCAGCGGGGCGAAGGCCGAGTCGGGCAGGGAGCCCAGTGAGTTGCCGTCCAGTCTCAGCTTGACCAGGCTCTCCAGGCCTTCGAAGGAGCCCCGGCTCAGCCTACCGATTTCATTGCCGTTGACGTAGAGGATGCGCAGCTTGACCAGAGGAGCCAGCGTGCCCGGAGCCAGACCCTCCAGCAAGTTGTTTCCCAGGTAGAGCTCCTCCAGCCGCGAGAGTTTCTCAAAGGTCTTGGGGTGCAGGGAGCGGATCTGATTAAACTGCAGGTCGAGGCGCCGCAGCTGCGCCAGCCGGTGGAAGTCGAAGGCGGTGATGTTGGCTATGAAGTTGCCGCCGAGGCTGTAGGTCAGCACTTCCTGGGGGCTGGGCAGGGCGCTAGTCTTGGGTACTACCCTCAGCCCCCGGTTGGTGCAAAGGAGGTGCTGCTGGTGCTGGCAGTCACAGCGCTCCGGGCAGATGGGCTCGGGTGGTGGAGGCAGAGAGAGGCAGCCGCCCACCAGAAGCAAGAAGCGGACTGTCCAGGCGACCTCCATCCCCGACAGATCGCGTGATGTGCTCGCGGATCTCTCTGCTTAGCCCACAACCCCGCTCATGCCCCTCTCCCTGCCTGCAGCCTCCGCCAGTCGCCCGAGTCGCTCCGTCGGGGTCCTCCCTGGCGTCGGGCCGAGTCCTTTGGACCGGCTCAGCAGCTGGCTGGACGCGCCGGGAGAATCGAGTTTGAACCAAGTCCCGCTGTTCGAGCACCATCCGCGCCCCGGCGGGCGCCTGCCAGCTCGCCTGCCAGCCTGCGGACCGGTACAGCAGCCCCTCTGGGCGGGGCTGGGGAGTGGGGAGGGAAGCCGGCCCCTCTCCTCCTTTTGGTCCGCTGCTGGCCCGCAGCAAGGCCTGATTCCCGGCCTCCCAGACTGCCCAGGCTGCAGGCGGGAGAGAGGTCGCTTAGCGCTCCCCTGAAGTCCCGGCCCGTCCGCGTTCCGCCCAGCCCGAGTCTTGGTCAGCGAGCAGCCTCATGGTTTCAGTCCCTCCTCCCGCTGCCTCTCTTCTTTCTTCTCTCCCTCCTCCTCCGCCGCCTGGCCCCGGGGATCCACGCGGAGGGGGGGACAAGGGCTGATCTGAGAGGGCGGCCCCCACGCCGCTGCCTGGGGAGAGGCGAGTGAGCAGATTCCGGGGCTGCCGGTCGGAGTCTGGACTCCCGAAAGTGCAGAGGGAAAAGAGGAAGAAAGAAAAAAAAAACTGGGGCCGGAAATTCGTACTTCCCACACTTGGTCCCCCCCGGGACCCCAGGCGGGAAAGAGGATCCGGCGGGGCTAGGAGCGAGCCCCCCGCGAGGGGGAGCAGGAAACCTTGGAGTCGCTCGGGCAGCCGCCGCTCTGCTTCTGGGCAGCTCCGGGGACAGCGGCCTCCGAATGAGAAAGGACGTATTGGAACCAGCTGCGGCGACTGGGACAGGCAGGCGGAGGCTGGGGAAGGAGGGCTAGAGGGGTGGGGGAGGGGGAGGAGTGGGAGAAGAGGGAAGGCTCTCGGGGTGGAAGGAAGGGGGACGGCCCGCAGAGTGGGGGCAGGGGGACAGCCAGCTGAGGGCGGGGGCGAGGAGGGAATAAACTAGGCGACCAAGTACGTCCGCAGACACAGAGCCATTTTTATTTGAAAAGAGTAACCTGGCCCCTTCCCGCGAGCAGCAGGAGCGAGTGAGCGTCCCTTCGGAGCAATCCGGTGGAAATCAATTGCCTGGAGAGAACCCCCCTCCCGAAGTGGGGGCAGGAAGTTTTCCCAGATCTTGGCCTAGGGCCATAAGCATTATATAGGAAGTTTTTGGCAGGCACATCAAGGCTGTCTGGAGAGGGCTGGTGAGCGGGCGCTGTCACTATTCTACTACTAGAAGAGGCCGGCCCACGAATAGATGGCCCTGTGTTCTGGTCTTTAACATCTGGGGAATGAGACTGGGGTGGGTGAGCGTGGCATCAGCCCTGGGGTAGGGAGCTCTTGTACAACATGGTTCCCAGAGAGCGTGAGCTGGCACCGGTAGCCAGGCAGCCTTAGGCAGGGACCTGGCAGGCCACCGTGGGTCAGTTTTCCTAGTCAAGTTTTGTGAATTCTGTTACGACCTTTTAAGCTCTCGAAGTCAGCTTCTGGGGGGTCTAGAATGAATCTCTGGAGGGTGTTTTTAAGGCCCATGGCATCGCTTGCTGGAGACATTTGCCAGATTCTCTGTTGCCAGCCTGCTGCATTTTTGCTTTGGAAGAGGCAAGCTGATGTGACAGAAAGAGTGCCGGAGAGATACAAAGCTAGAAGGCTGGACTTGGAGTCCGGAAAACCTTGAGGTCAAATTCTGCCTCTTACTTGTGTGACCATGGACATGTCACTTAACCTATATCGCAGCCTCAACTTTCTCATCTATGAAATGAACTCAATAAGACCAGTGGTACCCATCTGTAGATTTCTGTGAAGTTTAAATGAGATAATGAGTGAATGAAGGAAAACATTTATGAAAGTACTTACTATGTGCTAAGTACTGGGTTTGTAGATTGTTTTGCAAACCCTGAAGTACTCTGTACTTGGCAGTTATAAACCCAGTGGAAGAAATGAAATAGTTATGAAAAGCAGTACACCATGAATTCTCTATGCAGTGCAGCATAACAACAAGTATTAAATGCCAGGTGTTAGCTGATACACTAAGTTCAGGTAAGACAAGTTAGTGCTCTTACCTCAAGAAGCTTCTGGTCTAGAACCCACATTTAGAGCTTAAAGGGGTCTTAGAAGATACCAATCTAGGCCCCTCATTTTACAGATGAGGAAACTGAGACCCAGAGAAATGACCAAACAAGGATCCAACAGGTAGCAGGTGGCAGAGCCCAGGTTCAAATCCAGGCTCTGTTACCTCCCAATTGATGCCCTGCCCATTGATTGTAGGAGGCGACAGGACACATAGAGAGAGCAGTAAAACACAAGATGCAGTGTTAGAAAGCAAGGTTCTAGGTGCAGACTGAGAGGGGATGTTGTTCCTGGCAGACTTCCTGAAAGGAGCAGTATTTAAGCTGGAGAATGGACAGAATTTGTCAAATGAAGGATAAAGCTAAAAGAATTCAGAGGAGGGAGACGTTTATGGCTGGGGACTGGAGCAGGGAGGAGAGACTTCTTCTTGAGGAGCAATTTGAGCTGACCCTTTGAGAGAATTTGGAGAAGCAGAAGGAAAAGGAAGCAGCATTCTAGGACAGGAGGAACCACCTAAGCAGACACTGGAAAGCCGAGGTCCACTGAGAAGTGGGCAACAGTCTGTCCACAAGGCAAGGCATTCTGTTTCACTATCATTTTCTTCATTGCTTAAGTCCAAGCAATCAGCAAAACAATAAATGAAGCTCTATATTGGAGTTTGCTGATTCACGTATCTCTATCACCTAACTACACTGAAAATTTAACAATCTGCTCTCTCCAGTATGAGCGGGCTCAAGCACACTCTTGATTCTAGGAACTGAGGGAGAGGGAAGGGAAAGGGATGTAAGTTCGCCAGTAGGAACCCTGCTGCCTCTGCTGGGTGGATTCTAGAATGGCCTTGGGTTGATGGGAATAGGGCTAAAAGGAAAAGGAGGGGGTAAGGCACCCCTGGTGGTGGTAGAATTTAAACTCAGGTCTTCCTGACTCCAGAAGGGCAGGTAGGTGGCAGACTGGATAGAGCACAGGGGCTAAAATCAGGAAGACTCGTCTTCCTGAGTGCAAATCTGACTTTAGACACTTACTAGCTA
The DNA here is from genome assembly GCF_028372415.1 of Notamacropus eugenii. Classification (NCBI taxonomy): domain Eukaryota; kingdom Metazoa; phylum Chordata; class Mammalia; order Diprotodontia; family Macropodidae; genus Notamacropus; species Notamacropus eugenii. The sequence continues at coordinate 19,876,165 of NC_092874.1, forward strand.
TGTGACTCTGAGCAAGTCACTTTATCCTGTTTGCCTCAGTTATCTTATCCGTAAAATGAGATGGAGAAGGAAATGGCAAACCACTCCAGGATCTCTGCCAAGAAAAGTCCAAATGGGGACATTAAGAGTCACACATGACTGAAATGACTGAACAACCTCCTCACTCCAAGTCCAACATTCTATCCATTGCACTTTATTTCCTCACAGTGAAGGGTATAGTGTAGAATGGAAGAAACCACCAATTTGGCTCATCACATTTTTCTGACTCTTTTACAAGAATTTGACAAAGTCTCCTGTGGCCCAGGATTAGGGATCAAAAGTCATAGGTATAGAGTGCAGATGCCACCAACTGGGAGATGAGACAGAGGACTCATCTTCTCTCTAAGGCAGTTTTTTCTATCTGCCTGACTTTTCTTCAAAGTAATCTGGTCGGACCTGTTGTGACTTTGGCATGATCTTTAGGTTGATGATATTGATGAGGAGGCTAGTGAAAGGGACGAAAGAGGAGAGGAACTTTATTACCTTCCCAAGTTACGAAATCACAATTGGTGCATGGCTTTTGAATGTCTGCTGCTCTATACCTGTGGAACTAAGTATTTATTATTTCTGCCAGGAATACTGAGACTATAAAACACCTTCCTGAGTGTTTTGATGTCAGAAGATGATCACTGCTCCATAACATTTCATTTTCTGGAAAACAATCCATCTGCCATATGTAGTTAGCGCCATTTGAAGTTAATACCGTCTGCCTATTTCAAATAAGTATAAACAGTTCTTGGTGCCTCAGTTTATTCCAAATTACAAAGAGGCGTCACTTAAACTCCTCAGCTCTTATGGTGAATGAGAGCAGGAGTCCCTGATCCACAGCTGAAAGCGATATATTTAGTCTCTTTCCGGAAGAGAAGTAGAAAGGAGTGGCTACCAGATGTTTCATCAATGCTGCTTTCCCTAAGGGAATCCATTTCTGTAAAGTGTGGCCTTTTGGATGGGAAGGTTTTTGAAATCCTGCACATACACCCCCAAAGAGTATCCATCCATCCATCCATCCATCCATCCATCCATCCATCCATCCATCCATCCATTCGTGTATACATACATACATGCAAGGTATGTTTAGTATGGAACTGTTAGGAGAAATTTCTGTGCCTGGGGGTGAGTGGCACAAAATTTGCTCAGGGTACATAGAATAAAACAGCTTCAGAGGCTGCTGGAGAGCAAGGGGAAAAACAGCTGAGTGGGCTGGGCAGAGTCCCCCCAGGGCATGACCAGAAGGGGCTGAAAGCATCTGGCGGCTTCCTCATTTCATTATTTATTCTTGCTAACTGGATTCTAAACTCAGTTGTTTCTATGTAGTAGAAGAACTTCCAGGTCTGTCAGCACTCTCAAAATTCCAGTGTCTTATGGCAAAGTCCTAGTTTCCTCCACCCTAGTTATAGCTCTGGTGCTTTGCCTATCTGTCCTCAGTGACCTGGGTAGCTAGGAGGCACAGGGGATAGAGCTCTGGGTCTGAAATCAGGAAGACTCATCTTTCCGAGTTCAAATCTATCCTCAGACACCAGTTGTGTGAACCTGGGCAAAGTCCCTTAACCTTGTTTGCCTCAGTTTCCTCATCTGTAAAATGAGCTGGACAAGAAAATGGCAAAGCACTGCAGTATCTTTACCAAGCAAACCCCAAAATGGAGTCACACATGATTGAACAACAACTTCAGTGCCCTACATACAGTTCTTGGATGCTTGGCACTTTGGCATTTGGTTTATTTCTAGAAGACATACCTCTTCATGGAGTGAAAATAGTACTTTTCATGAATTAAATATGATCAAAGAATCTAATAATTGAAAGAAATCACACATGATCCAAAGATGTATTTTCATAATCTCCATGACCTGTGATGATAGTTCATCATCATAAAATAATTACTGCCACTACTACAATATCAACAATAATAATGTTAATGTGGGCTGACATATAGGACTTAACATGTATTATCTCCTTTGACCTTCAGGACACAAACGGGTGGGGAGAGGATGCCGCCATGATGATTGTCCCTGTTTTGCAGATGAGAAAACTGGCTCAGAAAAGTTGTCAGTTGCCTGTGGTCACACAACGAGGAAGGGTCAGAGTCAGGCTTTGACTTCAAGTTGAAAGGGACCCCAAATTCAGAGCTTTACTGGTACCCATTCTTTGTTGCCTAAGGTGCAGGTAGTCTAAGGCAAAATACTATTGGGGAATGCATGAGTGGTTCATAGTGACATAGAATGCAAATATCAAACCCAATCCTTCAATGTCTGCAGAATCTTATTTTGTTTCTAGCCCCAAAGCAAGAGTATTTCAGGGGTAAAAGTAGGGAAAGTATTTATTTGAGCTAGATATGAATGGCAATAGTCAGGTTCTTTAGGATCTCTGCTAGACCTGCACTTATTGCCTCCTTCCTTCTTTTCTAAGAACACTCTTCAAGCTCCGAATTTTCCCTACCATGCCACAGAAACCTATTTATCCTGGCAGTTCGCTCCGTCCTTGAAGTCCTTCTCACACTGGAAGCACACCACATCTTTGACCTCTTCCTCCTTTCAGAACCTTAGTCTTAAAGAGGCTACACAGGCTGTCGCAGTATTCCTCTTTCTACAGGCTGCCCCCTGATCGCCCATACTTTCTCTCCTATGCCCAAGGGCTGGATTCCCCTCCCCTGTTCCCTTTTATGTGTGTCTCTCCGCTTTAGAATGTGAGCTCCCTCAGGGAAGGACTGTTTTTGTGCTTGGGTATTTGTCCTTGGCACTTAGCACAGTGCCTGGTGTGTGGTGTTTAATAAATGTTTGATGACTTGACTTGACTGGACCCATCCCACAAATGCAGGATACTCCAACACAGGTGTACAAAAGGCCCTGAGTGTATATGAATATTAATTAATTTATGGTATTTATTGCATGCTTTAAAGTCTGAAGACTAGATTAGGAGAGTTAAGGAGTTAAATGAAGAGATTCAGACCATGAACAAACTGTCACCTTTGTTATTTATTTTGCCATGACCCCTGTCATAAACCAACAGCCAACTCTGTGAGAGATGAGCCCCTGGGGCCTGGGGAAGCTTCTCAGAAACAGCCGAAGTCAGGGAGATCAAGCCCCAGTCTCCATGAGCAAAGGCTTGAGTTAGCTCTGGAATGAGTCAGTCTTCCTTCTCACCCCTTTATTAGTAACAAGACTAAAGGTTCCCAGGGAGCCGCTCAAAGAGTGGAGGCGAAGGGGACAGACTTATTTTCCCCACTATCCACTGCCTCAGCCCTTAGGAGGCAAGGAGAACCGAGTAGCATGTCAGAGAGTGGCTCTTTCCTGTACAAAGGAGAGAGCTAGAAAGTCATCTTTGGGTGCTTTGGTCTCCTCCTGAGACCTGTGCTGTTCTCAGTCTTGGAGATGCTCGGCCATCCCATCTCAAGACATGTACAGAATATCCTTCAGTTAATATCATTTGGATGTCACAGTAATGGCCATGAGTGGTTTGTTTTTTTGTTTTTTGGTTTTGCTTCTCTTAATTTAGGTGCTATTTTATTAGTGCACTAGAAACTACATTTTTCTCTGCAGATTCATTTGAATATGAAATAACTGGAGTTTGGGTACTATCTCTACCACTTTTTGCCTTTGTGATCATGGACAAGTCACTTGGTCCTCTGGGCTTCGGTTTCTTCATCTGTAAAATGAGGGGACCTCAAAGGTCCCTTCCAATCCAGACCTATGATTCTACAGGGATCCCATTAATAACGCTCTGGTCAAGTCATGTGACCTCCCTTGGCCTCAGTTTCCTCATCTGTTAAATGAGGGGGATGGACCAGATGGTCTTAAAGGTCTCTTCCTGCTCTTGATGTAAGATGTACTCATCTGGAGAGACATTTGCCACCAAAGTTGTACATTAAAGTTGATGGGAGAAATTGAAAAAATATTTTCATTTGAAAAAAAAGACTGCAAACTCAGAAAAGTAGCAGTAGTTCCAGGATTGGGGCCAACTCATCATAGGAGATTCATGTTTGTATGAGTCAAGGGAAAAGAGTCATACTTTATTTGCTTGGTTGGAGAAGAACTAATGGAGGGTGACTCTCAGGAGCCGTTTAACCCTTGGGAAGATACAGGCTAGTAGGTATTCTTCTAGAGCTGGACAGAAGGCAGGAGTGGGTTGTGTAGACAAGGAAGGCTCTTGGGGAGAAGAAGTCAGCACACAAAGGGGATGAAATTAATCCTGGTCATTTCAGAATCCTAGAGTCGGGAGCAGTCTCAGTGGTGGTCAAGCTCAGACCTTTTTTGCCTAGAAATTCCCAATACCAACATCCCCAACAAGTGGTCAGACAGTGGCACCATAGTGCATGGAGCGCCAGGTCTGGAGTCTGGAAGACTTGTCTTCCTGAGTTCAAATCTAGCCTCAAACACTTACTGACTCTGTGACTCTGGGTAAGTCACTTCACCCTGTTTGCCTCAGTTTCCTCATTTGTAAAATAAACTGGAGAAGGAAATGGCAAACCACTTTAGTATCTTCCCCAAGAAAACCCCACCTGGGGTCACAAAGAGTCAGACTCAACTAAACAAGAAGAAAAAGTGGTCAACCATTGAAGACTTTATTCAAGCCCCTCTCCCCAATTTGGCCTTTGGGGAGTTCTCTCTGTTAGCAACTTGCTGCCCCTACAATTCCTAAACTCCCCTCTAATCATTGCTCCAAGTTATGCCTTCAAGGAAGCTTCAGGAAAGAAGTGGGGTTTGAGCTTGATTGACTGAATGAGAACTTCCCCTCCCTCACAGAAGAGGAGAAAGAAGAGGCTTCTGAGAGAGTGTTGCAGTTGGAGTCAAATGCCCTGGCTTCCAGTTCTGATTCTGCCATTTAATATCTATGCCACCATGGGCAAATCATTGAACTTCTCAGAGGCCAGGCCTCTTGGTCTGTAGAATCAAGGGATTGGACAAAACAACCTCCAAGGCCCTTTTATGGCCTAAATTTAGAATCTTTTGTTCTGTAAAATCTCAGTAGAATAGCAAGCTGGCCCGTAAACAATTATAGCCGTATGGGGCTCCTCATGCATAATGCAATCCCCCATTTCTCCTCCATTCTAGACTTACTCACAGTTTGCCCTTTGGGAACATATATTTTACAAGTTAACCAACAGAAGGGATCATTTGGTGATGCTGCCCTGATAGGAGAAAAGCCCAGCAGGAAGCCTAACTTTTCCTCTGTTGTCTCTCGAGTTCTCAGGACCTGCTGACATTCAGAAAAGGGGATTAACCCCTACAAGTGTTATAGGGCACTGGATACAATTGATAGATAAACACGAAGCACCTACTATGTGCCTGGCACTGTGCAAAGGACTGGTGATACAAAAAGAGACAAAAGACAGTGTCTGCCCTCAAGAAGCTTACAGTCTAATGGGACAGACAACAGCTATGTACAACTAAACAATATACAGGAAAAATGGGAACTAATAAGATGGTCCCTCTAGGCTGGATCATCAGGACTGTCTAGAGCCCTGGGACCAGAGTCTGAAATGTTGGCATGAGCCCTAACTTCATCAGTTACATCACTTAGTGGCCCCCAGTCTCAAGCTCTGGGCACTGTTTCACCCAAACTAACCACCTTGCTCTTCCCTGAACTTACCATGCCATTTCCCACCTCTGAAACTTTACTCAGATTTCTGCCCTGCACACACACACACACACACACACACACACACACACACACACACACACACACACACACACCTGGAACGCACCTGGCGCTCACCTTGTCCCACTAGAATCTTGAATCACCTTCTTGGCTGACTGCTCACTTGATGGGACCTTTCCACAGCCTCTTAATTTCCTCCCTAATTTACTTTGTATTTGCTTCTCTCTGCCCATGTGACCTTTTCTTAGTAGAAAATAAGTTCATTGAACCTCAGGGCTGCTTCCTTTTTATCTTTATGGCCAGCACCTAGCTGTGCCTGATGTGCAAGAGGAATTTACTGCCTGTTTGTTGAGTTGAATTCCCTAATTGACCAGTCTAAAATATCTGTCCTTCTCCTACCTCACTGGCAGGATGACCTGGGAACCCTTCCAATTCCTTCAATGCTATCTTCTGAGAATCAGATTTTGTGCTTTCTGGGAAAGGGATGGAAACTGAAAAGGATTATAGAATTAAATGGTGATGGATGAGGTCTTGGAACTGTGGATATGGATTCCCAGTATTGAGTACAGAGTTAGGTTAGGCACATAGTAGGTATCTAATAAGTGCTTGTTAATTGAATGATTGGTTTGTGACAACACGCACAGACACAGACAGAGAGCTACGTTAGATATGTCACAGACCCTTGGGACTTTTTTTAAGATTTTAATTTCACTTCTAACATTGGGAAAATATAGATTTTTCTAGGTGGAAAGTGTGTAATCAGCACATTACTCTTTGGGTAGGAAGAGGAAAAGGGAGGAAGGGAAGTAGAAGGGAAAGTGAAAAGGGGGAAAGAAAAAAGAGGGAAGAGGAGAGGGGAAATCTAGGAAGAACAGTAAGGAAGAAGTCTCTAGAAAATACAACTGTGTAGACATAGCCTGACTTTTTCATAAATATACTGTAAATCTTACCTCAAGGTTCTAGACATCCAGAATGTGTTAGATACTTGAGGCAGTGGCCATTGTCAGGTGTAGACCACCAGGGGTGATTACACAGAGTGAGGAATATTCTTACTTTCTTCCTCAACGCTTGGAGGGGTTGGAGAACAAGGGGCTGGTAAGGAGTTGATCCAATGAAGTGTGCTTAAGTAAGGCTCCAAAAAAATCCAGAGACGCTAAAATGCTGGGATAATCTGATAAAATGAAATTTAATAGAGAAAAACATAGTTTTACATTTGAGTTCAAATAATCAACTTCAAAAGCACATGGCAGAGGAGGCAAGACTATCTAGCAATTTACTGGAGAAAAAAAAAGTGAAGAGCTGAGAGAGTAAGCAAACTTCAGCTTCAGCAGTTTGATGTGTCAGCCAAGAAAAGCGAAGAGGATCTTAGACTGAATTAAGATGTTGCACGCCTCTGACCTCACTCTTCCAACTCCCACTGTCTTAAACAGGTTGTATCACTAGTAGGCAGCTGACTACTCTCCTCAGGGGTATAGGGATTATGGTTTTTAATACTATGGCTTACAAGTCCTCATCCAGTATGTACCGTAATTTCAACCAACTAGTTAACATCAATTATTTTTTACAAAAGTGTATATTTGAAGAAATAGGAAGAAAAATAGTTACAAAAAATCCCCCCACCTGGTGAACACCCTCTTCCCTTATACAAAGTGCCTAGGGAGAGTAGGCTGAGATTGACTGTATGACGGTAATGTAGAATACATTTATTGGACATACAGGCTGAATGATACTCTACAACACTGGATCCTTTTCTTCCTTCACAGAGTCCCCACCAAGTTCAATTCAGGGTGAGTCACTGGCAATGGGACAATTGCTTCCTCAATCAGTTGAGCTCATCTTCTTTCTCCGATGGGATGTCTTGGCTGACCAAGACTAGACTGAGTCATGCAGTTTGTGCAGATACCGCGATGACCTCTTGGAATCAGTGGCTGCTACCACTATTTCTGGGACTCTGATCAACAGTGGGACCTCAGGTATGATGGATCTGGGCTTTGCCATATCAGAATACACATTAACCTAGAAGAGAAAGAAGAGACATAAAAGAAATGTGCACCATGTGCTCAGGAGCACATGGCAGCCAGAGGAGAGATAGGGAAGTTTGCTCTTTCTCTTAGGATGGTAGCAATGGGGAAGAAAATGAAGGAGACAGCACGGAAATTAGCTTAAAGGTAGAATAAGTAGAACTTAGCAAGTGATCAGCTGGGAGCAAATGAGAAAATATACATACCATCACCTCATAAACCTGAAAGTACAATCTTAACATCTCTTTTCTTTGTTGTTATGCACCAGGATGGGGGCGGGGGAGAGAAGGAGAAGGCACCAGACACCTTGCTGAGCACTTTACAAGTATGATCTCAACAACCCTGAGAGTGAATTACTATTATTTACCCCATTTTAGAGAGATATGTGATGGATAAATGAAGGTTTTAGCCTGAATAACTGGGAGAATGCTTTAATAGAAATAAAACTAATTTACTGGCATAGATAACCAACATCTGAGTGTACCTCACAAATAGACTATTAAACCACAACTATTTTCAGGACCACACACTCTGGAGCCAGATGGATTTAACTACCCCTCATGTGAACATCTCTGTATGAAATATTATGGTATTAAATTTACTTTTATATAGCTATCAAACAGCATTAGAGAGCAAACTCTAATGCCTAAAAATCATGGGCAGGCAAAAAAAAAATCCTTCATTTTTATCACCTCAGACAAAGTTAACAAGACCATAAATTAAGGCCTGAAATGGACCTCAGAGGCCCTCATTACACAGATAATCATTGTGTAGTTGTATTCCAACACTTAGCATGTGGCTGCTGCTTAATTAATGCTTTTCATTTTTCAGTCATCCATCCATCCATCCATCCATCCATCCATCCATCCATCCACCCATCTACCCAACAATTCATCAGGAGCAAATTGAGGGACAGAAAAGTGGAATAATTTGCCCAAGAAATTTATCGAAGTGGGATGATTTGTGCATTTGTCCAAGAATGATTTGTTGAAAAGATAGTAAGCAGAAGGACCTCAATTTGAGCCATAGCCCTCTGATCCCAAATTCAGAGCTTTTTCTACTCTGAATGTCATACTGCCTCCTTGGAGGAAGTTTTCATTGACACTACAAAATAATAATGATAATGATAATTAATAATAACTAGTATGGCTATAGTGCTTTAAGATTTACAAAGCGCTTTCCATGTTAATTCATCTGATCTTTACAACAGCCTTATGAGGTAGATGGTATTGTTATCCCCATTTTACAGACGAGGAAACCATCTCAGAGAAGTTAAGTGACTTGTCCAGGGTAACACTCTATCCCCTGTATGACCTAGCTGCCTCTGGAGAAGAGTCAACCCATTCTCTTCCACCACCACCCCAATTAACATGGAAGAGGTGATTAGAGGAGTTCTCCCAATGAAAATGATGATTTGGTAGGACAGGGAGTCTTTCTTTGGAAATTTTGATTGTCAAGATTTGTCTCTCTAGAATGTGGGCATGCCTTCCCCCAGCACATTGTTAAGACAAAAAAACAACTTCTGATTAAAGCTCAGTAGCCAGAACTACCCTGGGATGAAATTATTAATTTGGAAATGTTCCTTGGTTCCTCCTTGGGCAGAAGTCCCCATGACCAGCACACCTTCTAAGATGAATCTTTGCACTTTGTCATTTTGGAGTATGAGAGGGGCCACCCCTTTGTGCTGCAATGGAGGACTGAGGGTTAGGACAGATCTACTCAGTCCTTTGGGCTTCTCTTCCTCTTTTGTTTTCTTTTCCAAAGGGCTAGGAAGATTTCTTCTCCTCCCCCCTCAGGAACTATCCACCCATGCCTTGGCATACAAGTACTTTGTTATTACAAGAGTGTATGCATAGATTTAAGAGTACAAGTAATACCAAAAGCTGGAGAGTGGACTTTCCCAATCAAGGAGATGGCAGAGGACAAAGCAAAAAGGGACTAGCCCCACAACATGGAGGGAGGGATATGAAATTTTAACTTTGCCATCCCCTCTCCTAGCAACTATTACACTGAGTTAGTCAGAGAGTGTAGGTCTGATGAGGAAGGATTGTATGTCCAAAATCCTCAATGCTGGTTTCTTTACTGGAGGAAAAGCAAATAACAAGGATAGACCTACTAGGTTGGGAAGGATTGTATAGGACTCTCTGCAAGAGCTAGGGATTTATTGGAACCTCAGGGTATTTCCTTGATTCCAATACCAAGTTCAGTTATATTCCAAGAGAGGTCTAAACCATGGGGTGATACTGAGTTGGAATACATTGGTGAAGAAGTAGTTGCCACTAGAGGAGGTAGGGAATGATGAGAATGGCATATAGGCTATCATAAGTGCTTTATGTGTTTTCTATATTTGCTTGTGGACTTCTGGAAATCCACTGTACCTTTTGCATTTTCTGTGGGAGTAAATAAAGGTTTTCATCTACCTCTTATGTATGTGTTATTTTCAGTGTTCATACAGAAGTTGGGGTTCTTTTAATCACATTTGGGAAAACCTAGACACAAATTGTATATTAGCTATATTTGGAAATTTTCCAGAGTACACTCTAGGTGGACAACAATAAGAAGCTAAAAAAGATGCCCTTTTGTGGAGGACCCCAAGGTTGTATCCAATCCATGTGATCCCACAGTTTAGATTGGCCCTGGAAACATCAAAAGAACCAGCTGAGGCCCAGAGAGGTAGATTGACTTGCCCAATGCCACATAGCTAGTTATTAGAAGATCTGGATTTAGAATTTCAGTTTCTTCTTGACCCCTAGCAGCTATTTCCCCACTGCATCACTTATTTTCCAGGCATATACCTTTCAAAATCCTGATTTTTTTATCTTAGAAGAAATCCTCATCCACCAAGCCAAAGATTCAGCATTATCTAGAAACTGACACATAGAACAGATTGTTTACGTCAGGGAGGGAAGTTAGCTGAACCGACTCTAGGCACATCTGGAAGACTGCAGCAAACAAAAACTATTGACTAAGCTTCTTCAGCTAAGAAATAGGGCAAATCCCCCTAGTTACAGTGGTAATGTGTGTTTATATGTAACTAAAGCAGTAGCGGGACTGAGATCTTCCCTACCCACAACAATGAGATTCAACAAGGACTCTTAATGGATACAATAGTGTTTCTTTCTCCTAGAGATAATATTGTCTTTCTAAAACGTTCTCAGTGTGATCTAGGTTTTCCAGCACATCTTTTCTACTCTTCTTGTGGCTATTTAATAATGCCTCATGTTTGCCCATTGCTTTATCCTCTTCTTTTCCCTTTCTCTACCCAGTAAACTTCCTTACCTGGTATTCAAGACCCTTCACAATCTCAAACTCGCCTTTCCTTTCTAACCTTATTTCATGTAGTACACTTACCTCCATACTACACTTTAACTGAATCAAATTCCTCTTTGTCTCCTGAATATCAATAATGAGCTCACACCATTATGTGCTTGCTGATACTGTCGCCTATCCCCAGAATGCCTTCTGCCTCTCTATTTATCCTTTAAAGCTCACTCTACATACCACTTCCTCTAGACAGTCTTCATTGATTCATCATGGTAAGAAATATCCTTCCACCTTGAGATCACAGGGTACTTATCCTGTCATACTCTACTGCATGGAGACTGGTGTTGGTGTCATATTTCTTTATTAGACAGTAAGCTCCATGAGGACAGGGACAATGTCTTATCGAAGCTTTGGGTTCCCCAATGGTGTAGCATGATACTTTGCACACAGAGAAGGTGCTTAATAAATGCTCATTCGAGTTTTTAAAACACTTTCACACCAGATTTGTCAGTTCATCCTTGTATTAGAATAAATAAAAACATGAATAATATGTTTATTGACTGATGATCAGTTGGCAGCTCACTTGGTTATAGGCTTATTATGGCAGCTTTGCAGTGGAGTGGATGGAGTGTTAGACCTGGAATCACAAAGACTTGGGTTCAAACCTTGCCTCAGAAAATTACTAGTAGTGCGATGTTGGAGAAGTCACTTAATTGCTGCCTGTCTCAGTTCCATCATCTCTAAAATGAGGAAAATAAGAGGACCTACTTCCCAGGGTTGCTGTGAAGATCCAATGAGATAATATTTGTAAAGTAGTTTGCAAACCTCGAAATACTCTATAGACACTAGCTACATATCTAATCTAAAGGTTCAGTAAATACTCGTAAGAGGTACTTCAGGGTGGAGTTTTGAGGTAGGGCCATTGCAAGGATACATATATTTGTCTTTCTTAAGAGAGTGACTCCATTTGGAGAAGAAACATTGTGCCAATCTTGGTCCTGGAAATGATCTTGAGTAACCAAATAATTTACTATATCCCATGTAAATAGTTGGAAAATGTTTGCAGATTTCAACCAAAGACCAGACATTTTGTATTTAAGACCAAAGGACGTGGCCGGAAAGGAAATGAGAGGCAGGAAATCTCTTTCCACTTTTCACATTCTCTGTAATTTTCTATCAAGATTTGCACTTTGAGGCTACATCATCCCAGATGCTGAAATGGGAGGTTAGATCAAAGGGACCCATCATAGTTTCAGGATACTAGCTAGCTTGTGGGGAGGAAGATCAAGGATTTCTGTTGTAAGAACCCAAAGAGGTCCGTGGTGACATTATTTATTTTTCTAATTTTTTTTCCTTAACCAGGATATAATTGAAATAGTTGAAACATGAGTGTGTTCAGTGTCCCTCTTGTTGATTAAAGTACTTTGGAAATTAAGAGAAATCTGTGCTAGCCATTAGACTATTTGGAACTGACAAATTTCTGAAAGTCTTATGTGAGTTGCGAGAGTTGACATTACATGCCACTGAGATTGTACAATCAGGTCCAACCTTATACCACTTTAGCCTCTTTTCTTTTCAGAAACATCGATGAAAATGTGTGAGTTTAAACATATCTCCTATTACTTTAATAGTATTAGCTGACAATTAGACAATGCTTTGCATATATTACAGACAGCTCTTGTTTTACATATAATTGTAACATAGGGATTCATTCAACTTTATGTGAAGAATTCTGAAAGAAATCCATATTCCAAAAATAAACAAGCAAAACATTGATGTTAACTTTATTGTACAGTACTCTGCTCTCGTTCTGTCTGCTCCTGTCTCTCAGTTCAACATGCACAGCTTCCCACCTCTCCCCGCCAAAAAAAGCCTAAAGAAAACCCCTCTAAGTGAAAGCAGAACAGCTGTGCAAAGAGAAACAAGGGTGTGGCTCACAACCTTCGTTGTGGGGAGGGGAGACCTTTGCTTTGTTCCAGCTACCTGCTCTCCTATCTTCTCCATTTGTGTTGCTTTATGTAGAGGTCTGCACTGGAAAGACTTATATGAACTGATGCAGAGTGAAGTGAGCAGAACCAGGAGAACATTGTACACAGTAACAACAACATTGTATGATGATTGACTGTGAATGACTTAGCTATTCTCAGTAATAGAGCGATCCAAGACAATCTCAAAGGAATCAGGATGAAAAATACTACCTGTCTACAGAGAAACAAACAATGGAGTCTGAATGCAGACTGAAGCAGACTATTTTTCACTTTTTTTTGTTTCTAGTTTTCTTCCACAAAATGACTAATCTGGAAATATGTTTTACATGATTGCATATGTATAACCTATATTAGATCGCTTAAAATTGTTTTTACATGTAATTAGGGACAAAAATAAAATATCATTAAAAATACATGTAGAGGTCTGCACAAAGTTCCACTTACCAACTACGTCATCTGATACTCACAACAGTGCTGTGAGGGAGGCACTAGTATTATCTCTTTTTACAGATGAGGCAGACAGAGGTCTAAATGACTTGCCCAGGGTCACACAGCATTTCTGAGGCCAGGTTTGAACTCAGGTCTTTCTCACTTCAGGTCCAGTGCTCTATCTACCCAGCCACCTCTGCACCACTATAGCCAGCTCTGTGACACACCTAAGTCTTGCTCAAGAAGCAGTGTAAAGGAAAGATGACATTTGTCAGAGAAGCATATTACAGGGGGGAAAAGGTGGGAGAGCAAGAGAAGATGATGAAGAGGTCTAGAGAGAACCTCTAGTGGGTTGGCTCAGCTACTTGGGAGGGAATAGACCAGAGTAAAGAGATATGAGAGGGCATGGTGCAGACTCTGAACCTGAGATGCAACAAAGTGTGGACCAATTCTCTGCTGTCTGTGCTAATTTTGGCCTAATAATTAACACCAAGAAAACACAGGTGCTTCATCAGTCACTAGCACACCATCTATACATGGAAGCATCGGTTACAACAAATGGAGAAGTTTTGAATGCCATGGATAAGTTCACTTACCTTGGTAGTGTACTTTCCAAAGATGTACACATTGACAATGAGGTTGATGCATGCATTTCCAGAGCTAGCTCAGTGTTTGGGAGAGAAGAGGTATTAGACTGACTACCAAACTGAAGGTCTACAGAGCCGTTGTGCTGACCTCATTGTTATATGCTTGTGAAACATGGACAGTCTACCAGTGCCATGCTAGAAAACTGAATTGCTTCCATTTGAACTGTATTAGTTGGAACTTAATGGAACTTAGTTCAGAGGATCACCTGGCAGGATGAAGTCACTGAAGTCCTTGCTTGAGTTGAATTGCCAAGTATTCAAACAATGCTTCAGAGAGCAGAACTCCAATGGGCTGGTCACGTTGTTCAAATGAAAAATGTATGCTTGCCAAAAAAGACTATCTTATGGAGAACTCACATGAGGCAGGCGATCACATGGTGGCCAGAAGACACGATACAAGGACAATCTCAAGGCCTCTTTCAAGAACTTTGGATTTGACTATGCAACATGGGAGACACTGGCACAGGACTGCTCAGCATGGCATGCCCACATCAGAAAGGGTGCTGTGCTCTTTGAGCAAAGCAGAATTGAGACAGCACAAAGTAAATTCAGGATGCACAAATTTGTGATATCCACCCCAAATATTCACAGGGCCTATCTGTGCCCAACCTGTGGTAGAGCATTCCGAGCTCGTATTGGTCTGATCAGCGACAGTTGGACACACTGAAGTTTCACTTTATCATGGTGACGTCATTTGGGTCCTCTTCGAAGATGGACAACAACCAACCAACCACCAGCTACTGTTGGCCCAATTACCTTGCTCATTGTTTGTTGCTGCTTTTATTTGTTTCTTTAACTCTATTGTAAGATCCTTGGGGTCAAGGATCACTGCCTCCTATGACTCTGCTTCTTATCCCTCCATAGAGATTGTCAATTATGGTTGATTGATTGGATCTCAATCCTAAAGGAAAAGATAAAGTCCTCTGTGAATGTCCTCTTTCTGAGCTAAATCATTTCCGACCTCTCCTCATATTTCCTCCTTTGCCATTTTCTCATTATTTTCAGTGGTCTACCTACTCCAGACTTCTCCCCAAAGCTGCCACTGCCTGATCACCTGGCAGAGTTTATGGGTAGCATCCTATAGGGGTAAGAGTTTTGGACAGGATCTACTCCCTGCTCTCATACTAACTTACTTTTGTCCTCTTCAGTGCTCTGGGCCATCCATTAAATGATGGCAGTTGGATTAAATTCCTCACATTTGGCGAGGGAGGGAGTTTAGACTAGATCTTGATGGCATTTGGACTGGGTATCAAGATGAGGTCTAGACCTGATCTCTTCTGGCACTGAAATTCCTGGTCTGTATTTCTGCAGGGAAAAATCATTGTCTAAGAGCCCCATTAATGCTCATATAAAATGGTGAAGTTGGTTAACACTTTAAAGAAATAAGAAAATTATCTTTTTAAAAGTCTTTTTTCAATTCTATATGTCACAAGATTTCCCAGGCTACTTGACTGTCCCACTGATATATATGGACTATTTAAAAAAACCCTGAGAGGCAGCATGGGGAAGGGAAGACCTAAATTGCATTTCTGCCTCAGACAGATAACTGGGTCCATCACCAAAGGCAAGTCATTGAACCTCCAAGTATTCCCAGGAAACTCTAATGAATTAATTGATGAAAATTTATTAAAACCATCAGTTTGTGCCAGGGACTGTGCTAAGTTCTGGGCTTCAAAGAAAAAGGAAAGAGTTTACCTTGGGTAGGAGAGACAACATATATATAATTAAGTATAGACATAATATTTGCAGTTGCAGAGAAGGCACAATCTGTATTAGTTGATGGAGTTTCCTCACTCAAGTTTCCTCCACCAATAAAATCAATCAATAAGCATTTATTTCACAGTTACCACCTAAGGGATAAATGATGAAGATACAAAGCCAAAGCTGTAAATTTCATTAAAGAGCACAGATCTGGTTCCCATCCTTTGCCCCCAACTCCCAACAAGAGAAAAAAGCTTAGAAGGCAGTTATTCTCTGGAGAATTTGGGTGACAACATAAAGAATTGCACAAAAGGAGAAGCCATGTGTGACTTGCCTTCTTCTCTGATGGAATGAGTGTCGTGCCTATAAAATGGTGGATCCACTGAAATATAATTTAACTAAGATAAATTCCATGATCTGTCTGCATGAAAGCAGCAGCTCTCCAAAGGAATCTTACTGATTTAAATATCTGAGCAGCAACAGAGAGTCAGGCTTGCCACTAAAGTTTTGGTCCTTAGGACCTTAAAGTATAAATAACAACACAACTGGATATTCATGTAGTGTTCTTACCATTTATGGAGTGGGGTTTCTTTTGTGTCAGTTACTTCAACTGATCTCCTGAAATGGGTTTTTTCCATCCCACAAGGCAATTTTGTTCTCCACTGGTGAAATCAAATTGTCAAATTAGTCAGCTTCTCTTTTCCCCCTAGGTACAAGTAGTGGTCACATGATGTATGTGGGTGAAAGGAACATTTGGCAAGCTGACAAACCCAGGCTAAATAGTGATGGCGTGTCCAAGGGTGTGTGTCACCCTGGTTCTCATTCTGCTGGGGCTGCAATTGAATATCTTTTTTCTGGAAATCAAGCCACCTGGGCAAGTTATCAGCCAACCAACTCAGGGGCTAGAGTCTAAAACAGCATTTGGGACAGGAGATCTGGTGAGGATTTGGAAGAGGATTGAGTTATCCTTGGAGACAGGTTATGTGTGAACCTGCCCAACAATATGGCTGGCACTGCTCCCCCTTCTGAAGCAAGAGCCTGAAAGCCAATGGGAGTTTCTTCCACCCTTGCCTCTAGCCCTACCAATGACATCTTTTAAATGTTCAGGAAGAATTTTATACATAAACACATAGATATATGTATATGTATATGCATGTGTATGTATGTTTCCAAGTAATGAACAGGGTGCCCAACTTAGAATCTAGAAGGATCTGAATTCAAATCTAACCTTAGATGCTTACTATTTCTGTGACCCTGAGCAAGTCCTTGTACCTTTATTTATATTTCTTTATCTGTACAATGGGGATGATAACGGCACTCACCTCACAGGGTTCTTGTGAGGATAAATGAGATAATATGTAAAGTAATTTGAAAACTTTAAAGCCCTATATAAGTGCTACTTAGGATGAGAAGGGGGAAGAAGAAGAAGAAAGAAGAAGAAGAAAGAAGAAGAAGAAGAAGAAGAAGAAGAAGAAGAAGAAGAAGAAGAAGAAAGAAGAAGAAGAAGAAAAAGGAGGAGGAGGAGGAGAGGGAGAGGGAGGGGGAGGGGAAAGGGGAAGGGGAAGGGGAAGGGGAAGGGGAAGGAGAAGAATTTTTTACTGGTCTCTGAGGTCTTCCTTCTCTTTTATCTTCCTGGTGTCTCAGCACCTCCAGCCAGCAGGCTCCCAATTTTCTTTCTCTCTGGCACCCAAGAACTCCTGGGATCTTTTCTTTGCATACAATTCCCCATCCCTTCTTCTCCATGTGGATTTATTTTGAAAGAGTTTTTATAAAGTATTTTCCTTAAAAAAAAAAAAAAGTTAAACTGGGGTGGGGGCAGGGAATGGAGGAGTTGGGTATGTGGACTTTGGGCAGCAACCAGTTAAAAAAAATCCTCAGCATGACATACGCTTATATGGAGTCATTAAGGACATAAGGCCACAGCCCTAGGAATGATCATTTTACCTCATTATTTTGTGAAAAATACAAAGGACAATTTGGATATAATCAGGATGATTTCTGAGGGAAAATTGTTAAAAAGAGAAGAATGGCATTCTAGAGGTCAGCAATTAGTTAGAAATTAGTCAAGGTTCTCAAGGAAAAAGCCAAACAGCTCCCTAGAATTACAGGACTTTGTAACTAGTAGAATATAACCCAGTAAATACTTATCAGAGTCATTTTTGACTCCTTGCTTTTCATTTATGGTGGTAAATGAGGTCACCAAAGTGAGTTTAAAATTTCT
The DNA here is from genome assembly GCF_028372415.1 of Notamacropus eugenii. Taxonomy (NCBI): domain Eukaryota; kingdom Metazoa; phylum Chordata; class Mammalia; order Diprotodontia; family Macropodidae; genus Notamacropus; species Notamacropus eugenii. The sequence continues at coordinate 19,894,068 of NC_092874.1, forward strand.
CTTTCACAATGAATAAAAAATGATTCCACTTCTCTGTTTTTCACTTTTACTGACATACATTTGCATGTGCACAAATACAAATACATGCGTACACACACCTACCCACAGCCTGCCTCTGCATAATTCACACATACATGCAGACACTCGTGCACATATACATACAGATAAACCTCTGCAATCCACCTCCATCTACATACACACCTATGTGTGTGTGTGTGTGTGTGTGTGTGTGTGTGTGTATTCATGCACACATGCACAATACTTTTCAGCCCCATTAACAGCAAGTCTTTGGAATGAAGTCATTTGCAGCATGATCACTGTCAAGTCTGGAGATCCACTTACTTTCCCTTCCCAATCCCACTGCTTGCAGGGACCAGCTTGGTGTCTCAGAACAAACACCAGTTTCCTTCAGCATCAGTATTGAAACCTTGGAGCAATCAGCACATGTCTTCCTAAAGACCCTCCATGATGCCCTAGGGCGATTTTCCTATCCTCTTCCTGCCTTTGAAATTAAATCCACCAGATGAGGCCAATGTGTATGTGGGCTCTTGAATTTCCCTTTTCTTGGCATTTTTATTTTCAGGACTGAAGCACCCTGCTGAAGGAAAGGGAAACCCTGGCTTTCATCAGTTTTTGAGTTTGCTGTACTCTCCAATTTGTTGGGCTGCCAGGCTTCCAGGGACTTTTACATGCCCTGGTCATTGCATGCTTGCAAAGCTGAACCCCATTAAATACTCGCTCAATTTTTCTTAAGAGAGATGTATTTCATGGGGATCAGACTATATAGGAAAAGTCTTAGCTGAATGATGAACACTCCAATTTTGTGTAAGTAGATGGTATGAAAGTTATCTGATGACCTCTTCAAAAATTGACTCCTCTGTAATAAATATAGAATTCTTATAATAATAAACATATGAATAGATTTGGATTCTGGGAATTACTCAATTCCTTTTCCTTGACCCATAGATCTTGACCAAGCATGAGGACATGGAGATTTTACAACTCATAGCAGTGAAAGAAGAGTAAATGGAGAGGAGATAGGGGACAGAGGAGAAAGAGGAAAGGAGAGATCAAAGAGAGAGAAAAGGGATGGAAGAAGGGAGGAGAGAGGAAAGGAGAGATCAAAGAGAGGAGAAAAGGGATGGAAGAGGAGAGGAAAAACGAGAAAATAGAGCAGAAAGAGTAGAGAGAGAGGAGGCAGAAGAAAGGCAAGAGGAGAGAAGGGAAGATTAATTACCCCTCCAGTCACCAAGAGAGCAGTCTTCTTTCTGCTTCTATTCACAGAAAGGTGGGGAAGTTCTTACAGCTCCCATAGTCTCCACTTTTCAGCAGGTGACATTACTTCTGCCTCTGGATTCCTGGGAAAAATCAAAAGAGGAGCAAAGTTTTAAAGCAAATGTTCCACAGGAACTGGGGGCTCCCACTGATGCAATCCCACCCTTCCCCTTGAGAAGCAGAGTCTTCTTCAGCTAAACCTCCTTTACCAAAAGGTCGGAAAGGCCATTTTGGAGCATGGTCCCATGATAGAAACAGAAAGCTGCTTCTTCTAACTAGTCTACACGACTTTTCAGGGACTCTACCCCTGGATAAAATGAGTGGGGGTGGGGTGGGGGAACTGCTCTATTCGTGATAGAAAACTGTCTCCTCAATCCCGTAACCTGTTTGGTCAGGTTTAGAAACCAATTCCTATTCTTGTGAGCATTCAAATATCCAGAATGTGCTAGGTGACAACCACCATAGCATCTACTATGGGTAGAGCTAAGACCATCACCCCTAACACAGCAGCATGTGTGTGTGTGTGTGTGTGTGTGTGTGTGTGTGTGTGTTTAATTTACCAGCTCTGCCTGTGATTTCGTTTATATAGGAAACTGTAGGGAAAGAAACTTTCTCCTAATTCAGAAAATTATCTGTTCTGCAGTTTATATTCTTAACTTCTCAGTATAGCGCCAGCTCTGCGTTCCTTCCAAGAGGGCAGCTTCTATTTCAGCCTCAAGGTGTCTCCTCAAGGTGGGGTACTTATCTTCTAAAATTGTCATCTGAGATCCCTCAGTGAGGTTCATCCCATTATATCAATCAATTAATTGACAGAATTAGCAAAAGCATTTACTAAGATCACATAGTAAGAACACTAGTTCTAGAAGAGCCTTTATAAACCTGAACACATGTGGGAAGAGTGAGTAAAATGGTGATGAGATACAAATATAGGGAGCAAAAATTTGACCAGGATAACTCAGAGCTCTGGACCTAAGAGACAGTGTCTTCTCTCAAAGCAGTTATCAAGAGTGATTACCCCTGCAAGCAGTATCTCTGGTGCACAGCTTGCTCACCTGGACCCCCAGAGTCTACCCCTCCTCAAAGTTTAAATCTTGATTACCAGGATTAGCTTTCTTTGGAGTCCAAAGTCAGCTGTCTTCTCTGCTGCCAGAGGTTCTGTTCCTTGAAACTACTTCTATCCTTGTATCCTGCTGTATCCATATCTGTTTGGAGAGTACGTCTCTGATAGGTAAAAAAAATGTGTTGATTGCTACAAGGTTCTGCGTGCTACTTGGTAAACATGTTTCTTGTTAAGGCACAGAGAAGACCACATAAAATAAAATGGATAATTTTGATTACATAAAATTGAAAATATTTTGTATGAATAAATCTAATAAAGCTAAAACTAAAGGGAAACTAATAACTGAGGGGACATCTTTTGATCAAATTTCTCTGATAAACATCTCATTTCCAAGATATAGAAGGAATCCATTCAAATTTATAAGAAAAAAGAGCCATTCCCCCAAATGATAGTCTACAGATATGAATAGGCAGTTGTCAAAGGAAGAAACCCAAGCTATGTGAGAAAGTGCTTCAAAATCATAACAATGTGAGAAATGCAAATTAAAACAATTTTGAGGTTCTACTTCACATTCATGAGATTGGGATAGATGATCATAAAAAGAGAAATTGACAAATGTTGAAGAATCTGTGAAAAAAAAAGGCATGTTGATTTAATGTTAGTGTGTCCCACCATGAAAGCAATCTGTACTTATACACAAAAAAATTTACTAAACAGAAGAAAAGATCCTATACATAGAAAAAAAAAATACAGTAGTGGGGCAGCTAGGTGGCAGAGTGGATAAAGTGCCAGATCTGAGTTCAAATCTGGCCTAAGACACTTATTATTTGTGTGACCCTGGGCAAGTCACTTCACTCTGCCTCAATTTCCTCAGCTGTAGAATGAGCTGGAGAAGAAAACAGCAAATCACTCCAGTATCTTTGCCAAGAAAACCCCAAATAGGGGACACAAAGAGTCAGACACCACTGAAACAACTGAACAATAACAAATTTATAGTAGCTCTTTTAGTGGTGGCAAAAAAAGTGGAAACTAAGATGTTCAAAATTACAGAAAAGACTAGATGAATTGTGGTATATTGATGTGATGAGGTGCTAGAATGCGGGAGGAACTGAAGAAATAGATGATTTCAAAGAGACGTGAACATACTTGTGTGAACTGATATAGACAGAAGCAAACAGAATCAGAAGAACAATTCATACCATGAAACCAACATTATAAAAACAAACCTCCTTGGAAGCTGTAAGAGCCATGATTCATGGAACAATCATCCATGATTCCAGAAGACCAGTAGATAAAGCATGCTATCCAACCCCTGGCAGAGAGGTGATGGACTTGGTGTAGAATGAGAGGTATATTTTTGGCCATGGCAAATGAACAAATTTATCTTGCCTAACTATACATATTTGTTACTAGGAGATTGTTATTATTTTTTTCTCAGTAGGGTGAAGGGAGAGAAAATAGATTTCTATTAGTAATAAAAATACAATTTAATTTGAAAAAGAGACACAGCTGTGTTTCCACAACTTTCCTATTGCTTCCCTCCACCCCTTCCCTAAGACTTTGTGCTGCCTGGAAGAAAGTAAGAGCTAGGGAGAGGGCCAAGGAAGGCCCAGAACAGCCTTATTTGCCCCCTACTCTCCCCCACATAGTATGAACTATTCCTCTGCATCTTACTCTGACTGGGGCCCTGACCTACAACCCCTACAATAAGACATGGTGTCCAGCCTCACCCAGAACCAATCAGAATTTGTTTGTTTTTCTGTACAGAAAAGATTTCTTTGTTGGGAGACAGCGGGGCAGAGGAAGAAGGATAAGGACTGAGAAAGGGCCTCTGGATTTAACAATCAAGAAATTGCTGGTAACCTTGGAGAAAGCAATTTCAGTTGTTACAATGACTGTAGTTCACAGCCTAAATTTTTACACAGAGAAGAAACTGATGGTCTGAAGCAAGGAGCTCACTTATAGCCCAACATTTATGGTGGCCGTTTTCCTCGGAACAGAGCCATTTTGGTTTCCATGGACACAGTCACTTCTTTTAGTATCCAGTGGTTCCTGCTCCGGAGACTCAAGCCCTCCTGAGCATGTGCATAGGGCATTGGCAGTCATTGCTAACTAAACTTTTCCCTCTTCTATCCTTGTCCTTTATTTGCTTCCTAACGTGCAGCTCATTCATTCATATTTATAAGTTCATCAATACATGGATCCTGAACAGACATTACAGATGAGCAGTGAGCTGGACCCCAAATTAGCCAGAGGGAGGAGAACAGCCAAGCTCACATTTGAGAAAATGGGAGTCTTTTCAAGGATCGCAGACTGTTCCCTGCCTCCAAACTCCATCTGTTCCTTACCAACATTCTTCCAGTGGTGCCATATGGTTGCAATTCATGCAACAGCAAGACCCCTGAAGAATCAAAATGGATAATAATCCAAAGGGTAGTGGAGAGATGTTTGGTGGGCAGAATCAGATGGTGGGCAACATATCATCGACTTCAACTTCTGCCCAAGACGTTTCATAAAAGACATCGTCCAGGAAATGTAAGACTGGAAAAGGAAATGGGACAATCTCACCAATTTCACCAAAGAGGTGAAAATTAAAACTACTGAGATCCCCTCTCATACATTATGTTAAAAAAACTAATAAAAGCAATGAAACTCAAGGCTGATGGGATTATGGACAAATAGGTATACTCATTCATTGTTAGTGGAATTGCAAACTTCTAGAATCTATCAGAAGAACATTCTAGTGGGATGGAGGTAGCAAAAGCTGCAAAAATAATCATGCCTTTTGACTTCATAATTCCATTTTGGGGAATATACCCTGGTAGTTTTATCAGAAACAGAAGTAGAGCTAAATATTCCAAGATTTTGGACAAAGACATACAAAAACTTTGTAAGTAATTACAGAGAGAAAGAAAGAAAAAGGAAGCAAATGAAAGGTCCAACAATCACAGAGTGGTTAAGTAAATTGTGGTGCATTAGTGTAATGGAATACTATAATACTATTAAGATGGGCAGTTATGACACACACAAAGAAATCTGGAAAGACCTTATGGAATAATGCAAGGAAAACAAAAGCATAACCAGAAGAATGAAAAGTACACTCACTATAATCATGTGAGGGAAAGGGAAAGAGAAAAGAGTGGACAAACTGGACATCCTGATGGAATCTCAGAGTCTTAAAAAATCTTCTGATTCTTTAGGAGAAAAAATCAGTCAATTTCAAGGGCAAGACTCTACATGCTTATGCTGACATTTGAGGTTAAGTTCTTAATAAAACACTTACTTTACAAAAAAAGAAAAGGAGACAGGCTGGTTTTTGTAGGAAGGTAGAAACCAAACAGTCTGGGTGCTCTACTGGGTACCCACAGAATGTGTAAAGGCCACCAGCAAGTTGGGGAGAACTTTTACAGGTGACTGATGAGAGGACATGGACAAGTGTCACATGGGATAAAATGGTATATGGATGGGTTGGGATCTATGCCATTGGAGGGATTACCTCAGTTAATGAAATGATAATACAGTGATGATGGCGATGGCAGCTGTGGTGGTGGTGGTGATGATGATGATGGTACCTAATACTTATGTGATACTTTAGGTATGTGAAGTGGTCTACATGCATCATCTTCTATGATCTGTGCAACAGCTCTGGGATGTGCATGCTATTGATATCCCTGTTTTAAAGATGAGAAAAATAGAGGTTGAGACTTTCCAAGGGTCTCACAGTGAGTGAGTGTCCAAACCCAGGTCCTGATGTCTTCAAGTCTACTGCTCTATTGACTCTGACAAACTGCCTCTTGGATTACAGAGCTGCTGAACCTTTGAAATGTGCAAATATAAATTCTTTCAGAACTTGAAGTAACACATTCTGTGCATTTTTTATCACTTTGTCCTTATTCAGTGAAAGCTAACAAAGCTTGGCATTTTCTGAAAATGTTGGGCAGTTGTGTTTTCTACTCAACATCGGCCAAAGAGAGGAAAGGGAACTAGTAACCTATTATATCAATGTCAAAGATGCCTTTCTCTCTGGTGCCTTGGCTAAGCCTACAACCGTAGCATGTTAGCAAGTCTCTCAGTTTGTGCACTCAGCTGGCACTGGACAAACCATTTCCCATTATTCATAGACAGATTATTTACATTACATTTCATGCAAAGCAAATCTCGCTATTAAATACTTTACTTTTTGTTGTGGTTGTTCATGAATTGTGACTCCAAAGCATAGAGCTTATTGCTTACAAAGCTTAAAGGGAAGCCTTTTTGAATCCAGATCCATAATTGTCTTCTTTGTCAAAGGAAAAAGACGATGGGGAGAAGGACTAGTCCTGCCATTTCATTCAAAAGGTAAGAGCCACAAAAGCCAGACAGATGAGTGGCTGACCTGGCTTTGCATAAGCTGGTGCTTGGCATCGGTCTGAGAACTGAGGCTATCTTTTCCTACTCAAGAATGGGGACCAGAAAAGGGAAGCCCTAAAGTGGATGGCAGAGCCCCAGAGAAGAAGTTAGCTGATCTTTGTCCTGGATTTACTACCCTTTAGGTAGTTCCTTTCTCTCTCTGCCCCTTCGTCTCTTTATTTAGACCCCTAAGTTCCCCCCAAAATTCTATGATCCTCTTGAGCACCAAGAAAGAATGAGAGAGTTGGAAAATTCTTCAGTTTCCCCAGATGCAGATGCCATTTCATTCTGTTTGAATTTTTGTAAATTTCCAGAACTTCAGGCACTCCCAGATTCAACCACAAATATAAATCTACACATAAGTGAAGGACCAGTGGTTTCAGAACCCATTATCTTAAGGGACCCAGTCTGTGGGAAATCTCTTAATCAATTCAGATCCCAACAGGTCTATGATTTAGCGGCAAGGCTAGGGAGTTGTTTGAGGCCATGGAGATGAAATTATTTGTCCAGACTTGCACAGCCACCAACCTGGAGAGATATGATTTGAACTTGGTCCTCCAAACTCCAAGGTCATCTCTCCATGCCCTGTGCTATTCAGCTTCTGTTAAATAAAAATGCATAACTGTTGAATGGATCATTTTGGATAATGAGAGTCACCACCCCAAATTTGGCAATATTTATTTGTACTTTTTGACTGGTAGCATAATTATTGACAAGTGATTTTTATGTATATTGGTCTCCCCCCACAAAAAAATTAAACTCTCCTTAAAACTAATGCTATTTTTAAAAAGTAAATTTGATTCATTTAGTTCCTATCATTAAACTTGGAATCAGGAAAACCTGGTTCAAATTCAACCTTACTAGATGTGTGACTCTGGGCAACTTCTGCCTCAGTTTTCTCCTCTGTGAAATGGGGGCAGGGGTTAGACTCTGTAAGGTTTCTTCCAACCTTAAATACATGATCCTATGTTTCTTAAAATGCCTGAAAATGATGATCCCTTCTTCCTTTCTCTGAAGAGTGTCAAAGTTTTCCTCAAAGCAGGTGTTGATGCATATAATTAATATTATTATATATTTAGTGATAGTTCAATAATTAGAAGAACTCATGTAGCATGTGCAGTCAGGGTTTTCCTCCTCATTTGTTGGACTTGGCACCTCCCATAGTGCTCTCACTCAACATGATTAAGGATACCTTCAGGATTTGGGAAGGGAGGCATAAAGTCTGCTGGTTGGTTGCTAGATCTGGATCTTGTGAGCCCTTCAACCAATGCATGGCTGAGGCAAAGACGAAAGGGCTGTTCTGTTGTTCCACTAAGTCCCTTTATATTTCCAGGGAGATGATAATGATGGCAGTAGAATGGATATTGTTTCATGTTTTAGTATCTGTTATGAATGAGTCTTCAGTGTTTTCAGCATTTGTGTTATATTGGAGCAATAAAATAGCTGTCCTATACTTGATATTTACTTTGTACTCTTGAATGCCTTTTCTTGAAAGTACTTCATTAATTACTTTTGGGAGAGACAGGAGCTATACCTAAGCTTAATTTAAAGAAATTTCCCTGGAATTACAGAGTTGGGTTAAGAAGACAGAGAACAAGAGAAGCCTGTTCCACTCTCTTTGGCATCTGTCACCTACAGGACTGAAACTGGTCCATCTGAGCACCAAGTGGAACTGGGCACCTACTGGGCCACAGACGACACTGAATTTATGCAGCGGTTTGAGTTTGCCAGATGGTTTCCATACATTAACTCATTTGAACCTCCTGAAAACTCTATGAGGAAAGTATGGAAGGTATTATGATTCCCATTTTACATATGGGGAATCGAGGTTTAGAGAAATTAAAGAACTTGCCATGGTTACCTAGCTTGCAGCTAGGACTCAATCCATTATCCAATGCAATCTCTATTTATTAAGCTGTTCAATTAAAGGCGCTATTAGCAGAACTCTCTTCCTCCTTCTGACCCTTTTTCATTGAACAGTATTCCCTCGAAATAACTTTTCCTGGCTTAAGAATGATCATAAGTCCATGGGGTATATCACCTCTGGTTCTGCATTTTAAATTACTTCTATTCAAACTGCTCAGTAAGTTCTCTTGGCATACCTCAGTGCTGGAGGGCTGCCCAGGCTGACACAATCCTCTTAGCCACTGGAGGATGCCTGACCAGTCTCCTTAAGCAAAATGATATTCTATCTTGCACTTGCCTAAAGAATGAGGGATCCCTCCAGCCTTCCGCTAATGGCATCCCATATGTCCCCTTTCTCCTTTTATCTTTTCTTCCATTTACTAGCATGGATGTCCCTCACTTCTAGGAGTTTGTAGGAGTCTGGCTTTCTCTTCTAGTTCTCTCTTGTTCCAATTTTCCAAGACAAGGAAGAATGCTCTTCCCTGACAGTTGCCATGCCAACTCCCCATCAGAGCGTCAATTGGAAGGATTTTTCTGTAACCAGCCTGTGTTTTCACAGTGACCTGGAGTGTGAATGGAATACTCAAGCATCCTCAGCCTCTTAGCCAATGGGAAAGAGGGACCCAAATTCCTAACATGAATATCTTGCTTTGTTCTATAAGGCTTGTCCCCCTTTCTCCATAAACCCTTGAAAAGATGTGTCTTTGACATGCTCCTGTTTCTAGACATTATAATTCTTATTATGGGCTAAGATTAAAGCCCCAGTCACTCAGTGGCTGTACCATTGAATGACTCCCCTCCCTCAAATGTGAAAAATCTGTTTCTAGTGAGATTTCATGATACTGTAAGAGGAGAATGGGAATCAGAGTCAAAGAACCTGGTTTCAAATCCTGGCTCTGCCATTTACTTTCTGTGTGACCTTGAGTAAGTTACTTTACTTCCCTAGGCCTCAGTTCCCTCATCTTTATTTTTTTAATTTTTTACAAATTATTTTATTTGTTTTCAGTTTTCTATAATCACTTCCACATATTCTTAGATTTTTTTCCCCCTCCCTCCCTTTCTTTCCCCCTCCTTCTCCACTCCCTCCCCGAGATGGCATGCAATCTTATATAGGTTCTACACATACATTCCTATAACATACATTTTTACCTTAATCATGTTGCATAGAAAAATTAAAATGAATGGAAGAAACCATAAAACAAAACAAAACATAACACAAGAGAAAATAGTCTGCTTCATTCTGTAATTCAATTCCATAGTTATTTCTCTGGATGTGGAAGACGTTTTGCCTCGAGTCCATTGGGAATTTTTTAGGTCCTTGCATTGTTGTGAAGGACTAAGTCTACCAGAAAAATTCCTCGCACACTATGGTTGTTGCTGTGTACAAAGTTCTCCTGGTTCTGCTCCTTTCACTCAGCATTAGTTCATGTAAGTCTTTCCAGGCCTCTCTGAAGTCTTCCTGTTCATCATTTCTTATAGCACAATAGTATTCCATTACATTCATATACCACAACTTGTTCAGCCATTTCCCAACTGGTGAGCATCCAGTTTCCTCATCTTTAAAAGGAGAAGGTAGGACCAGATGACCTCTTACGTGTTTTCCAACCCAAGAACTTTGGTCCAAGAGCAAAGTCTATTTAGTTGCTATAAGCTTAATGGCCTTGAAATCAGAGAGTTGTGCTGAATCAGCCCAGATGTGTATAGATTGCATTTCTAAATACTCCAATGAGGAGTCTGAGAAGATCCAGGAAATTAAAATTTTTGAACTTTCACTTTTTACATTCAGGACCAATTTAACACTTAAGTTTCATTAGCCATAACACATTCCACCAAATTATACTGTCTCATTCAATACATAAAACAACAGGAGTCCAAGAACCATAGCCTTCTGATGAACTTGAATGTGACAGCAGCTCTTAATATGTCTTGCCACAGGTGAGTCCAGAAGTGAATCAAATACCCCATTCTGGGGAAATTGGTTTAAAACTGGAAGAATGGGGGAGAGGAGGGACATTTTATCATCCAATTCCCTACGACTTTTCAGAGAGTTCCTGGACATGACAGTCTCACCTTTCTTAAGATCAATATCCTTGGGTTGGAAGATGGAGTCAGGAAAATTAATAACTTTTTCTCAGGCATGATGAAGAATCAGCTGTCCCCTATGCCCAGGTTTAAAGGGAAATCATTATAGACTGAGGTCTTCCACCAACTTTTTTAGTCCAAAGAACCAGTTATTACCTCCTTTCCCCTCTCCACACACTTTGGGTCAACTTTCACGAAGCAATAACTATTTGCTTTCCTTAGAGCACTACAATTTGAGAACAGGCTTTTCCCACTGCAAAGATCTTGAGTAGCCGTCTGCACTTCACGTTTATCTTTTAATTATAAGTGAAAGCGGCTGAATAAAAGAGTCTCCTCAGAAGTGTTGCCTGCACAGACTCTCCTGGACGGCAGTGACCAGTTCTGCTAATTTCACTTCCTCCCAATCATGAAAAACACAGACTGAATTTTCCTTTTTTCTCAGGCTCTCAAGTTTTGGCTCAAATGACTCAGCAATGATTAAGGATTAGGGAATTCAGAGTGACTTCAGACTTACAAGTTCACTCTAGCTGTGTTTACACAGAAAATGGAGCAGAACTGAAACAATGGTATGGGTAATCCTGGACAAACCTTTGCTTCTCAGAAAAAAAAAAGGTACAATGCACTTTCAACCCCAAAGTATCCAATTCATTCCATTTATTAAGGTATTATGGTGAGTTATTCCAACTATCTTGATCATTGTCTCATCATATTTCATTCTGCAGGTCAAGACCCAATTTGAGACATTCTCTAAGTGGTGTGTTTTCTGTTGACCTGTAATAGTACTAGGATTCTCTCCATCCAGTTGATTGACAAGTGTCATTCAGTCATAGAGGCACAGAGTGCAAAGGGACCTTAGAGGTTGAGTCCAGCCCTTTAATTCTACAGATGAGGAATCCAAGGCCCAGAAAATGGAAGTGACCTGCCCAGGGTTACACAAGCGGTGTCAAAATGGGCATGGAAATCCCAGTCTGACTCTGAATCCTGAGATTTTTCTCTCTGTCTCATTTATTCAACAAACTTTTATTAACTATTTGTACGATTAAAGAGTATACAATGTTCATTGTTGTAGGACTAGAGGAGATACGAAGATGAGATATGGCTTTGCCCTCAAGGAGATGCCCGGCCTTGTAGGGATATTTACATGTTAGAGATTACGAAACAGCATTTCAAGGAGTACTCAGTTCAGTCAACATTATTAAGCCCCTACAGTGTGCAAGACATATTTGGAACTGCTGACAAAAAAAAATGAACCAAAGCAAAATAAAACCTTAAAGTACATGTTGTCCCTGTTATTATTCCAGTAGTATTAGAGGAATATATTCCCTTTAATTCTAGCACCTTCCCTTTGTTGATTATTTTCAATTCATCCTCCATGTCATCTCTCCCTTAGACAGCAGGGATTGTCTTTTGCCTTTTTTTAAATGCCAAACACTCAGCACAGTAGGTGGCACACAGTAAACACTTAATACGGTTACTGACTGACTAATGTGAAAATGTGCTTAATAGTAATGTATGTGTAGAGCTCATATCAGAGTGCATGTCATCTTGGGGAGGACGGGGGGAGGTACGAGGGGAAAATTTAAAACTTAAGTGAATGTTGAAAACTAAAAATAAATAAATTGGAAAAACACACACACACAAAACACATGCTCGCTGACTATAATGCAGAATTAACAGGCAACAAGAATTGCCAAAAGGTTTCCTGATCCAGGCCAAATTTTCCATCGAATAAAATAAAAATGTCTTCAGATTACTTCCTAAATAGGTCTTTTTGAAATAATTTGGAATATACCTACCATTGTTCACCATGGTATTTTACCCTCTAGTCGAAAGGGAATGAATATTATTGGTCCTATCAAATATATATTACCGATTCTCACTCTCTTCAGCTGAATTTCTATGTGTGCCTTAAATTAAAGCCTACCTCCTCCTTGAAGCCTTTCTTGGTCTCCCATTTATGGATGCTCTCTCCTCTTGGGAAGTGTGGTGCAGTGGAAAGCTCACAGGAGTTGGAGACAGTGGACTTGTATTCAAATCCTGACTCTCCTACTCTCTGCATGCGCAACTTTGGGCAATTCATTTCCTTTCTCTGAGCTTCAGTCTTCCATATTTGTAAAAAGAAAGAGTTGGACTAGATGACTCTCCATGGTCCCTTTACGATCTAAATCTATTATCCTATGAATGAATGAGCAAGTGATGGTTTCTCATTGGCTATGTTAGAAGGTCCTATCTAGCAATGAGTTGCCTTATGTGTTGCCTTAAACAAGTCAGTTCCTATCTTTAGGCTCCAGTGTCCTTATCTGTAAAATGACGGGGTTGGAGATGATGATTTAGAAAGTCTCCTCCAGTGCTAAACCTGCGACTCCACGTAGTTCTTCCTTTTGTAGGTCTTTAATAATATACTTTTGGGACACTGTACACATTGTATACTGTATACATAGGATGATATAGTTACCCATGTCTTTCCCCCTTTCCACCCCCAATTTGATTGTAAGTTCAAGGATGCAGGGAATGTCAGCAAAGTTTTGCAGCTTTCCTGGCACTCAGTATGATAGCTCCTTAATAATTGTTTGCAATTGAATTAAATGATAATATATTGAGAAAAAGTGAGGGTCTATGTATAGTATGGATCAGATATGAAGACATGGATAAGTTAAGGACTGTCCCAGTAAAGGAAAGACCCATATTGATGAGCTCACTGATCTATGACGCTACTAAAGAACTAAGAAAAGAGGAGAGAAAATCCTTAGCTTAGCTGGTTGGAGTTTCCCTCTAAATCTAGAATTCTTACCTCTGACCCAACAAGAGAAATAGTGTAGAGTTAATGGTGACATCCTCCCATTGGGCTTCTATCAGAAAGTTCCTTGATGCCCTCAGGATCTGACCACAGTGTGGTGGAACCAAAATACAATTGGAGTCAGAGGGACCAAGTTCAAATCCCAATCTAGCTATTTATAAGCTCTGTGATCTTGGGCAGTTAATTTCCTTCTCTGGGCCTCAGTTTCTTCATTTGTAAGATGCTAAAGCTGTACAAAAGAATCTCCTAAGTCCTTTCTAACTGAATCCTGCAATCCCATAGGGAAAAGAGCTCTTAACTGGGAAGGCAAAACTCTCAGTGGAATGCCCAGAACAAAGTAAATAGCATTTGTATTTTGATGAGGGACAAAAACTATTAAGAGTTTAAATCTCTAAGTAATTAGAAATATCAATAAGTATCTAGCAGTGGTCTACACATTTAAAAGACACTAAAATATATATCGAAGGAAACCCCAAATTGTTAAAGATTGAGAATGAAGTCAGAGTGGAAGAGGGAGGGAAAGATGTATGGGGGAGAGGGAGGGCAATGGAAGAAGCACTGAACTTGCAGTCACAAGACTTGAGTTCAAATCCCAGCTCTTCTATTTGACATATACATAACTTTGGGTAAATGACATTTCCTCTCTGGGCCTCAGTTTCCTCATCTGTAAAATGAAAGGAGAGTGGGACTAAATTAGCTTGGTGGTCACTTGAAACTTGAAATCTGTGATCCTAAGATTTATTGAGAGTAAGGCCTGGCCCAAATGTCAAAAGGCTGAAGAATGCACAGGAGATATTCAGCCAAGTTTGTACAGGAAGAAGATGACCACATTCATACCTCATTTCCAAAAATGCCTTCTTTTTTATTTATAAAGACACTCCAATAAGCATTGAAAATTTAATAAATTAATGATATATTTTCTAAAACAATGTCCTTGGTTGAAAGCGTAAAGTTACAGGTAGGAAACCAGCCTTCAAAAAAAAACAGACAATAGAAAGGAAAAATCCTCCACTTCTTGACTGTCCTTTTCTTTGTAACTCAGACAAAGCTGCTATTTTCCCCCCATAAGCTCATCACAATGAGATAATCTTTTCTCTTCATTCTTCTTGAAACAAGGGTCCTTGTGGAGCCAGTGTTGGCCCAGAAAAGGTATTTGTTTCTGGGGATGCTCAGACATTAGGCTGTAATGGCTCTGGCAGAATGATTACTAGAGGGAGTCAGTATTAGCATTTGGAAAATGATTTGGGAGATCTTTCTGCCAGATGCTCCGTGTGATGGTATTAAAGACCCACATGATAGAATTAGGCATGGAATATGCAGGAGCCTGGTTAAGCTCACAGCATCAGATGACCCAACTCTGCTCTGTAGCAGAAGGCAGCATGCAGCATGCTGTGTTGTGTTGGAGAGATGAGCTTCATTGTGAAGTCCACAGCATTGGAAGGATAACAACCCATATTTATCCAGAGCCTTCCTCTCAACTACTCTGTGAAACAGGGGTGACGCTAGTATTGTCTCCATTTTCCAGATGAGAAAACTGAGGCTCTAACAGATGACATGACTTTCCCAGAGTCATTCAACTAATATGCATCTAAGGTTTTGAACCCAGCCCTCTGATTCTAAATCTTAATCTCCTGCCCCTCACAAATGACCAAATAGGATATCTAGAATCATAGGTGCATGATTTTTACACAAAATTCCCCCTAGCCTGTGTACCCAGCCTTGGGGTTTCCCATCAGTAGGAACGGATTGCACAGATCATTGTAATTCCTGTAGAGGGAAGAACAAATCCCAAACAACAAATCTCAAACAGCTCCTCCTTGCTTTGGAGATGGTTGAAAAGATGAATTTCTGTGACTGAGCTATTTCCATCCTTAGATACACACGAGCAGTCTGATGGCTCACCTGGGTCCATACAACATCTGGTTCTAATCATCAACTCAATAAAACTAGGGGCCTCGTTGGGGGAGGGGGTCATTGTGTCTTATTTCCCAGCTATTTCATTTAGGAAAAAGTCATTCTGGCCCATCTATATATTGAGAGCTGCTTGTTCGAAGGATTGGAAAAATCCCTAGACCATTAGCACCTTTACTCACTTGAGACAATTTGCATCCAACCCTAAATAAACATGGACATCCCTCCCTATTCATTACTGACCCCAGGAGAAGCAAAGGAAAGCGCAGCAGATTTTCAATCAGAAGATGTGGTTAAGAAGATAAGTCTATGGTCCTTCTTCTTAGCACTAGTATGATGGGTATCACACCTCCTTTCTGCGCTCTAGTCTCCTCATCTGGAAGGAGCATGGAGCCCACTCTCCTTTGCATGCGCAAGGTCCCTAGGGACGAGTGAGCTCAAACTTAACGCATGATGACGAGGAAGCCCACATGTAGAAAACAGTTGTGGAAAGACCAATAAAGATGGTGGAGAGGGAGGAAGCAGTAGAATATGGCTTTCCCTGCTTCTACAGGGATGATCCAAGAGAAGAGTGTTAGAATGGGCAGTAACTGGGACATCTAAAGCAAAGCCACAAAAAGTCATTTTTTCCAGAGCTGGATCATGACTTTGGTCAACTATAACCCTCTGACTCCAGAGCAGGATCATAGAATCAACCCATGGTTGGGCATCCGTAACCTTAAAGTGAGTACCTCTCACTTCCTATCCCTGGAGGGCCTTTCCTCACCTTCTGGATTCCTTAGCTAAGCCAGAATGCTGGCTGCTACTGAGCAGGGCTGCCTTTCTGCTGGGCTTGGGTCCTCTGTTGTGACTGGTGATCTCTCCCCAACTTCTGTTGTGTTGCCAAGGGAGAAGACTCCAACCGCTACCCTGAAATCCCTCTAGATCCCACAACGCCTATAAATTCTTTCTCCCTGGACATGATCATTGCAAGGTTGCATCCCAGATTCCTCATTTCCTGTGGACAATGCTTGGGACCCTTATTGTTGGATAGACCTCTAATGGAACCTCTGGGTCTTCTGAGGTCCCCAGATTAATACTTGGAGAGAGTATTTCTTTGTCTAGTATTAGAAAAGAACATATACAAAGAGACACAGGTGACCATGTGCTCACAGTAGCCTTGGAAGGGGAAGGGGCAGGGTGAAGGAAACCCACTGGGCAGTCACCCTTCCCCCTACCAATTCCAAGCTCAAAGTAGTCCTGCTTTATCATAGCCAGGCCAATGAAATAGTGAGAGATGGATGGGCTGCCCCTCTTAGATGCTCTTGTGGTTCTGACTTAACCTCTCTGCAGCTGTTAGTTCCTCTGACTCCATTGACAATCAGAAGACATTTCATCACACCCTCTCATTCCTTGAGTCACTTCTGGCTAGAAATGACTTCCCAAAGTTTCCACATGTTTGGATGAGAACAGAAGTTCTTAAATTTGAGTCTGTAAACTTATTTATGTGTTTTGTTATTGTTGTTTTTTATTTTTTAAATATGTTGACAATTATTTCAGTATAAACTGTTTCCTTTGTAATCCTGTGTATTTTATTTCATTCATTCAAAAACCTCATTCTAAGAACGGACCCAGAAGTGTCACTACATTTACCAGAGGAGTTCATGGTGCTGAAAACATTAAGAGCCCCCACATAAGAAGTTGGCAGGAGAAAATGTCTACACAAGGATAGGGCCTCCACAGTCCAGTCCAGCGCCAAATTCAGATAGAAATGAGGTACACATTGACTTAGAAAGCCACAAATTAACACTATTTATGTTGTATTATATTTTTATTTATTTCTGAAACATTTCCCAATTACACTTTAGTCTGTTTTGGGCTGTGGATGAGTTTTGTGGGTAGGACTAGCGGTCCCAGGTTTGACACCCCTGATGCAGTCTGCTATATGTATGGGTTGGCCTATGTATGTAAGGGTTGGCCTCTGACATTTTAATGGGACCTCTGGGCTTATTGAGCTCTCTTCCAGCCCTCATTCTTGGATCCCATGATCCTTTGCAGCTCCTCTTGGCATGAAGCTGAGGGAGAACATCCTGATCACATCATTTGTATTCCCTTTCCGGGCAGGGATGGATTCAGAGGAAGATGAAAAATATGGTGGAGTAAGGGGAGGCTTTGGGGCCTCTTCCTTATTTCCTTTAAGATTGTTCTGATTTCTCAAAATCAAACAAAACAAAGCAAAACCCTGGAGGAAACATTCATTTGTAGAGTACTATCAGAGCAATTGTAGACTTTGGAAAGAGACATGTTATACTTGTCTTTGATGCACAGGACTGGGCAGTGAGTTTTATCTTGCATCTGCCTTCACTGTGAAAAAAACAAAAAGCTGATTGCTTTAAGAAGTCAGAGTGTGCGATCCCTGTGGTTACTGATGGATGGGGGAAGCAGGAGAGCACCTTTGGAGACAGTGGCATTGGATGGAGATGTTCCGCGATGCCTTTGCTTGTGATTTCTGCTACATTTTCTGAGCTCTTAGAGACTCCTCATATCTGTTTCTGCCACCAAAGATCACAGAATTACAGTCACTTGACTCTTCTGCTCAGAGGGGGAAAATATCCACTAAGCTAAGCCAGAATGCTGGTTGCTACTGAGCAGGGCTGCCTTTCTGCTGGGCTTGGGTCCTCTGTTGTGACTGGTGATCTCTCCCCAACTTCTGTTGTGTTGCCAAGGGAGAAGACTCCAACCGCTACCCTGAAATCCCTCTAGATCCCACAACGCCTATAAATTCTTTCTCCCTGGACATGATCATTGCAGATTTCTCATTTCCTATGGACAATGCTTAGGACCCTTATTGTTGGATAGACCTCTAATGGAACCTCTGGGTCTTCTGAGCTCCCCAGATTAATACGTGGAGAGAGTATTTTTTACACTTTTAGGTGTAAGTTTAGGTGTAAGTTCCTACTTGATAAACTGACATAACTATGTCTACTTACTTTATGGGAATAGGCCTGGGGAGTGGGCTTTTTATTTTGGTTCTCAACACCATTAATATCTAACACTATGATAGACTATCATTCAATAATCTTCATTTGTCTTAAGGCTGAAGAGTTAACACACTGACTATATTGTTGCCTGTCCATCTTTTATGCATACACATCCTAAGTGGTCTGCACAAAATTCCTACCTCCCGTGAGTCTAAAGTGAAATGATTACTGAGTCAATTAGAAGTAATATATGTATGTATCTATGTATTTACATAAATATATCTAAATATAAATTTATATATATTATATATTAAATATCTATTTATATATTTCCATGTAGGTAATAACTGTGAAACACTCCTATAACACAAATTATAGGTAAAGCCTACTAAAATGGCAGGCATACATTTGAAATGTACTACAGATCACCAGGACAGAGACATGGAACAGGAAGAGTTCGGGAGTAATAGATTTTTGTTGTTCAGCCACGTTAGTCACGTCTGACTCTGTGTGGCCCCATTTGGCCTCTGGAAGAATAGTTACTGAGCATTGACACAGTACTTCAAGGTTTTCAAACCACTTTTCATTTACGTTATTTCATTTGACTTTCTTGTAAGGTAGATACTACCAATATTGCCACTTTATAGATGAGGCTGTTGTTGTTGTGTTCATCCTTCATTGCCGAAGAAGACCATGACATCGGAGAAATGATGACATGATTTGCACTTGACTTTGTTTTGAGTGAAGGAAGGCTGTGCAAGATCACCAGCTTCACTTTCTCCTCCTGAGCCATGTGGATCCAGTGACCTGATATTCATCAGGATGACTGCAGATGGCCCAGGATGCAATGGAAGACTTTGGTCTTTTAGGTTAAGATCTTTTCAGGTACTCACTTAAAGTGAGGTAATGCCCATTCAGTGAATAGACCTCTTTAAAAGGTAGTCAGGGGAATGGGAATGGCCCCTTTAATAGAAAAAAGAAAATAAATAGGTAAATCACTCTGGGAGGGGCAGGAGCCTCAGGGTTGTTTTCAAAGAAAAATTGTTAGTATTGACATTCACTCTAAGTCAGGAGAGTCCCAAACCAGCCATTGAGTGGAGGTTAGGTAGGGACCCTTCACTGTTCAATCCATGGACTTCAAAGTGCATGGGATCCAAGGCTTTAGGGGAGACAAGAAAGAAGGGAAGGGAAGGGAAGGGAAGATGAGGAAACAAAGGCTGAAAGAAGTTCAGTGGCTTGCTCAGAGTCACACAGCCGGTGTCTGAGGTAGGACTTGAACTCAGGTCTTTCTGACTTTACCTAGGAAGAACAGATCACAAGCCTGGCTCAGAGGATGATATAGTAGTGATGGCTAACTTCAGAGAAGCTAGTAATTTCTTGACTTTCCTTACATCCCTCAAAAGTTGGGGGGAACCAAGAGGGGAAACTTCTTTCTGGATTTGATCCCCTCCTATTAAAAGGAACTAATTGGTTGTTGGGAGAGAAATTCAAATCTTGGTGGTGGGAAACACAACATGGTAATTCCACCTTAGAGTTATGATAGAAGAGAAGAAATCTGGCTGGAATATGACAAGGATCTTCGATTTTGAAAGCAGATTTCAAAGGGTGAAGAGTAGGGATAGGCTCCTGTGAACCAAAACTCTACAGGAGAATTCTGTCCAGGATGTATGGGAAGTTTTCAATAATGGAATTCTTTTTTTTTCATTTTTAACACAGTTCATATCACATAACACAATTCCAACTTTTGGTCAGGTGATATTTCTTTTAAAGCATTTACAATATAGACCACCAATGGCTTTTTTTTTTACATTAACCAACTGAGACACAAATAATAACCATGTATGCTAACTTCATAAGCCCTTGATCTAATTGTGTCCACGCTGTTACTAAGAATTAAAAGACCCTAACTTATTATTGTTGGTCTAAAGTCCTAAGCCTAATAGCTTAATTTTAGACTTGACCTCAGATGTTCCCCTACCAACAATCTATAATTTAATAGATCTGGTATTAAGCTTACAAATCTTTTGACTATAGGAAATTGCCACTAAGAGTAGGGACATTGCAGGCAAACAATATCTCTCCAACTTCATGTCAGTTCCAGACAGGAGTAGATTGTCAACTTGCATTCAGTAAGGCTTAGAGTCTGCCAAGTGTCAGTGGAGAAATTGAGTCAGGAGAATCCTACCTCAGCCCAGGCTGAACAGCCTCTCTCCCACCCTTCCCATGAGATCACCTTTTTCAGTTCATACCAGCATCTCACAGGCTTACTGGCATCATGAATTGGAGGCTCAAGACAGCTTTTGTTACTATCCATACCTGGAGTTAGACTCAGAAGAACAGTCACTTAATAGTCCCATAGCATCTTAAAATAGCAAGTTCCAAAAATCAGGTTTCATATATGACTATAATTTCACATTGGCAAAGGAACATCTTTTGAGGCAAGTTTTAAGTGGCTTACATGCCTTTCTATACCTGTTCTAGTTCCTGATTAAATAACAATCATAAAATCAAATTTACCATAAAAAACTTAACTTTTCCATCAATGCCAAATTTTACCCAAAGTTACCTGCCTCTAGGAGACTTAGACTAAAATTCATTTCCCCAAACTTAAGATGTCTCTGATTTAGTCTCAGTAATGAATTCATTCAATTGTTTTAATAGTAATTTCTTTTACATCACTTTGTAATGTGTCCAATTTTTCTCCCCATCTCTCCCCTCCCCCTGCCCCCTAATACCTTGCATTCTAATTACCCCTTCCCTCAATGAGCCCTCCCTTCTCTCACACCCCACCCTTCCCTTATCTCCATCTTCTCTCTTTTCTTGTAGGGCAAGATAAATTTCCATTACCTGTGTTTCTTATTTCCTGGCAATATGCAGTAATAATTCTCAACATTCGTTTCTAATACTTTGAATTCCACCTTCTTTCCCTCCCTCCCTCCCTCCCCATCCCCACTGAGAAGGCAAGCAATTCAATACAGGCTATGTATGTGTCGTTTGGCAAAAGACTTCCATAATAATCATGTTGTGTAATACGAACTATATTGCCCTCTTTCCTACTCTATCCCCCCTTATTTTTTTATTCCCTCATTTGACCTTGTCCCTTCCCAAAAGTGTTTATTTCTTGTTACTCTCTTCTCCCATTTGCCCTCCCTCCTATCATTCCCCTCAGCCCACTTGTTGCCTCCTCCCCTACTTTCCTGTAGTATAAGAGATTTTCATACCAAATTTAGTGAGTGTGTTATTCCCTCCTTAAGCCATATGTGGAGAGAGGAGCTTTACTTTTCCCCTCTCCCCTTCTCCCTTTTCTCCTCCACTGAACAAGATTTTTCTTTATCTCTTTTATGAGTTATAGCCTTGTCATTCCATTTCTCCCTTTCTCCTCCCAATATTTTCCTCCCTCACCCCTTAATTTTTATTTTATATATTTTTTGTGGATCTCATCTCTTCGGATTCAACACAGCCTGGATTCTCTGTCTATATGTGTGTGTGTGTGTGTGTGTGTGTGTGTGTGTATGTACAATCCCTCTACCTACCCAAACACTGAGAAGAGTCTCAAGAATTATAAATATTTTCTTTCCATGCAGGAATGTAAACAGTTCAGCTTTAGAAAGTCTTTTATGATCTCTCTTTCCTGTTTACCTTTTCAAGCTTCTCTTGATTCTTGTGTTTGAAAGTCAAATTTTCTATACAATTCTGGTCTTTTCAATATGAATGCTTGAAAGTCCTCTATATCCTTGAATGACTATTTATTCCCTTGAAGTACTATACTCAGTTTTGCTGGGTAGGTGATTCTTAGTTTTAATCCCAGTTTCTTTGACTTCTGGAATACCCTATTCCAAGCCTTTTCATCCCTTAATGTTGAAGCTGCCAGATCCTGTGTTATCCTGATTGTATTTCCACAATACTCAAATTGTTCCTTTCTAGCTGCTTGAAGTATTTTCTCCTTGACCTTGGAACCCTGAAATTTGGCCACAATATTCCTAGGAGTTTCTCTTTTTGGGTCTCTTTCAGGAGGTGATTGGTGGATTCAAACTTTTGGTTTTGTTTTCTAACTGCTTGGTTTATTTCACAGTCATTCATTTCCCTGAACTCAATTCTCTCTTTCAGAGAACTATTTTATTCAGCGAGCTTTTGAACATTCTCCTTCATTTGACTTATTCTGCTTTTTAATTCCTCCTTCTCCTCATTGGCTTTTTGGACCTCTTTTTCCAATGGAGTTAGCCTCAATCCAAAAGGATGGGAGGAGACACCTGCTCACCAAGAATGTAACCTTCTATGGTCTTATTTTTTTCCCTTTTTTGGGCATTTTCCCAGCCAGTTACTTGACTTCTGAATCCTTTGTCAAGAGATTAGACTCAGCTGCTTGGTTCCCCTGGGCTTTGGGTGGGGGCAGGGCTGTCACTCAGGGCTGGGGTTTAGATCAGCTGCTCCCTATTACCAGAGGCTTTAAACTGAGCTGCCTGGACAATGGATCTAGGTTGCTTCCCAGCCTCCATAGCTGCCTACAGACTGCTGCCATGGCCTCTGCCATCACCTGGGGCTATTGCTGGAGAAACCCATTCCCTCTCACCAAGCTAGGAAAGCCCTCCCCCACTGACCTTTCTTTGTCGCTTGTGGGTTGAGGTATCTGGGACCTTCCCTGCTAGGAACTCTGCCAGGAGGTCTGTTCAGGTCCTGTTCCTCCCAGTGCTGCATGGCCAGGGCTGTGCTCCACTCTGCTCAGCATCCCATGAGATAGACCTTTCCTGTCGGCCTTCCAGGTTACCTTTGGCTGGAAACCTCTTTCGCTCTGTTGTTCTGTGGCTTCTGCAGAGAGTCATTTTTACAGGTATTTTGTGGGCTGTGGAGGAAGCACTAGAGTATATGCATCTTTCTGCTCTGCCCCCTCAATAATGGAATTCTTAAGCCACAAGGAGAAACAATTTTGGTGAAGAGGAAGAGGGGTAGTAGTCTGAAGAGATGTGGACACACAGGGAACTCACAAAATGACATAATTTTTTTAAAGACTCGTATATAAGATGGCAGCAAAGAGAAAGAACAAAGTATGATTACACAGACATGGACCAGTACTACAAAAACAGGGTCAGAGCTAAGCCTGGAAAAGACAACTATGAACAAGAAAAAATAGGCTGTTTTTGCTGTAATTCTTGTTTTAATACTTTGGGAAGAAGAAAGGGGTGCAAGAAGTGTCTGTGCCGGGAGTGGACGGAACAATGATACTTGATGAGAAAGGGGAAGCAGAGTGTCTAAATTTGTAATTTACTTCTATTTTCTCTGTTGTGACCAATGAGGTTGACCCAGAAATGAAAGAGCCCCAAAGAAAAATGGCCAGTGGGGAACTGATATGATAAATAGGTGGGGATAGCAAGAAAATCCCTAGGTGCCCTTGTCTCTGTCTCTCTGTTTCTCCCTCTGTCTCTCCCTCTGTCTCTCCCTCTCCCTCTGTCTGCCTGCCTGCCTGCCTGCCTGTCTGTCTGTCTGTCTGTCTGTCTGTCTGCCTCTCTCTCTCTCTCTCTCTCTCTCTCTCTCTCTCTCTCTCTCTCTCTCTCTCTCTCTCTCTCTCTCTCTCTCTCATTATCTCCTACCTCTGAACATTTGCCCTGGCTGTTCTTCCTACCTGAAATACACATTCTTTTTCTGCTTCTTCAAATACCTAACTCCCTCCAAGGCTCAGGCTCACATGCCACTTTCTCCACCGTCTTTCCTGATCCAAGCTGCTCCTAGCTTCCTTCCTCACAAGATGTCTTTGTATCTCTTTTGTATTTATTGTGTGATCTAGTTATGTAACTTTTTAAGGGCTTGTTACCACGGCTAGGTAGTAAGTCTACTCCTTAATAGTACTTCAGGAGAGGAGACAGTCACTGTCTTTGTGCTCCTAGTACTTGGCACTGTGCCTGTCACACAATGCTGATTGATTGGTGTGATTACTGAGCCACAGTCTCAAAAGATCATGGAGAACAGGGGAAGGGTTCGAGCACAGCATAAAGAGAGATGATGCCCATTTTAGGACAAAGGGACAGGAGGGGGGAGGATGGAAACTGCAAACTATAGTCCAGTGAACTTGACTTCGATTTCAGTCAAAATCCTCTAATGTCTCATTAAAGAGATGGTTAATGAGCATCAAGTAAAGGAAATGGTGTAAAGGCAGCATAACCTCATCAAAACTAGCTCATATTGGACTCTTCCCTCCTTCGTTCCTTCCTTTCCTTTTTTTGGACAGAGTTATTTAAGTGGTGGAACAAGGAAATGCAGCAGGTATAGGTTACCTAAATTTCAACAAAGGATATGTAAGAACAAGATCTCTCAGGCTATTCCCATGGATAAGATGGAGCAAAGAAGGTAAAGTGAGATACATTTGTAGCTATTTTAATGACTGGAAGGAAAAAATGTTAATGGGTCATGCCAGTTTCAAAGGATGTCAAAGTCAGTTAGTTAGATCTTCTCTTTCAGAAATCTATCTGTGCATTTTTCAGTCTGATTTCTAGGAGGTTTTGTATTGGTTTGGAAGTACTAATCAAAATGCTCTTATTGTGATGAGAATTCATCAGGGCAGAGAATTCCAAGATGAAGAAATGACCTTTACCAATGCAGGCTGGCACCTTCCTGCAACTTATCATCTTAGAGGGCTGCCTAAATTACTGAAAACTTAGCTGCCTTACCCAGGTTACAGGCAATAGGTGTCAGTGGCAGGGCTTGAATTTTCTGGACTCCAAAGGTGCTGATTATACCCTTAGCCATGGACTATGAGAAGTCAGCTTTATATCATGCTTCATTATGAGGAATAGAACAATGTCCTGCGACCGTGTAGAATCTTCCAGGTATGGTTCCTTCCTGTGTGGCTTTTGCCTGGTTCTTTAAGAGACCGCTAAGGTTCTCTAGCTTATAAAGCAGCCAAAGCCCCGCAGTAAATTAATAGCTAGAACGCACTCTCTGTCTCCCGTCTACTCTGAGGTATGTTTTTCCACTTTGCATTCTTCTAAGATTTTTTTGCAGAAATAAATCAAGCTCTCCTGCTTTGCAGATGACAGGTTATGCTGTCAGCATGGCTGCCTGGATATAGCAGAGACAGGGAAACTGTTTCCACAATGCCCAAGAGAACTTTCTGCTTCCAGGGCCAAATAAGCCACCCAAAAAGCAGGGCTTCAGAGTTACAGATAGGATGGGAGAGGGACAGGGGATCCCCTCCATTTCATTCCAAGGTCAATGTCACTCACTGCAACCTGGGTCCTCACCAGTCACCTCAGCCTTTGTCTTGCCACTGGACCTCAATGACTCTGGAGGAGACAGTGAGGTTGAAGACTTTGTTCTCCTCTGCCCCCACCCGTATCCAATTCACACATAAGTCAGGACATCACCCTCATGATGTCACTGGTTCTCTTCAAGAACCAGAAGGAAGGACAAAGACAATGAGAATGTAATCTTATTGAGGGCTTTGTCTTTATATCATCATCAGAGACAGTCTGGCTGGTGACCAGAATTCTAGCCTTGGGATGTGGAAGACCTGGGTTCAAGTACTGCCTCTGACATGTGCTAGACTTGTGACACCAGTATCCCATGGAGTGGGCAGGGGGCTTCCTCCTCCTTGGAAGTTGTCAAGTAGAGGCTGGAGACAATTTGTTGGGTAGATGACAGTCAAGATTTTTTTGGTGTGGGAGCTGGACAAGATGGATGCTGAGCTCCCTTCCAACTCTCAAATTCTGTGATTCCAGGACTATCCTGGAGGATCCTGGACTTCTGTGCACCTTCTCTGGACTCTTCCATGTCCTAATCCTTCTTGTCAGCCTGGTCATTTCTCAGGTGCAGATTGTTAGGAGTTTACAAAGATCTTAGAGGAGTGGGAGCATTTCTGAATAGCTATGGCAGCCACTGGGAGAGGCAGTCAATGAGGCTACAGATGCCTGAGCATCTGTGGAGGAGGAGATGGAGAAAGGAGCAACTTGGACGCTCCCATTTCCACCCTCTCTATCAGCAGCATCTGCCATGATTAAAGGACAGTGACTGCATGGTGAGATTTGTTGGTCCTGGGTGGTGGTGGTTATTGTAGTTTTAAAATCAACTGATCTCAATTTCCCTAACTTGGCACCAAACCCAGGATGGAGAATTATTTTGTGCTGCTTTGTGGTATATTCATATGTGTCACCACCCAACCCCACCCCTCCGAGGAGAATTGCTCAAAACCCTAGGCATGCAATCAGAGACTGCCAGGCTTGATGTCCCACATGGCAGGGGTCCTTTGGATCCAGTGAAGGAACCGCCCCTTTTTATAGTCTGATTTCCAGCTTCCAAAGCAATCTATTAACCCTGTGTGGTAGGTACTACAAGCACTGTTTGTTTGTTTTTGGTCAATCCCTAAGACATTGGAGATGCCCCATGTGTGAAACAAGCTCCTCTAAGGCAGGATTTAATTCTATGCATCTCTGTACCCCTAATGTCTGGCACATAGTGTATATTTAATAATGTGTTGCTGAAACGAGCAGACCCTAGGACTATGGAGATTGACAGAGGGAAGAAAAGTAGCTCAGTGGAAGCCTGAGTACACATTTAGAGCTACAAGGGCCTCAGAAGTCTTCGAGCCCAACTCCCTCATTTTGCAGGTGAGGAAACTGAGACCCAGAGAGTCTCCATAGAATCATAGTTCTGGATCTAGAAGAAGCCTCGGAAGTCATTCAGTATAGTCCTTTTACCTTTGCAGATGGGACAACAAAGGACCAGAGAGAATCATATCTCTAGGAGGAGCCTCAGAGAATCTGTAGTCCAAACTGAGGCCCAGGAAGATTGGTACTTGCTCAGGACCACACAGGTGGTCATCATTAGATTGAGAATTCAAACCCAGGTTCTCTGATTACAGAATCAATGGGGTTTTTTTCCCCCTTGAAAGATGTGCTGTTGGAAAGTTTGCTGTTGTTTAATCATTTCAGTCATGTCCAACTCTCCGTGACCCCATTTGGGGTTTTCTTGGCAAAGATACTAGAATAGTTTGCCATTTCCTTCTCCAGCTTACTTTACAAAAGAGGAAACTAAGGCAAACTGGGTTAAGTGGCTTGCTTGGGATCACATAGTTAGTAAGCTTCTGAGGACAGATTTGAACTCAGGAAGTCTTCCTGACTCCAGACCCAGTGCCACTGTGCACTAAGATGCTACCAGTGGCTATGACCGCGATAAACATGACATCTTGTTGAAGACATTCAACAGCACCCCCTCCTTCTCCCCTTCTTGCAATCCCGCCACCATCCCCGCCCCCACTGCTCTCAGTCCAAAATCAACTTGAATTTTCCACCAAACCTCAGCCTGGACTCTTGTTTTTTCCATAGAATCTGCCTGGTTTGGGTGCTTGTTTACTTCAGCCCCTCCAGCCCCAGCATTTTCCTTGAGTGAGTCATGTTGCCTGGAAAGAGGCAGGACAATGACCTCTTTGAAGAGTGTCTTGTCCCAGCAGACCCACTGAGGATGCTTAGTGACAACCAGGCCCAGCCAGTGGCAGTGTCTAGGAAGCAAGGGATGAGATGTTCTTGTCCACATGGCCTCAGGCTGGGGCACACAAGAAAAAACTTGCTTGGGATTTTGAGCCCTGACTTTTCTTCACTCTGCAGGCGTGGTTTATTTGGTACAAAGAAAATAGAATGCTCGACTTGGTTCATGGGGCCAGTCTGACACAGGCATCTCAGTCATCAGCCTCATAAGAGAGATTTGGATCAGCAGCTTGGAATGGTCAACAAACATTTCCTGGAGTTTGGGGGAGAGTGAGGAGAGAGACAAAAGACAGGCAGAATATTTCATAGTCTTCTTACTTTCCTCTTTTGAGGCAAAAAAGAGAGTGAAACAGGGCTGTGGATTTGTTCAATGCTTTTAAGCATGATGTTTTCAGTCATGTTGTGAAATGCCTTATGAGAATGCACAATTTCAAGGTCAGCTACTGCACTGATGCTAGATTATTGAACTTGAAAAGGTTGCAAGCCAAGACTAAAGTAGAGGGAGTGTTGGTGTATGATTTTGTGTTTGTAGATGATTGTGCACTCAACGTGCTCCGAAGCTGAGATGCTACAAAATGTGGAACAATTCATTTCTGCTTGTGGTAATTTTAGGCTAATAATGAACACCAAGAAAACATAGGCTCTCCAGCACCAGCCATATGTGGAACCATTAAGTACAGCAAATGGAGAAGTTTTGAATACTGTGGATAAGTTGGTAGTATATATATGTATATATCTTGGCAGTATACTTTCCAGGGATGCATACCTGAATGATATGGTCAATATGTGCATTGCTAGAGCTAGTTCAGTGTTTGAGAGGCTCTGAAGGAAAGTGCAGGATTACCAAACTGAAGGTCCACAGAGCCGTTGTGCTGAACTCATTGTTGTATGCCTGTGAAACCTGGACAACATACCAGTGCCAGGCCAGGAAACTGAATCACTTTCATTTGTACTGTCTCAGGAAGATTCAGAAGATCACCTGGCAGGAAAAAGGACCAGACACTGAGGTCCTTTCTCAGACTAAACTGCCAGGCATTCAAACTCTATTGCAGAGAGCACAACTCTGATGAACTGGCCACTTGTTTGAATGCCAAATGAATGTTTTCCTGAAAGGCTATTTAACAAAGAACTCACCCAAGGCAAACACTCACATGGTGGCCAGAAAAAGCAATACAAGGACACTCTCAAGGTCTCTCTTAAGAACTTTGGAATTGATTGTGCAACATGGGAGATGCTGGCATAGGACTGCCCCGCATGGCATGCCCTCATCAGAGAAGGTGCTATGCCCTATGAGCAAAGCTGAATTGAAGTAGTTCAAAAGAAATGTTAGATATACAAACAGAGAATACACCCCATTTGTGCCTGACCTGTGGTAGAGCATTCTTAGCTCATATTTGTCTGATGTTTTATCACTCTATAGAACAGAAGTTCCCTGAGGGCAGGGACTGCTCGATGTTTTGTCTTAGTATCTCAAGTATCTAACAATTCTCAACCCATAAAAGGGGGGTTAATACATGTTTGTTAGAATGAGTGTGGGGAGCATACCGGAGAGAGAGAAACATCTTACTCAGTTCCCCTACCTCACCACCTCTACTTCCAATGCAGTCTTGAAGCTCAGTGTTGTTGCTCAGTCATTACAGTTGTGTCTCACTTTTTGGGATGCCATTTTGGGGTTTCCTTGGCAGGGATATTGGAGAGATTTGCCCATTCCTTTTCCAGCTCATTTGACAGATGAAGAAACTGAGGCAAACAAGGTTAAGTAATTTGCCCAGGGTCACACAGCTAGTAAATCTCTGAATCTGGATTTGAATTCAAGTCTTCCTGACTCCAGATCCAACCCTGTATTCACTGTGCCATCTAGCTGCCCTTAAAGTTAAGTGCATCCCTAAATTTTTAAGAGAGTCTCTAATACAGGAATTCTTAATGTTTTTTTGTTCTTAAACAATCTAGTGAAGCCTATGGACTCCATATCAGAATCATTTTTAAATGCATCAAATAAAATCCACAGGATTACAAAGGAAATCAACTACATTGAAATAGTTACTAACATTTTAAAAACTCAGCCAAGGTCAATGAGTCACAAGTTAAAAACATCTGCTTTGAGTTCAACCCCATCACTTTTTAGAGGGGGAAACTGAGCCCAGAGGTCAAAGACTTCCCCAAAGTCCTATAAAGGGAGCTGAAATGAGACTAGAACCCAGGGCTCCTGCTTCCCACCTGAATGATATTTCTCTGACATGATTGTGCCTCTCCCATAAGGGACTGAAAACACTAGAACTCAAGATTCTGGTCACTCATTAGTCATGGTTAACTGGACAGGAAATAGGAACTCTGGAAGATACTCCCTGTTGATCTCACAACTGTTGGCACTACCCCAAATAGCCAAAGGCATCAACTCCCAACATTTGGCTGATGTAACCCCAAATATTTCATTAGGTCAATTTGTTTTTTATCTTAAGCCATGATCTATTCATATTTTTTTTTTTAATTGGAGCAGTGAAGATGCAGCTCAAGGTTTCGTACACCAATAGGTCTGTGATCTCCTTAATGTGGGGATTTCCTCTAATGAGGCAAATTGAAACCCATCCATTCCTGCATATTTGGTGGGATTCTTGTCCTCCCATGGCTTTGCCTAAGATAGTACCAGTCAATATGCTGGGGGCCTGCCTTGCATTCTCTTGACATCTTGGATATCAGTGGAGCACATGGACAATCTATTGGTCCTTCCTTATTCTCTTTGTGACTATTGTACCAATGGCATTGTGCTAATTGTATCAAAACCCTGAGCAAATCAAGATCTCTATGAGATCAACAATCACTCAAAAATTCAGCCTAACTGTCCCCACAGGGAAAAGGAAGAGGATGATAAGTGCCTAGTACCCAAAGCACCACATGTATCTGAATGACCAGCTCTAGAGAACTCCTCCACTACAAGGACGTATATCTTGGGTAGATCTTGCCAATGGAAAATGAACTGAGTCCAGAACCAAGCACGAAAGTGGGCTCAACTTTTTCTGGGAAACGGCAGGGTTCTTTTAATGAGAAAAGTTCTACTGTATTTGCTCGGCAGAAGCCAAGTTCTCTCTCTCTCTCTCTCTCTCTCTCTCTCTCACAACTCCCATCCTGGGGCCCCATTGGTGCCTTGGTCAGATACTACATCTAAGGCCAGCTCCTCTACTCCTTTTCCATCACTGTGAAAGCACTTCTTCCTTTCCAACTTTGTAGTCATTCATTATCAAATCTCTGCAGTTGCTTCTGGAAAAATGTGTAGCCTATGGCTCCAACTCCCCAGCCTTTTCATTTTCTCAACCAAATATTCCTGTAACATCCTTCCCCCTCAATACATGTCATCTTTAGCTATTAGAACATCAGCACTTTGGGGTCAGGGACTATCTTGGCTTTTGTTCTTGTATTTCCAGAACTTAGTGTACTGCTTGGCACATATTAAGAGCCTAATAAATATTTTCTCATGTGTTGATTCCAGTCATTTTGAGGTCAATATTCCAGTGAGGCAAAGTCAAATCATTGATCTAAGGGATTCGAATCCTGCTTCCAATACAAGCCATCTAGGCAGCCATGGGCACGTCACTGGACATGTCTGGGCCTGATTCTTCACCTTTCAGATGACAGATTGGACCTGCTAAAGCCCTTTGCTGCTCTAAATCTGACTCCACGATTGATCACACTAAAAGAACCTCCAAAGAACAAAATAACTGGTGACCGCCACCGACCATTCTGGGTGTATGTACAAGACAGAGGAGTCACATCCTCATCAGCATCAACATTTCATCCTGGGGCCCAACCTTCCATCCCTAACAAGCTGGCCATCACCTCTGGGATTGGCTCCATTGAGAGAAGGTCAACTCTCCACTCCTGAGTCATAAAGAATGGGGCTGTTCATGGACTGAGAAGTAAGAGATTAAATGACTTGAGGAATCTCATGGCCTGGCCTCGTACATCATCAGCACTGAGCATGGAAGCCTCCTTGTCCAGAATAAATGAAGAGAATCCCAGACTTTTCACAGAAACAAATCAGGGTGAACATTACCAGTGTCTTCCGGGAACTCAGAACTTTGGCCATGCCTTTTGTCTGGCATGAGAAGGAAGGGGCCATTATGTCTTCATAACTTTGGGGCTTTGCTAGACAAAAACCCTGAAGACCCTCCATAGAACTGGGCCAGCACAAATAGAAGTAACATCTTTTAGAGAAGGGCTATGCTTTAGGGAGAAACAAATGCTGTGGCCAACATGTATTCCAGATGTTTCAGAGAGCCAATTTTAAAAGCAAAACATACCGTAGTGGCTCATACAAGCCCTTGCCCCTCCCCCTGTCTCAGGGCTGAGATCCTGGCAAGCCTTGCTATTCTTAGAATCATGAAACTTTAGAGCAGGAAGGCATTTCTGCCCAATCCCTTTACTTTGCATATGAGGAAACTGAGGCCCCCAGAGATAAAGGAAGTCTTGCCCAAGCTCATGTGCATAAATAGCACTTCAGCACTCAGACATCCTGCCACTCAGCAAAGTGGTTCTTCTGAGGGTATCCTTATGATGGCAATCACTTTTTTAAAAAGTAAATTCTCTAGAACAAATAATGTATTAAGAGAAAAATGAGATTATTGAGTAAAATTACAGTTATGGGAAAGGGCCAGATGCTAGAAGTTAGAGTCAGAATGAACCTTGGAAATATCTTGTACTGTCCCACTCTTGCCTCATTTTACAGAGAAAAGGACAAGAGTCCAAGGGAATTTGACTCAATTTAGGAAAGACTTTTTAAAAACAAAGCAAAGTGTGAGAGCTGGGGATACACACAGAAAAGCAAGCTGTCCCCTGTGCTCAACAGTAGCATGCAGGAGGTTTCAGCTGCAAGTCAGGTGGTAAGGCTCAGTGGTTGTTGGGGTGCATCTTCTTGTGTCAATGAAAATACCATGTCAGTCTCTGACATGGAACCACTCCTCAAAGCCAAGGGCTTCAGCCTTGAGAATTTTCAGCTTCTGCAATAGTGCTTGTACAGGAAGTTGTCAGGTCATACCTTTGTAGTGGTCACCTCCCTGGGTGATGGCTACAGACTAAATTGGAAGCAGGGCTGGAAGTCTGGGGGGTTCTGCTCTTCCTGGGGCTCTTGGTGGCATTTGGCTGGCACTCGGTGTTGATGGGGATGGGAATGGAGGACCCCTTCTTCACAAGGATTCTTTCCCTGCATGATGGTTGCAGGGTCTGGAGTGGGAATCTAGGGGTGCTGTTACTCCCAGAGCTCTTGAGTTCAGGGCCCTGGGCTGTCTCCATCATGGTCTGAGGGGAACTATTGGATGAAATCGTGTTTGCCCTGTCTGGCACATGCTGTCTTTTGTCTGTCTTTCAGAATGTTTTGCTGCTTAAGCTAGCCTAGCTTGCCTATCCCAATAATGGCTGTTGATTGATAAAATGCTAGATTAGAAAATAATCAAAAGTATATAATGAGATACCATTTATATTGCACTTTAAGATTTGCTAAGTGAGCAAATGTTCTCATTTGATTCTTATAATGGTTATTATCCCTATTTTATAGATGAGGAAACTGAGACACAGAGAGGTTGAGTGATTTGCCTCAGGTCACACAGTAAATAAATGTCTGAGGCAGTATTCAAACTCTTCTTTTGGACTCCACATCCAGCATTCTATTCATGCTGCAAAGGTTTCACCACTAAATTTCTATGTCAGATAATGTGGCCCTGTACTGATTTTCAAAGACTTAGAAATATATAAAGAAAAAAGTGCAAAATACATCCAGAGATTTGGTTGAGGCAAAGCTTCAGAAGATTCTCTGATTGTTGCATTTATATACCTTGGTACTTTTGTACATCAGATTTCTAATCCAAAGAAGAATAAAGTATTAGATCCTACAGCTTTGTAAAGTCAGGGATCCCCAAAGTCACACAGTCTTCATCTCAACCTAAACCTAAGGACTTATTTTAAAAGATTTGAAGTTTCCTTCATCTGCCAAAACTTTGCTACCTTTTTTATCCTTCAGATTATTTTTTTTCACAATATGGTAAGAATTAATGACTGGTAATGTGGCTTAGTAAATAGAGAACTGGCTCTGGAATCAGAAAGACCTGGATTCAAGTCCTGCCTGACATATACTGGCCATGTGACCCTGGGCAAGTCACTTAGCAAAACCCATAGACAAGACTAAAAGGATATAACTTGCAGGACAGGCACCAATTTTCATTAGTTAAGGAAGCTTTCTCACTGAAAGCTTTCTACAGAAATCACATTTATGGTCTTTAAGTTAATTTTTTTAAAATTAAAATTTATTTATATTTCAAATAACAAGCATTAATTATTTTTCTCCCACCTCCCCCCTTCTCCTTCTGGGAAAAAGAAAGACAAAACATTGTAATAAAGAGATATGGTTAAGCAAAACAAATTCCCATATTGGCCACACCCAACCATGTGACTCATTCTGCATATTGAATTGGTCTCCTCTATGTTACCTCTCTGGTGTATCACATTCTTCATCACTGATCTTTTGGAATCATGGTTGATCACTGCATTGATCAGAGTTCTTGGGTTTTGTTAAAAATTGTTTGCCTTCACAATGTTGTTATGCGTGAATTGTTCTCCTGGTTCTGTGCACTTCGTTTTGCATCAGTTCATACAAATCTTTCTTGATTTCTCTGGAACGATTGTCCCCAACTGAATAAATGTCATAGCATAATAATAAATTACATTTCTTAGAAACCATAAGGTTTCCAAAGTGTTTTCTTTACAACAATCTGGTGAAGTAAGAAATGAATTCTCTCCCTTCCCCCTCCTCAGCCTTCCCACCCAACTATACAAATGTGGAGCCTAAAGCTCAAGAGAGGTGATGTATCTTGCTGTCCAAGGTCACTCAGCTATGAGGCAGCTGAGTTGAAATTGGAGATCTAGTCTCTTGGGTCCAGTCCAGGCTTCTTCCCACAACTCATTCTTACTTTAAAATAAATCACATAATCCTCATGGCTGTACAATGCTTTCCTAAAGTTCATTTTTGGGGGATGGAAAAAAAAAGTTATCATTTCTTTGAAATATATTTTTTAACCAACAAAACAATTTTTTCCTGTCAATTCAAAAATTTGAGTGAAGCTGTAGTCATATAAACAGATTTCTAGAAATTGCAGGTTCCTTTCAATTTTCTACATTTTCTCTTGAGAGGTAAATCCCCTAAGTTCCTCTGAAGATTTCTGGTAGCCATCAGTAAGGATCCCATCCTTTTCCAAAAATAAAGCGATTGATCATGTCAAAAGACCGTAGGGGCTGGTCATTGGGTAAGATGTGTCCTCCACCTCGAACAATTACCTTTTTAGATGGGAAGGAAAAAGAAAGAGAATTGAAATATAGATATGAGACACTTCTACACTAGGGAGGAGCACTGAATCCCAGAATGGGATTGAGAGTTATTGAGTGCCTACCATTTCCAGCCACCATTCTGGGTTTAACACCCACAAGCTGTACCCAGGATAAGTAGGGGGAAAGTCATCCTTATTTGGAAGGGAGGAAACACCATCCTATAGTCCCTGGATCACCAATAGGGAGCTGAAAGTGATCAAATAAATCATCTATTCCAACTGTCTCATTTTAAAATGAGAAAACTGAAAACTAGAGAAGTGACTTGTTCAGGGTCACATAGGTCATACAGGACTAGGATAAAACCCAAATGGTAAGATTCCAAATTCAGCACTCTTTCCACTGCATCTCACTATCTCCTTCCGTGGGGACAAAGAAAACAGGATGCTGGTTCAAGCCCAGTGCTGGGAAGACTGCTGTGGGTTGGGGTGGTAGGGAGGGAGTAAGAGGAATGGGGGAGACAACTACCCCAGTGCATTTAAGGACAAGTGCTGTCAGCACCCTTTAAATCTGGCACTCTAAGACAAAGCTCTGATTGCTTGCCTTATTTATGTCTTTGATGATAATTCATGTCTAACTGGCACGCAGTTGAGGTTTAAACCATCCTCTCTCCATGTCCAAACCTAAGCTTTCATCAGTCCATATATGTTCCATTTTTGTCATGGAGAATAAGAAACAAATACATCTGACATGATCTCCTTCATGTGACTCCAAGGGCAGTCTTTGCTGGCATCCCCTCCAACCCCCTGCAATGTGTGTGTGTGCGTGCGTGCGTGTGTGTGTGTGTGCGCGTGCGTATTCTCAGTCTTGAAATTAGGTTTTGGCAGTTATCTGACGAGAGACTTCTGTACAATCTCAGCTCGAATGAGATTGAACTAAGTTGTGAATGTGATGAAATGCAGCTGCTGAGTCCCGAGATGGGTTTGGCAGAAATGCTCAGGAAGAGCTACGAGGCCCAGACACATCAGTGCTGGTGGGGAAGTCTAACGGCTCAGGCGGTCATCTCTGAGGGGGACCCTCCCTCCTCACAGGATCTGAGGTCAGGAAGATGCTCCTCACATGAGCTGCTAATGTCAGATTGGGCTACAATGAAGCCAGGGAGTTGAATCAAAGAAAATCTGGTCCTTAGACATTAGAATCAAAAGCCTTCCATTTTTCAACCTTTTTCTCTGTTCATGACAAGTCTGTGAATCTTTTAGAACACACTTGGGGGAGACAGGAAGATCTATGCGTCCAAATCCAACCTAATTCATTTCTTGAGATTAGAGTTAGACCATACAATTTTAGACCTGGATGAGACCTTAGAGGTTGGCACCATCTTCTCAAAGACTTTTCTGAGCCAGCTGTTTTACACTGTAGCATTGCTGGAACCCAGGTCTATACCTAGAGGGGAACTTGGGGGCCATATAGTTGAAGAAACTAAGATCCAGAGAGATGAAATGCTCAAGGTCAGATATGAAGTTGCAACACATAGTAGGTGGCCATGTACAGGAGACCTTCCCAGATCCCCCAGCTGCTAGTTTCTTCTCCTCTAAGATGACCTTCTATACTCTCTATACATCTTTTCTGTGTGAGAAATGCAAATTATTGTAATTCACACTACATATTTCCACTAGGCTAGAACCAATTATCCTATTTTATGTAATTATAACTCAAATTCAAATGCATGTGGCCACTTGAGGGGAGTCATCATTCGTACTAATTAGGACCTTCCTGCACCTATATATTTATACATTTTCTCCCCATTACAATGTGGGCTTGTTTTTGCTTTTCTTTGTATTATTAACTCAGCGTAGTACCTGACACATAGTACGTGCCTAATAAATGCTCACTGACTGACTGTATCCCCAGTACTTAGCACAGGGTCAGCACAAAGGGAGAATTTAATAAATACTTATTGACCGAGAACTGCTTGCTGAATTACTGAATAATAGAGCTTCATCTCATTCCACACATGGACATACACACACATATACAGAACCACCCATCCCCCTTCCTTGACCACCAAAATCTCCATTGTTGACTATGACATGTTGGCATGTCAATAGAGTGTGAGGCAAGAGGACCCTGGTGTCCAAGTCCTCACTTCCATGGCCTATTTCTGAAGGTGACCACGCCCTACTTTGAATCTGCAACCAGAGGCAAAGAACTCAGACCATTCTTTGAAGAATTCTGAGTAAACTCATGGCGTCTTCAAGAGAAACCACCCACAACCCATTCCTAGTCCTGCTGCAAAGGCTCCAAGCTACCTTGACACTCACCCAACATTCTCTCTTCTTGTCCCTTTATAAACTTTTCAAATGCCCTTTGGTATTATAGCTATTTGTGTGGGTGATGCATAAAAAGAGATTATAAACTCCCAGAAGGCAGAGTCTGAGTCTTGCTTAACTTTTCTCAGGTCTCCCTAGCCTTAACCTTCACTTGGAACAAGGAGGGGGTCCTGGGTACTTGAAGGCCATGTTAGTAGAGTTCACAGTCTGGCTTTGATATGTACCATTGATGTACCAGCCAAGTGATGTTCAGAGACTCTGGCCAGTGAATTCCTTGGGCCCAACAAGTCAAGAAGACCACCTGGTAAAGGTACCAAGAAGGTTTTAACCTGGTTTGCTGGACGGTGCCTCCACCCACACTAAGGAAAATCATGGGCCCATCTCCTCTCCTGGGAAACATAATATGCAAATCAGATCCAGAAGTAGGGGAAGGGAAAAGCATTTATATAGCTCCTACCATATGCTCACAAAGGTGAAATGAACAGACCAGGGTCACACAGCTAGTGAGTGTCAAAGGCAAGATTGGAACCGAGGTTTCATGACTACAAACCTAGCAATGTATGCCCTATGCCATGCCGCCTGTAGAAATACATCATCATCATCACCACCACCACCACCACCATCATCACCACCACCACCACCACCACCATCATCATCACCACCACCACCACCACCATCATCATCACCACCACCACCACCACCATCATCATCACCACCACCACCACCACCACCACCACCATCATCATCACCACCACCACCACCATCATCACCACCACCACCACCACCACCATCATCACCACCACCACCACCACCATCATCATCATCATCACCACCACCACCACCACCATCATCATCACCACCACCACCACCACCACCACCATCATCATCACCACCACCACCACCATCATCATCACCACCACCACCACCACCATCATCATCACCACCACCACCACCACCATCATCATCACCACCACCACCACCACCATCATCATCATCACCACCACCACCACCACCATCATCATCACCACCACCACCACCACCACCACCACCACCATCATCATCACCACCACCACCATCATCATCATCATCACCACCACCACCATCATCATCACCACCACCACCATCATCATCATCATCACCACCACCACCATCATCATCACCACCACCACCATCATCATCATCATCACCACCACCACCACCACCATCATCATCATCATCACCACCACCACCATCATCATCACCACCACCACCATCATCATCATCATCACCACCACCACCACCACCATCATCATCATCATCACCACCACCACCACCACCATCATCATCATCACCACCACCATCATCATCACCACCACCATCAGCAACAACCGCAGCAGCAGCAGCATTGATCTAGGACTTTAAGGTTTGCGAAGCACTTTACAAATATTTGCTCACTGGATCTTCACGATAACCCTGGGAGGTAGGTGCCATTATTATCCCCATTTTACAGATGAGGAAACTGAGGCTGAGATAGATGCAGTAACTGGCACCTAATTCTAGCTATCGTCACAACCCCAGCTAGTGAAGAGTGAGCTTTTTTTCGTCCTTTCTTTCAATCCTATTTAAATAACTTCAGCCAAACAGAGCTGAAAGAAGAAAGCCCCAAGTGAAAGATCTTTATACTAAGAGGGGGCAGAGTGCCTCGGCCCTGGGGCTGGGGCAGGGCTGTCATCATTACCCAAAGTAGCATGAGGAGGCAGCAATGGACCTACTCTGCGTCTTGGTTTTCATTCTTAGGAAAGCTCCTGGAATATAAACTCTTGGAAGGCACGGACTACGTTTTAGGATTGTTGTCTTTGCTTGGGCAATGCCTCACACATAGTAGCTGATTTAGTAAGTGCTAGCTGAATTAAACTGAAGGAACTATTCTTTTTCTTATGACATTTTTATGTGAACTTAGCCAGATAAACATGCAAGCTCCTACTATGTGTTAGGTACGATAGGGGCTGCTGTGGATACAAAGACCAAAAACTAAAATCACTTATGTTCTTTAAATGGGAGTGAATTCTATTTCTCTTTATGGTTGGAGGCTATTTAAACCAAAGAATGTCATTTTCTAGACATGAAAGAAAGTAAAATAAAATGAACTTCAAATGCTCCCTTTCAATGTGAATTTAAAAGCTTAATGGACTATAGCCTCGCTAGCGCTCCCATTAAACCCCAAGCAGCCACTTACTTGTAAGTGGGAATGTGTAAATTACAACATAATGTGTCTACCCATACATCCTCATGGGAGTGACTTAGTAAGTGGGGAAGAGAGAGGATGGCGACCTTGTCCCAATATGCTGGTGCAATGAGCGGCATCAGCAGTCGGTCAATAAACATTTACCAAGCACCTACTATGTGCTAGGAACTGTCCTAAGTGATGGGAATACAAAAAGGCAAAACACAGCCCCTACCCTCATTTAAGAGGGAAAATGAAGCATTCTACATATGACCTCAAAAATGTCAATGCTACAGGTATGGGGAAAGGGAAGTACTTATTGACCAGTTTCACTGAAAAAGAGCTGAGAATCTTCATGACCCAGTAGGTCAAGATGAATCAACAGTGTGGCATGCCATAGGCTAGATTAAGAGTTAGTGCTGTTATATTCCATTTCAGTCAGCATGGTGTTCAGGCCAGGGTGCCATGTTTTAGGCTAGAGTATAGGATGCTGGGCAGACAGTGGAACCTGGACTGGACCACACCATCATGTCAACAAAGTACACACTCTGACTACTTGCTACAGGCAGTCTGTGGTGTAATGGAAACAATGAACTTGAAATGATGACATAAGGGTCAAGTTGAGATTATTCCAATTCTCACTATTCCTGTGACCACCCATGAATAAATCTCATTCACCCCTCTGAACTCAATTTCTTCATCTGTCAAATATGGAAAGAAGGAAGCCGGGAGGTAGAGGTGAAGAGGAAGGGTATCACAGGCATGGGGTATAGCCAATGCAAAGGCAGGGAGGCGGGAGATGTCCTGCAAACAGACTACTATGGCTAAACTGGAGGAGGATGTAAGGATAGTGAAAGGGAGGAAGAACTGGAAAGGTTGGGAAGGGCTTTAAATGAAAAAGTAATTTGACATTTGATCCCTCTAAAGGCAGCCTTGGCCTTCAAAGTGTTCAACTAGTGATGGGGCAGTCATACACTAACAAGTCCTTCTGCCCTGTCCCCAGCTTCTACCTTCAGATGGAAAACAGACCCTGCTCATGCTGCCAGAGAGACCTCAGAGGCTCCAGGCTCTGTCCCCAGGAACAAAAGGCCAGTGAGGAGCTGGTATCTCTGCTTACCTTCTTGGTGACCCCAGCTTCCTGTCTGCCTG
The DNA here is from genome assembly GCF_028372415.1 of Notamacropus eugenii. Taxonomy (NCBI): domain Eukaryota; kingdom Metazoa; phylum Chordata; class Mammalia; order Diprotodontia; family Macropodidae; genus Notamacropus; species Notamacropus eugenii. The sequence continues at coordinate 19,934,904 of NC_092874.1, forward strand.
GGCTCAGAGAGAGCAGCAGGATAACTTTGCTTCTTGACCTTTCTAGCCCTCCCTGTGGCATGCTAAGCAGTCCCCATACAGGCTTCTTTCCCAGGGTCCAACAAGAGGCTGCACGGCACTGAGAGGTCCAGAATTGCTCTAGAAGATCTAGCATAGCCTCAGTTTCCCATGTTAGCTAGAAAGAGGAGGGGATTCTGCCCCCCCCCCCCCAGAGTCTTTAAACTACTTGGCATCATAGGATCCCTTCAGATCATAGAGGAGGAGCTAGTGCAACCCCTTCGTTTTACAAATGGATGAATGGATAGATAGAAAGACAGACAGGGAGAGAGACAGAGACACAGAGACAGAGAGACAGAGACAGAGAGGAGAGAGAGAGAGAGAGAGAGAGAGAGAGAGAGAGAGAGAGAGAGAGAGAGAGAGAGAGAGAGAGAGAGAGGAGAGAGAGAGAGAAAATTACTTATTATGTGCCTGGGGTAACAAATATAAACAAGCAAGATAGCCTCGTGACCTCAAGTAGTTTCTATTCAAATAAGGCAAATGATGGGGAAGGACATGACGGGCCTAAGGGCATGCAGTTAGTAGGGCTACAGAAATAGGATTTGAATGCAAGACCTCCAACTCTAAAGTTAGTGAAATAGGCTTTTCATCATTGACACATGGGAATCAGATGGGGGGCAGAAAGTACTTGACTGGAAGTTAAGGGACCTGTGTTCTATCTTTGGCTCCACCACTCACCACCCACATAACCATTCATTTGCCTCTGCCTCCATTTCTTCGTTTGTTAAGTGGCTCATGGGAGCTAACTGATCTATGAGGTCTTTTGCTGTCCTTAAAAAAATACTATGAATTCTCATAATCCTAATAATTAGTATTTTAGAACACGAAGGTTTGCAAAACTCCTTACAAATACCATCTCATTCAGTTCTCACAACAACCCTGGAAAATAGCTGCAACTATTATTCCCGTTTACAGATGAGTAAACTGAGGCTGACAGCCATTAAATGGCTTACTTGTCCAGAGTCACACAGCTAGAAAGTGTCTGAGGGACTGGATTTGAAGTCAGGCTTTCCTCATTCCTAATTCCAGGACCACCAGCTCTCTGCCTCTTAAGAAATGACTTGCACTTCGGAGACAGCTCTAGATCAGGGAAGGTTCTCTGGGTTCCCTGTGGCCCCAGGCCCACAACCTCCTGGATTCCCATGACTCCAAGAAGTCACCTCGGATTCAGCGCCTGCCAGATGGAGGAATGATGACTGTGCTGACACTGGCTGGTTTGGTGCCAGGCTACACGAAAATGCCAGCCTCTCACCAGATGAGCCAGCTACGCTGAAATGTTATGTCCTCACCCAAGATAAGATGAATGCATAGTCAGAGCCAACTTCCAGATAAAGAAAACTGAGGATTAGCCCCGCCCCTCCCCTTTTGTCTCTTTTCTCTCCTCTCCCTTCTCCCCCTTCCCTCCTCTCTCCTCCCTTCCTTCTCTCTTTTCTCCCTTTTCTCTACTTCCTCCTCCTCTATCTCCTGTCTTCTCTCTCCCTCCTTTCTCTTCTTTTCTATCTCTGTCTCCAGTCTCTCTATCTCTGTCTGTCTCTCCTTTGTGTTACATTCCTATGAACAACTTGGCTCATTTTGGTTAAATCCCAATTTAAAACAACAAACCTAAGTGTTTAACTTCACTCTTCCCTCCTCCCACCTCCCAAAGTTCTTTCTTCCCCAAATACCAATGAGTTCCAAAAGCCACTCAATTTATGGGCAAGACTTTAAATTCTAGGCTTCCTAATAAGTATTTATCCACTTTCCACTTAATAAAATGACTATCTGCGAAATTCTAATTGATTATTAAAAACCACTCACAGTAAATGGTTCAACAACCAGGAAGAAATTCTCCCTCCCAGCTCAGCTGTCTGTTAGACTTTGGTAAATGGACATGCAAGCCAATTTATATTTGAAATAATACAATAAATTAGCTCCCTGATGATTAAGTAAGTGCATATTTGGGGAGTTTAATTTAGAAGCATTCTTCTTATGTTAATCAGCCCTTTAGAGCAAGACAAGAAAACGACAGGAGAATTTTGTTCCAACCCTTGGCACATAATCAGAGTTGAGTTGGAAGTCGCTATTGTTTACGATTTCCCTCGTCTTCAGGAACTAACTTGTGTTTTTTAAAGACAGAGGAAAAAGGAACAACAACCCAGAAACTTCCCCAGTCATTGTTCCTTCAAAAATGTTATAAATACTTCAGAGTCTGAAGTCTTTCAGCCTAACCCAATCTAAGGAGGATTGGGCTCCATTCTGTTTCCCCTCCTAGGATCTCAGACCATAGAGTGCTAATTCTGAAGCTGGAAGGGGTCTTAATGGCATTTAGAACAACAGTCCCATTTTACAGATAAGGAAACGGAGGCTCAGGGAGATTTGGTGACTTCCCCCAGGTCACATAACCCTAAGAGTTAGAGATAGCTCCTCACACCTGGACAATTGCCATGGGCTTTAAGGTAGTCCTAGTGCCTGTTTCTCCCTACTCCCATCCAACCTCCACTTGGCCATCAAATTGATTTTCCTGAAGTACCATGTCACTCCCCAATTCAATCACCTCTAGGATCAAATGTAAAATCTTGTTTGACCTTTAAAGTCCTTCATAGCCTGGCCCCTCCCTCCCTCCCCAGTCTTCTTAGACCTCAGCCCTACACACATATGCTGTAATCCAGGGGCACAGGATCCCTTGCTATTCCATCTCCCGACTCCAGGCATTTGCGCTGGCTGTTCCCCATGCCTGGTATGTTCTCCTTCCTCATCCCTACCTTTCCCAACCCTCTTTAACCTTCGTGCCTTCCCTGTGAGGCTGGGTCCAGTTTCCTCTTTGAAAACAAAGGACAAACAGCAATGTCCAGTTCAGTCTGCATTTATCCTTATTGGTATATGCTTGCTTGCACACTGTCTCCTCCTTAGACTGTGAGTTCCAGGAGAGTGGGAACTTTTTATTTTCTTTTTCCTTTCTTTGTAACCAGCACTTAGCACAGTACCTGACACACAGTAGGTGCTTAATACATGCTTATTGACTAGACTAGATCCAAGCCCCCTGCTTCACAGACAGCACTGCTGCCTCTTTTGCTCTTGTATTTGCCATTGGAAAGAAGTTGATTGGCTGGCAGGGCAGTTGCAAAGATGCCAAAGCTTTGAAGGAATGTTTCCAGTTCCATATTCCCTTGGCCCATTCTTGATGAGAGGCAGCATGGTGGGGGGCTGGCCATGGGGACAGCACAGCTGGGTGACCTGGGGTGCCTAGGTAACCTCTCAAGGCCTGGAATAGCTCTCCAAGACTCTAAGTACCAGATGAGTTGCTGATCTGCATGGGTGGCCTCTGGTTCCATACTGGAAGTTCCCCACATGGATGAAATCATGAACCCCTACCTCCTGGAAAGATTCTTCCCCTCTCTTTGACAACTGGTGAGCAGCCAGTGATGCAGCAACAGTCAAACAAACAAACAAAAAGCTTTTGTGGAGGAAACTGGGTGAGAAGTAAAGGAGAGGAAAACAAGAACACACAGAAACTCTTGGAAGCCAGAATCACTGAGATGTAACTAAATAGAGCCTTGGACCAGCGACGCTTAATATGCACTGGGTTTGATCCCAGCTCTGCCAATTAGGTACCTGGATGGGCTTAGGCCTTTCTGCCCTTTCATTTTTTTATTTGCAAAATGGGAAGTATGACCCGCAAAGCCCTTTCCAGCTCTCAGTTTAGGAGCCTGTGGACTGATTTGGAGTTGTGAGCGGTACCTTTACAGAATCACAGAATCTGAACCTTGGAAGGGATGTCAGCGGTAATCCCATGCAAACTTAGACCCCTTTGGGATCAGCTTCCCAGATCTTATAAAGAGCCTGCACAAAAGGTGCTTCTTTGCAGAGCCTGTAGTCCAAAGTAGTTCTTTAAAAAAAAGTTACCTATTTATCATAATGTTGATAAGTGGATAAATATTAGATATTATTATTTTTATAAAAGCTATATTTCACTTTATACATCTTGTATGTACACATTGTCTATCCCATTATTGAACTCTGAGTTCCTTGGGGACAGGAAGTGTTATTATCTTTCTCTGCAGCCTTAGTACTTTAGCTCAGTGCCTGGCATACTGTAAAGGCTTACTAAATGCGTGCTGACTGGATAATTAACTTTCTTCTGTGCTCTTAGCTGATACAATTTCAGGCTAAAAAGCAGTGGTGGTGGAGCTCTCGGTGGCTTTTTCCCTAGGGCAAGAGAAAACTAGACTGTGCTGCACACCAGATGTGGGAAGCACCAGCTGCACCAGTGGGTGAATAATAACCAGTCAGTGCCAGCAAGTGGAGGCCAAGAAGAATGCAGAGGCAGCAGGGCGCCAAGTCTATTCTCTGAGGTCGATTTCTGGCACTAAGGCAGAGCAGGATGTAGAGATTTACTCTCGGCTTGTTGTTTCAAGGCAGGTTTGTGTGGGGGAGAAACAAGAGTTGGAATGGATCTACCTCTGTAGCCCTCTGTTCGAGGCAAGGTCTGAGGACAACCTTGGAATCAAAATGCCCTAACAGGAGAACTCAGCTTGGTCAAGTTGGACTTAGGGGTTGAAGTCAATTCCAATGTGGTATTAAACTGAAAGGGCTGGTGAAAACGTAGGAAATCAGTCAATCAGCAAACACTTATTAAGTACCTACTACATGCTGAAAGCCACAGACTTGGAAACCCCTGATTACCAGTACTAAGCATTGCCTCTACTTTAACACAAAATGAAGCAAAACTCCTTTGTCCTGTTTGGAGATGAATCAAACAGCAAGCATGTATTAAGCACCTGTTGTGTACCAGGTCTGTGTTAGGCACTAGAGATACAAAGATAAAAATGAGATGCTGATATTCCTCACGAATAGAAAGGCCTAATGATTTATAAAGGGGGGGGGGGAGGGAGCATGAGGCAGTGTTTGGGGGAAAAAAGAGGAAGGTGATGCAGAAGCAAAAAGAAGAGTGGGGATTCAGATATCTATAACCTTCTGAGAGACGGCTGGAAGGAACCAGAGTTACTCTAAATGGACCCAGTTACTGCAGAAAAACATAACAAACATTAGGAACACAAACAAGCATTGACATCTGCCTTCTGGACAAAAGATGACCAGAAAGCAGCCAAATATTTTGGTGGAGTATGTTTCTGTTGTTTTCATTAGTTTATTTTTCAGTTTTTACATCCCTAGACCTAAATTCCAACTTGGTCTTTCCTCCCCTCTCCTCTCATATGTATTAGGAGCCTGATATTAATACTTGACTTAATCTGGGAAGTGTTTCAGAGAGCTTTTTATCATTGTGTCCATCATGTTTTTTAAAAGGGAAATTATTCTAATTAGCTACTTTTCTTCACTGTTTTTATGTCATAACTTAAGGATATGTGAAACTCCTCCCTTCCCCCACCGACTTCTTCTTGGGAATGTTTCTGAGCCACAGACAAGTGGTAACTGGATACCAAGGAGCTAGCTTCAGACTTGTCCAATAAATAATCTTTAGCACATTTTATCACCTAAGCTTTTAAGGAAACATTATCTCTCAAATTCCAGATTAGACAGAGAGGGAAGGAAGCAATGGGAGCCATTTGAAACAGTGATGAACTTGGAGTTATCAGACCTGAATTCAAATTCCTACTCTGCTATTTGCTGGGCCGTCACCAGCCATCTTGAGTTTTGTACTGCCACTGGACTCTGATGACTCTGGGAGAGAGAGTGAGGCTGATGACTTTGTGCAGCTCTGCCTCACTTAAATCCAATTCATGTGCTAGTCAAGACATCTCCCATGGTGTCTTAGTCCTCAAGAATAACAAACTAACTAGCCCTGTATCCATAATGGAAAGGGGATGGAATAGAGGAGGAAATCAACCATTTTGGTCACCACTCTACAGCAAGATCACAATATCTTGTAACTCTTTAGATGGAGGCACCTAAGAGGTACAAGGGATAGAGCACAGGGCTTGAAGTCAGGAGACTTGAGTTCAAATCTGACCTTAGACACTTTCTACTTGTGTGAACCTCACCTAGTCACTCAACCTCGATTTGCCTGTTTCCTCAGTTATAAAACAGGGATGATAACGGCACCTCCCTCCCAGAGTAGTTGTGAGAATCAAATAAGACCGTATTTGTGAAATGCTTAGCACAGTGATTGGCACATAGTAGGCACTTAATAAATGTTTGTTCCCTATCCTTTGACGGAAAAATCAGGACAGAAATAATGACAGGTAATATTTACACAGCACTTTAGGTCTACCAAGCATCATACATTATCTCAACTGATTTTTACAACAGGACTCTGAGTATATTAAAGAAATCCAGATTTAGACATAGGAGGGATCTCAGAGGTCTATTAATCCAATCTGTTCATTTTACAGGTTAGGAAACTGAGACCTAGAGAAATTATGGGACTTTCTTGAGGGCATCTAAGATGGAAGTAACAGAACTGGAATTTGAATCCAGGTCCTTGAACTCTCCACCCAGTATCCCATTGGCTCTGCAAAGCTCTTGGTAGCCCACATTCACGTTGCTGGTGGCCTTCACGCAGCGGTAGGATGACTATTTCCTTGGGAAGGTTATGCAGGGAATTCTTTGTTCTGTCTCAGGTGTCCCCTTGCAGCTGCAATGTGATATCCTGGGATACCCAGTGCTCCAGGAAGACAAATGCTGCTTTGTAAGCTTGTAACATGCATACCGACAATGGAGACTGGGATGTGGGGAATGAGGGTGAAGGGTGTAAAGGAGAATTTCAGACAGCAGAGGCCGTACCCTTCCCTGGGGGGGAGGGAAGCAGAACTCTTACTAAACAGGCTGCTGGTATGAAACAGGTCATTCAAACTGCTGACAAACCCACAGGAAAGCCAAAGGGCTAGACCCCAAGGATGTCTTAGGCATCCAAATGAAAGCTTACTGACTATTACCTTGGGGATAAAATAGAAACTCCTCTGTCTGGATTTAAACTGCCTCCACCTCCAATCTTCCTCCAGCCTCCCTTTCCAGCCAGACCAGGTTCCCAACTTAACCAGAGTTCATCACTGTGCCTTTGTACTGGCTGAACCCCAGGGAGCCTGGAATGCAAGTCTGCCTCACCTCCATGCACTTCCAGAATCTTCTTTCTTCAAGAATGCCACCTCTTCCTGATCCTCCCTGAAGTGCAAAGGTCTTCCCCTCCTCAGATGATTTTGTGTTTAATGACTGTGCACATTGCTGCCTCTTTACTCACCCTTAGAAGGTGAGCTTCTTTGTTGGTATACTTAATATTGAACACTGTCATGCACACAGTAAAATAAAAATAAATATCTGTTGAATTGAAATCTAGTTGTCCCCTAATTTATTTTGTATGCATCACTTTATGTATATGTGTTGTCTCCCCCAACAGAATGCTTATGGAGGGCAGGAGCTCTTTCATCTTTTTTTTCTTTTTTTAAATTTTTTTATTTAATTAATTTATTTAACTTTTAACATTCATTTTCACAAAATTTTGGGTTCCAAATTTTCTCCCCATTTGTCCCCTCCCCCCACCCCAAAACGCTGAGCATTCTAATTGCCCCTATTTCCAATCTGCCCTCTCTTCTATCATCCCTCCCTTCCCTTGTCCCCATCTTCTCTTTTGTCCTGTAGGGCCAGATAACTTTCTATACCCCTTTACCTGTATTTCTTATTTCCTAGTAGCAAGAACAGTACTCAACAGTTGTTCCTAAAACTTTGAGTTTCAACTTCTCTTCATCCCTCCCTCCCCACCCATTCCCTTTGGAAGGCAAGCAATTCAATATAGGCCATAACTATGCAGTTTTGCAAATGACTTCCATAATAGTCGTGTTGTATAAGACTAACTATATTTCCCTCCATCCTATCCTGCCCCCTATTGCTTCTATTCTCTCTTTTGATCCTGTCCCTCCCCAAGAGTGTTGACTTCAAATTGCTCCCTCCTCCCATTGCCTCCCTTCCATCATCCCCCCCACCCTGCTTATCCCCTTCTCCCCCACTTTCCTGTATTGTAAGATAGGTTTTCATACCAAAATGAGTGTGCATTTTATTCCTTGCTTTAGTGGAATGTGATGAGAGTAAACTTCATGTTTTTCTCTCACCTCCTTTCTTTTTCCCTCCACTAAAAAGTCTTTTGCTTGCCTCTTTTATGAGAGATAATTTGCCCCATTCCATTTCTCCCTTTCTCCTCCCAATATATTTCTCTCTCACTGCTTAATTTCATTTTTTTAAGATATGATCCCATCCTATTCAATTCACTCTGTGCTCTCTGTCTCTCTGTCTCTGTCTCTGTCTCTGTCTCTGTCTCTGTCTCTCTCTCTCTCTCTCTCTCTCTCTCTCTCTGTGTGTGTGTGTGTGTGTGTGTGTGTGTGTGTAATCCCACCCACTACCTAGATACTGAAAAGTTTCAAGAGTTACAAATATTTTCTTTCCATGTAGGAATGTAAACAGTTCAACTTTAGTAAGTCCCTTATGACTTCTCTTTGCTGTTTACTTTTTCATGCTTCTCTTCATTCTTGTGTTTGAAAGTTCAATTTTCTTTTCAGCTCTGTTCTTTTCATCAAGAATGCTTGAAAGTCCCCAATTTCATTGAAAGACCATTTTTTTCCCCTGAAGTATTATACTCAGTTTTGCTGGGTAGGTGATTCTTGGTTTTAGTCCTAGTTCCTTTGACTTCTGGAATATCCTATTCCATGCTCTTCGATCCCTTAATGTAGAAGCTGCTAGATCTTGTGTTATCCTGATTGTATTTCCACAATACTTGAATTGTTTCTTTCTAGCTGCTTGCAATATTTTCTCCTTGACCAGGGAACTCTGGAATTTGGCCACAATGTTCCTAGGAGTTTCTCTTTTTGGATCTCTTTCAGGCGGTGATCTGTGGATTCCTTGAATGCTTATTTTGCCCTCTGGTTCTAGAATCTCAGGGCAGTTTTCCTTGATAATTTCATAAAAGATGATGTGTAGGCTCTTTTTCTCATCATGGCTTTCAGGTAGTCCCATAATTTTTAAATTGTCTCTCCTGGATCTATTTTCCAGGTCAGTTGTTTTTCCAATGAGATATTTCACATTCTCTTCCATTTTTTCATTCTTTTGGTTTTGTTTTATGATTTCTTGGTTTCTCATAAAGTCATTAGCCTCCATCTGTTCCATTCTAATTTTGAAAGAACTATTTTCTTCAGTGAGCTTTTGAACCTCCTTTTTCATTTGGTTAATTCTGCTTTTGAAAGCATTCTTCTCCTCATTGGCTTTTTGAACCTCTTTTGCCAATTGAGTTAGCCTATTTTTCAAGGTGTTATTTTCTTCAGCATTTTTTGGGTCTCCTTTAGCAAGGTGTTTACCTGCTTCTCATACTTTTCTTCCATCTCTCTCATTTCTCTTCCCAGTTTTTCCTCCACCTCTCTTACTTGATTTTCAAAATCCTTTTTGAGCTCTTCCATGGCCTGAGCCCATTGGATGGGCTGGGATCCAGAAGCCTTGACTTCTGTGTCTTTCCCTGATGGTAAGCATTGTTCTTCCTTATTAGAAAGGAAGGGAGGAAATATCTGTTCACCAAGAAAGTAACCTTCTATAGTCTTATTTTTTTCCCCTTTTCTGGGCATTTTCCCAGCCAGTGACTTGACTTCTGAGTTTTCTTTCCATACCCACCACACCTGCAGATCCATCCAGCCAGGGCTTGGGGTCTGAGATTCAAATGCTGCTTCCCAGCCTCAGGGCTTGGGGCAGGGGCAGTGTGAGATTAAGTTCAGGTGCTCAGGTGGGGGCAGGGCTGCCATTCGGGGCTCAGTTCCCTCAGGGGGTTTATGCTGAGACCTTCAACAATGGATCTGAGCTCCTGCCTGCTCTGGGAGCCCCTGTCTGCTCCCACCCCTGCTGCTGCCTCCTGAGGGGGCCTGAGTTATGGGGACACCCCACTCCCCTCTCGACCAGCCAAAGAGACCCTCTCACCAACCCTTGTCACCTGTGGGTGGAGGGACCTGCATGGCCACTGGAGATTCTGTCCCTGAAGCCTGCTGGGATCTGCTCCTCTTGGTGTTGCATGGCCAAGGCAGGACTGGGCTCGGCTCTGGGTCCGGGGCCGGCGGACCTTTCATGTCAGGTTTTCAGGTCTCTCTGGAACAGAAATCTTGTCCGCTCCATTGTTCTGTGGCTTCCACTGCTCCAGAATTTGTTGGGAGTTCTTCTTTACAGATATTTTATGGGCTGTGGGTTCGGAGCTAGCATATGTGTGTCTTTCTACTCCGCCATCTTGGCTCCTCCCCTTCATCTTTTTTTCGAGCCTAGAACCCAGACCTTCAAAAATGTTTGTTGAATGACTGATAAACTAAGCCACCATGGAGCATCATCCAGCATGAGTCAATGTTCACACAGCAACAAAACTCGTCTTGGTTTGAAGGGGAAATGTAGAGGCAGTTCCTTTTTCGTTATTTTCCATTTTGGTCTTCTGTGGTTGCATTACTGGCCCCATGAGGATATAAGCCCCTTGAAGGCAAGGTCTGTTTCCCTTTTGTCCCATCAGTGCTAAGTACAATGTCTAGAATGTCATGGGCACTTGAAAAATCACTGCTGACTTTAACTGGATAGATACAGATAGAGTAAAGGATACCAATCATTGACCGCTGGAGGCTGCCTCTAGCTTTCAGTGAGAGGAAGGAAGCCTAGGTCCCCATGTGGCCTCAAGCAAGTCACCAGCCCCTGCTGCAAACCTCTAGATGATTTACACCACGCTATTAGGTTGATCGGAAAGAACTCTGCTGATATTCTCCTTAATGACTCACTGAGAGTTTGACTAAAAGAATCTAGACTCACCTTCCTAAGATTGTCTTCTACAAGGCTACAATCTTGTTTCAAAGCTCAGTTTTGGTGACACCTCCTACAAGAAGCCTTTCCTAATCCCCATTAGCACTTTCTCACCTTGAAATTACTTTGTATTTGCTAAATGACGTACCTCGTAGACTCACCTCCTTAGGTTAGGCTATGAATTGCTTTCTTGTCGTCTTTGTATTCACCTTATCCAACCCACTGTGGGTTCTTAATAAATGCTTCTTTGAAGGGAATCACGTTTCCCAGCACCTGGAGCCTTGGAAAAAGAGCTCTACATCTCACGTCCTCCTCTTAGCAGGAGGTAATAGGACGGGGGTTCATTTTGAGATGCAGCACAGAAATTTCTCCAACAAAGCCCAGACCATATTCCAGGGGCTTAGCTGCCCTTGGCCGTCACTGTCTGAAATCTGTTTAGCAGTCTCTTTCCTTCTTAATAAGAAAACAGCACTCAAACCTCTTCTTCCCTTCCCCTCACTATGAGCCAAAAGGGAATGTCAATGTCTTTGTCAATTGCTTTATTCTAATCTAATCAAGACATGGCAGCCCAGGATTTCTGAAGCTGCCACACAAACAAGCTATTCCTTTGGAGGAAGTCCATAAAAATCTCCATGAAGCAATTCTGATTTGAAAGAAAGAATTATCAAGGTGGGAAGGAGGGAAAAACAAAAAAAAATGAGAAAGACAGATCGTCAATTCTGGATTGTTCCCTTTGTGGACTAGGCAAGAATCTCTCAGTTAGAGTGCCAATGTTAAGTTTAGTGTGTACAAGTGAAATACAAATAGCCCTTCTGCTCTGTTTTCAGAAGCTCTGCCACCTCCTTTGCAGAAATGGAAGAGGGGCATGTGGTATTTCTCTGTTTCACAGATGGCCATTGATGCATCACATCCCTAGGCCAACTGACTGATAAGGGATCTCTCCGTGTTTGGTTCTGTTAGATCTCTACTGCTTCTGTGGGGCTCATTGTCTATGGGCCTCCTCCATGCTACCAAAGTCTATGCTTGCCTGGCATGGCCTTTGGATCCCAATGGCACATTGGACGATAGCTTAATAGACTGGACTGTAGCTTGTCTGGATTTGGTAACTCACCAAATCAAAGGCATTTATTTAGATGCTTTTCTGATTATAAACTCGTTATCCTGGCATTCAGTTCCCTATTAGCCATTCTTTCCATCCCTTCCAGTCCAAAGATCATTTTCACCAGTGGAGAAAAAACAGAAACAAAGCTGGAGTTGTGTAATGTTGGCTTCTTTCTGTCGTCCATGATTTGATTGCCCCACGGGTGAGGCAATCTGGTAGAGTAGAAGGAAAGTCAGCCCTGGAATCAGGAAGATGAGGGTTCAATGCCACCTCTGGCCCATAATGACTGTGGGCCCCTGAGTAAGTGGCTTAACTGTTCAGTGCCCTGTCAGTTCTCAAAGACTGCACGTTGCAAAATAGGTGATGATTGACCTTCATTGGAAGAGGGAGTTCTCTGAATGAAATCATAGATCTACCTAGTCTTTAAAAAGGCTCATTTGGCCTGCTGCCCCATGTACTGGAGCTATTCTTTCTTGAATTCCTCTTTTCCTCCAATACAACTAAAAAAGTCCTTTTTCATTGTTTTTAGCTTTCTTCACAAGCCCTAGCTAAGGCTAAGCATTTGGGCAAATACTCTGAGCTTCAACAAACAGAATTAGACCAAGGAAAGTGAAATGAGAATAACTTCTGTTTATGTTAAATACCATCCGTCATAGAATCACAACCCTCAGAGACTATCTAGCAACCCCTTTCTATTACAGATGACCACATGCTGACCTCATTGTTGTATGACCTTAAAACTTGGACAATGTTCCAGTGCCAGGCCAGGAAACTGAATTGCTTTCATTTGAATTGTCTTAGGAAGATTCTGAAAATCACCTGGCAAGGTAAAGTGTCAGACACTGAGGTCTTTTCTTGAACTAAGCTGCCAACATTGAAACTCTATGGCAGAGAGTACAATTCCGATGGGCTAGCTATGTGCTCAAATGCCAAATGTACATTTCGCTAAGAGACTTTTTTATTGAGAATTCACATAGAGCAAGTGCTCACATGGAGGTCAGAAGAAGCAATACAAGGACATTCTCAAAGTCACCTTGAAGAATTTTGGAATTGAGGCATGGAAGGCACTAGCACAGGACTATCCAGAATAGAGGCAAAAAAAAAGTGCTGGGTTCTATAAGCAAAGTAAAATTGTAGTTGCTCAACAGAAATGTGAGCTGTGCTCATTTAGAGACATCTCCACTCTAAATGTTTATATGGACTATTTGTGCCCAACTGTGGCAGAGCCTTCAGATTTCCTATTGGTCTGATCAGTCACAGTTGGACACACGGTACCTTGACCTCAACATAGTGATGTCATTTTGGTCCTCTTTGAACATGAAAGGCAACAACCAACCAATAGAAGAAGAACCATGAGGCTGTCGGGGAGGTAAAGTGCTTTAGGTAACTAAGTATCAGAAGTAGGACAGAAACTCAGAGCCTTGGACTTAAAAGCCAAATTCTTTCCCCTGTATCAATCAATCAATAAGCTTTAATCAAGCACCCACTATTAGTGCTTAATGTTTGCAACAAACTTTTATTAAAAGCCACTATGACTTTGTATTTTCAGTACTGAATTCAGCAGCCACAAAGACAAGGAGATTACATTCTAATAGGGAAGGCAACTGGGACATCTATAAATATGTAGAGAAGAAATAGAGAATAAGTGCAATGAAATACAAAGTATTTCAATATAAGGTGGTTAGAGAGGAAGGGTCCTTGTAGCTGGGGAGATGAGGAAGAGCTTCATGCAGAAGGTGATGCTCAGGCTGTACCTTTAAGGGCTAAAGAGACACCATGAGGCAGTGGTAAGAAAGGGGCATCTTCAGACTTGGGGAATGGTCTGTTCACAACAACATGCGTTTATCAAGGGACTGTGCATGGCTCTGAAGACACAAAGCCCCTGCGCTCAAGGGGCTTCTGCTGCTTCCAAATAGATCATTTCACCTAGTCCTCACAATGACCAAGTCCTATTTCCCCCATTTTATCTATGGGGGAAAATGGAGAGATGAAGTGACTTGTCTTGAGGTACACAGATAAAAATGCTGTGGGGCTGTTGGATCCTCTAGGTCTTGATCATGATTTCATCCAATTTCAGTCTCACTGTGGATATCACTGTAAAGTGACTTCAGGTCTTTGAACCTGAGGAGGGGGCATAATCTCTTGTTACACAGGTAATAGGTTCTAGGGGTAGGATTTGAAGTCAGATCTGACTCCAGAGCTAGCCTTCTTTCCCCTGCATTAATCAGTCAATCCAGTAAAAAATAAGCATGTATTAAGCACCAACTGCACCAAAGGGGCTGGGAATATGAACACACATAAAATGAAACAATCTCTCCCCACAAAGAGCTTCCATTCTAAACAAACGTATCAGCAGATCCTTCCCAATTTAAACACCTGCAGGAAGGGGAAGGCACTCTCTCTGTTTTCAGGATGACGGACTATGTGTCTGCTTTCAAAAGATCAGGCTAGCTAAGTTCAGAGAAATTTATCATCAGGTTGGCCACAGGAAGATGGGATTTTTGAGCTATGACCACCTTCAAGACTGGGGCTGTGCTGTCTGCTAGAGGGGGGACCCACACCGGTGCAATCACAAACCCCTGAAGTATAAAATACTGCAGAGTGGTACAGTTTTATAACTGGACCACAGCAATCATTATGTCTACATAAGGAAGAGGAAATTGAGACCAAGAGACAGAAAGTAATTTGCTTAAGGTCACACGGCAGTTAGCTGCCAAGCTTTAAAAGAGACAAGCACAAAGGAGTCACAGGCGGGGGGCATTGCAGACTGGGTGTAAAGAAAACTTCCCTGACAATGAGAGTCATCTAAAGGGTAATGATGTGCCTTATGAAGTAGTGAGGTCCTCATGAAGTCAAGCTGGAAGGGAGATGACATGTCTAGCTACAGCCTTTGAGGCTTTTCCCAATCCTGGCATCTATGATTCTGGAATCTCAGAACCCAGTACAGAAAATATAAAGAGGAGGGAGCAGAGCAGGGGAGGGCAACTGAGACTTCCTTTTGTCTGATCTCTAAGAGCCAGCCTGGACCCACAGACTGGTCCATGGTCATTCTCTGGTTAAGAATGCAATAGGAATCAGTTTCCCCGAGAAGCTTGCTGGAGCCTCCCTAAATGTGGGAGGCTAGGACTGGGGGGGGAGCTGTCATCCTTGTTAGAGGACAATGGGGGCCCCCACCCAGAGACAGGTCGACTTTGGTTTCGGTCTTAAAATGAAGAGCTGTGGTGCTTGGCACAAAGCAAGCTTTCTTTCTTGGCAAACAGAGACACACGCTTCTGTTTTATGCAGTGAATGCTGAAAAGCAGGTCTACAGTTGAGGTCCGTTTTTTTCATTATTAGACGCTTGACATTTGTGCAGAGTTCCAAGAACTGAGCTTCACAGAGAATGCCTTTGTTACTGCACGGTTTTTTCCTTTACTCCCCTTGTCTCCAGCCCCCACCACTCACAATATTGGAACAGTAAGGGAGAAGGATCTCCGCCAACATTTGAAAACCACCTATATAAAATGCAGATCCCTCGCTGAGCAGTGAAATCCTCCCCAGTGCTAACACATGTGGCTCTTGCTCCTTTTCTTATCCTGTTTCTGGCAGACAGAAAAGTACTGTTTCCTCCTCAGATCCTTCTCAAGGAGGGTCAAGGGGCCTTGGCAGATATTGGCCACAATCGTTAGCCTGGAAGCCAAGTTACCTTTTCCACCTCTGAGGCGTGATATCTCTCAGGAGAAGCAATCTGGCCTGCCAGGTGGGTTCAGATAAAAAGCCAGGCGCCCACCCCAGCAAATGCCACACAGCTGAGATCTCCATTGACACCGAGGGCAAGGCTGCCGATAACAGGTGGCAGCAGCAGCTGTGGGCCTGCCATGTCCGGAACAGATTTCCGCCAGCCTCCACCACTTTCCAAGCACGACTTGAGGGCTACCTCCTACGTGAGGCCTTTCCTGATCCCTCCCAGTTGCCAACTCTCTCTCCCTCTTTAAATTACTCAATATATTCTCTGAATTTTCTTGACTGTGTAGGTGTTACATGCCTCCCAACCTCCTATTACGAGGCTCCTGCCTCGTGCAGCGGCTGCCTTCTTTCCTCTTTGATTCCCCTACTCATTAATGATCATTAAAGATCACTAATTACTCATAAAAGATCATTAATGATCCTTCTTGACTCTTTCATACAATTCTGTATGTAGAGAATCACAATTTGCAGCTATACCTGTTTACCTATTTACCTTACTGCTGCTAGTATATCTTAGGAAGCTCCCTGAGAGTGGGAGACCATACCGATTTTTTGTCTTTGTAATCCCCACCCCCCCCATCCACCCAACCCAATGTTGCTCTTGCCCTTAATAATTTATTGGATTGAACTGATGGTACCACATTTTAAGAGCACATTGAGAATTATGGGCAGAGGCATGCTGTGATTTGGAGGACCTTCCAAGGATCCTAATGGATTCAACACTTGCCCTCCCTAAGCTCAAAGAGGTCCCTCTCCATCTCGAAATAAGGTCTTGAGAGAAGGTCAACTCAAGTCAGATCAACAAGCATTTGTTAAGTACTTACTAAGTGCAATGTATATCATCTGCATCCTGTGTGAATAGTTCTTTACCTGAATAACACATAGGTACAACTGTGTACCCCCAAATATGTTCAAGTTTTCCAACTTATACCATAGATTTCCAGCTAAAGGGGACCTACGAAGCCATCTGGTTCAGCACCCTCATATAACAGGTAAGAAAACTAACGCCTGGAGAAGTAAAATGACTTGGTCAAGGTCATGTAACTAGCATGACATAGAGGAAAAATTTGAACTCAAATCTTCCTGATTTCAAGCTTATCTCCCCAATGCAAAATTATTGCAACACAAGACATGTCCTGAAGCTCCAAAAAAGTAGCCCTGTTCCAAATCAGTTAGGTGAAAGATTAGGCACCCAAGTCAACTGTGGCTCATGAATGGGCTGCACTTTGGCGATGGTATAAGAAATACTCACCAAAAAGAATGAAGAAAAGTATAGGGGAAGATTTGCATGAACTGATGCAAAATAAAATTGACAAAAAGGGAATCTGAACGTGAAGGTTAAAAAAAAATCAAAACTGAATATTATAATGTAATATTGTAATGATCAAGCCATTGTAATAAAATTATAAAGATCAAGGCTGGACCCCAATGAAAAGATATGATAAAATCTCCCTTTCTGCTTTGAAAAGGTTGGGAACCACGAGTGTGGAACACTATCTATGCTGCTGAACATGGGTGACAATGAACTGTTCTCTTTTTTCTTTTTTAAAATTTGTTATAAGGAATGGTTCTCTGGGAGGAAGAAGAAGAAGGATATATTGGGAAATCAAGGTGACAGAAAAACCTGATATCAATAACATTAAAAAAATTTCCAGCCTATCCAAGAGACTTTTTAATTTTTTAAAAATAAATTTTAATAATATCCTTTTGGTTTTGCCTTGCTTAAATTTCCCTTTCTTCCTCCTCTGACCCCTCCCCCAAAGTCATCCTTTACCACAAAGATATTTTTTTTAGGGAAGAAGAGAAAAAAACATCTGGCAAAACTAATCAGTACATTCCCCACCCTACCTCCCAAAGAAACCAACTCTGAAATTATACGCCTCATTCCCTATCTGTGGAGTCCACCCCATCCTCACATCTCAGAGGAATGTGCGGAGGTAGGTTCTCACACCTCTTCTTGGGGGCCAGCTTGTGCCTTGTAGTTTCACAACATTAATTTTTGATAGTTTTGTGATTACTGTTCTTTCTACTTACCTCATTGTAATCATTCTATATATTGTGTTCTTGGCTCTGTTTACTTCCCATGGCATCAGTTCATATAAGTCTTTCCATGCTTCCCTGTATTCATTATAGTCATTGGATTTTATAGCACAGAAAAATTTGATTACATGCGTGTAACCAAGGGAATTTCTTAATTTAAAGAAATCAGTGCTCTTGGCTGAATGTATCTCAATGCCTTAAGGATCTATACTTTAATCAACATGGGTACTCCTTCCACCAGTGCAAATGGCAGCTTTCCTAGAACTTAGCAGATGGGTTTTCAGAAGCCAAAACATCCATCCTTTTGTCTGGCCATCTTGGGGACAAGGCTCTCCAAAGTTGGCCAGCCTGCTCTTTCAATAAAATCACACCATCCATGCAGAGGCTCATGCTTTGGAGTCTTTCCAGTTCAGCAAAACCTGCCAGCCCCTGCACTTGGCTGTGGTAGCCTGCAAGATTCCGGGGTCATCTTACCTCTGCAGTGAGACATCAGGAAGGCATGAGTGGAACAGAATTTCAAATGCCTCCTTCCCACATTCTGCCTCATTGCTATGATCATGTCTTACAACAGGGGAACCCTTGAAACTCCCTATTCAGTAAATGACCCTCTGGCTTTGGAAGAGCTGCTAGACATTTGGGGTGGGGCAAACTAGGTGATGCAGTTGATAAAGCAATACATGTAATCAGGAAGACCTGAGTTTAAATCTGGCCTCATTTCATTTACTAGCTGTGTGGTGCTGGGTAAGTCACTTAACCCTATTTGCCTCAGTTTCCTCACCTGTAGAATGAGTTTAAGAAGGAAATAGCAAACCACTCCAGTATCTCTGCCAAAGAAACCCCAAATGGGTCATGAACAGTCAGATGCTACTGCAACAACTCAACGACAACAAAAGATGCTCTGGGGAACCCTTTCCCCTCCCCGCCACCTGCTATTTTTCTATACCTGGTGAAAATCTCCAACTTGCCGTACATAACCAGCCACTTCCACATCGGAGCTGTGCACCTTCCAAATTTTTTTGTCCACCTTCTTGTAATCACGGAGTCCTTTCCAGTTTGTGACCATCAGGGAGCGTTCAGTGAGGGGCGCTGCCACTATGATATCTAACTGCCCGCTGTAGATCAGCACCTGCAATGAGATCCAGAGATGAGGCAGGAAATGAAAATGCAGGGGCTTTGATGGAATCCATTGGCTACATTAGCCAAGGGAAAGTGCCTGACTGCCACATCAATCAGCCCATCTACAGTCCTTTATTAGGTGCCTACTACGTGCAGACACTGAGGTAAAAATAAAGAGGAAGACTAAAAATGGCCTCTGCCCTCAAGAATCTTACATTCTAATGAGAAAGACAATGCATACAAATCAGAACATAAAAAATAAGCAGAGATTAGATGGAAGGTAATCTTAGAGGGGAGAGCACTAGCAGCTAGGGCAAATAGAAAAGGCTTCCTGGTGCATGCGTGCACACATACAAACACGCATGTACACATGTGCATAGTATAGTGTGTACACATGTACTAATCCAAGGCTCAAAATGTGGTGTTCAGAGGTGGCATCACTTTCACCCAGGCATGCAAATTAGCAATACAGTTATCAATGAATCTCAGAGTTGGCAGGAGCTTCAGAGACATCAACTACATCCAGTTCTCAGCAAGAATCCCTTGACACTCCTAGGTGTCAAGAAAGTTTTTGCCTCAATAGACACAATGGGGAAGTGCACCACCTCCTGAGGGAGACCTCCCACATGCTGGACAGCTCTCATTACCAAGCTCTTCATGACCAAGTGCCTTCCCTGGTGTCCTCCTTTGGACACTCTCTGACTTGTCAACATCTTTCCTAAACCATGGTGCCTCAGTTACAACCACACTGGTCTCCCCAGAGCTGAGCACAATACTACTCTCACCTGATTCCTGAAAGCTGTGATTCCCTTAAAAGTAGCCTAAGATCAAATTTGAATTCTCAATTATCACATAACAGAATTGATTCATGTTGAGCTTACAGTCTACTAAAACTCCCTAATCTTCTTCAGATCAAATAGTCAGTAGCAAAGAGGGTCTGAAACAAATTTAAGAAGCTCTGGCTTTCCCCTAAAATTTTTCACATTTTTCAGAGGAATTGCAAAACTTTGAACATTACTTGTAGAGAGACAGACAGCTTCTGTTATCCATGGATACAGGTATGTGTGAGTTGAAGGTACAGGTATTTTGAAAATGCGAATTACACTTAAGCACAAAATCAAGCTTAATTGACTTACTTCAGTGTTATATTATAAATTAAAAATCACTCAAGTTTTTTGAAAGACTTTATTTTTAAGCTTACTGTATGGTCATCTTGCAGAGTGTAGTCATGTCTCCTTCCTCTGTGACTATCACTAGGATGGAAAGTAAAAACCTATTTAAAGCAAATTAACACCTGAGATCCCACGTTTTTGTCATGCTCAAACTCTCTTTTGGGTACCCCAACCTTGTATTCACCCACTAGTTAAACCAACATGGTACTCACCCACAAAATAATGAAAATATCCTTTCCGTGTGTCTGTTCTACCCTGAATGAATATTCAATGATTACTCCCTGGGTATGTGACAAGGATTCTTTTCACTAAGAAAACATTTTGCTTTGAGCTAATATCTCCTCTGGTATGCTGATAAAAGAACCGCTTTGGTGGGGGCTTGTGAACTATGGTTTGGAGAGGATGATGACTAAAACTCATAATGTGTCTTCAATATGAAGGGGCATTCAGGGAAACCTGCCTTTGAAGGGAAACCCAGGGGCTAAAGGAGAAACATCAGTAACCAAAGGCAGCCAAATATAATCACCATCCCCCCTTCAAAAAAGCAGGCAGAAATAATCTTATGTCTACCCTTCTCTATTTTTGTAAAAGGTAATTTTCAATTTGATTTCGAATATATTCCCACAAAGTTTCCATATCTGGAATTCTCTCTCTGACTTCCTTCAAGTCCCAGCTAAAATCCTACCTTCTACAAGAACCATTTCCTGATCCTCCTTAAAGTTTGTGCCTTCCCTCTGGTGATGATCTCCAAGTAATCCTGTGTACATCTGGTTTATGCCTAATTGTTTGCATGCATCTCTCCAGCTAGAGTGTGAGCTTCTTGAGAACAGGGGCTGGGCATTTTTTATTTTTTTTATTTTTTGCCTTTCATTGTATCTTCGGTGCTTAGCACAGTCCCTGGCACATTGTGAATGTTTAATTCATTGTCATTCAATACATGCTTACTGACTTGTTGACGAGCCTTTTTCCTTCATCCCCCAATAAGGATTTCCCTAATTCCAAGTGAACTTTGTCTCACTTGGGGATCCAAAAAGAAAAGATCCTAGGATAACTCCTCAAGTTGGGTACGGAGCATTCAGGAACTTCTGCCTTCAAGGCTCAAGTTTCTGAAAAAGATTTAAACACACCTTAATAACACAGGACTTTTGTACCGTCCAAATCCTCAAGCAGCAGCCCAGAGATATGGCTCCCAGTAAGATAAAAGGGCTTTGTGCGTCTAATAGAGAAACACATGTTCCCTTTATGTTCTTTAGTTACCATCACTACCCTCCCCCCTCTCCCCACTCTCCTTAGCGAAAATGAAGGGGAAAAAGTCAGATGGGCTTAAAGCAGCCTCTCCAAATCTCATCTAGGCTCATGCAATAAAATATTTGTATTGTTTATTCAAAAGAGTTGCTCAAAGAACTTGATTCCTTACAGCCTTTGCAAAAACCTCCCGCAGCTGTTGGCTCCAACAATGTGCAAACAATTACATCGGATCTGGACCATTGGGAAGGGCTGCAACACTGCCCTGTACACACCGCAGGGCTTGATTAGAGTTGATTGGCTAAGATAATCATCTAGAAAGTCATTCATCCCTGGACCTACACTGAAGAGAGAATGATCCCCAAGACAAGCCAGATGCGCACCTAATTCGTTCCATCTCCTTCTGGGGCATGTGTCAGATTCGTCGCCCCTATCAGGCATGACTCAAAGGAAGGGAGAGATCTCCAAAGATACTCATCACCATGTGACTTCTGAGAAGTGTGGGGGCATAAAATTATCATGGACGAATGCCTCCAAGTGTAACTGCCAACACAGCCAGACACTCTGGTGAAGAAATCCTCAGCATAGAACTTCCTGGATACCTCTGGGAGGATCTGAATGGTACAACCTTATTAAATTGTCATTAAGTTGTATTTCCTCTGTAAAGGGGAGGCAGGACCCAGAGATTAGCTAAGATGCTCAAAGACCCAGAAAGAAAACAGCTGAGCTACCTTGCTGAAGTAGACTCATCATCCTTGGTCCTTTCCCAATAGGGAATGTCCTGCAGGTACTTCAGTGGAGATCAATCCCAATGTGCCAGAAACAAAAACAAAATACGTCCTCTGCCCACAACTGTGGCATAGGCAGACATGGTAGCCCTTGTACTGTTGCTGACCCCTTGGAAATTTCCACCATATTGCCTTCCCTGCAGTGCTAACAGCTCTTATCTATATTCTTTATTCTCATTATACTTGACAAATGCAAAGCATTTTCACAAAGATTCAGCTAGTTCATGTGGGGAAACTGAGGCAAAGTGACTTTACAAGGATGTTTAGGTGCCAAGGAGTCAAACTAGGATTCAAGCCCAAGTCCTTGACCTCCAAATCCAAAGCTCTTGCCACGACACCTCCATTCTCCCATTTGAGTTTCATAACAATTCGGCAGGTAAGGAAGATGTTTTTAGACTTTTTTCTTAATAGAAAGGGAAACCAAGGCTCAGAAGTGACTTTTCCAGGATCACACTGCTACTAAGTGGCCATCTTGGGATGCTGTCCCCAAGTCTAGTATTCACTTTACTAACGAAAGCTGTCTTCAATTTTCATACAATTAACGTTGCCAACTATTATCAATAAAGAATGACTAGGTCTTGGGGTATAATGGAAAAAGCATTGGATTTGGAGCCAGCAAGACCTGAATTCAAGTCCCACTTCTTACATGTGACCCTGGACAAGAAGCTTAACCCCTTCTTGGCTTCAGTTTCCTCATCTGTAAAATGAGACAATATCAATGTCTATCTCACAGGTTTGTTTTGAGGATCAAATGAGATTATGTATGTAAAGCATTTTGTAAACGTTAAATGCTATAAAAAGTTAGGAATGATGATGGCAGCCCTTATCACCTCTTAGAAGCTGAATATTTTCCTACCTAAAGAAAAATGGGAAAGGTGTGAGTTGCATCAAAAGTGACAATTAGGAATCTGCTCCGACTGATTCTCTGCTCAAATATAGATTATACCTCACCAGGTCATCCTGCAAAGACCAACCCTCAGTTTACAAACAGTGTCTCTAGGGATTCAGAGACTGAAGGATGGAGCTGCATTCACTTGCCTTTGCGATATAAGGTCTATTATTTTTGGCAAGTAGAAATATTTTCCTTGCAGAGCAAGAAAGACATTTTTAACTTCTCAGTTGTACATAAGTCAAATGCAATGGGTAAAAAAAAATCAGATTAAGGATCAAGTGAAGCAGCTCCCTCTTCCCTTCCCCCAGCCTCTTCATTTGTGGGCCTCCCCCAGGAAGAATTCCAGTGGTTTTATTTTTAACCCACCATATTTATTCTGCCATAGACTATGACAGTATTCCAGCTGGGTGCTCCTGGAGCCAGAAGGATGGAAGAAGGCTTAGCAACAAACAGTTCTGTGAGGGAGGCACCAGGATTCCCATATCTCAGAAAAGTGGAGGAAGTCGCCTCTGGCCAGACTGGAGTCAAAGCAGGTTTTCCTGACTTCCACACCTTTACCACAATGCCTCTTGACAAGGACTTGACAAAGGACCTTCTCACTCTTCCTAGAAACAGCTGCTGGCATAGACCACAGGATGCTGAGCCTGGAGTCAGCTCCTTATGCCTACTAGCTGTGTGGTGCAGAACAAATCACTTCACCTCTGGTTGCCTCAGTTTCCTCAATTGTAAAATGTGGGTAATAATAGCACCTCCCTCCTAGGGTGAGGATCAAATGAGATATTTATAAAGAGTTTAGCATAGTACCTGGTACATAGTTGGTGTTCGTTCCCTCCCCTCCCTTGCTATACATACCATCTCTCATCTCTGCACCTTTGTACTGGTTATCTCCAATAACGGAGAAACACGCTCATCACCTCTATCTCTTGGAATCCCTCCTTGCATGGAAACTCCAGCTCAAGCAGAAAACTACAGCATTTTTATGTCACGGACCCCTTTGGCAGCCCAGTGAGTCCCAAGGACTCCTCAGAAGCATGCTCTTAAGTGTATACAATAAAACGTATGAGATAATAAAGGAAACCAATTCTATTGAATACAATTATGCCATGCTTTAGTAAAAAACAAACAAACAAGGTCAGGGAACCCATGTTAAGACGCCCCATTCTTCAGGAATCCTCTCCTGACTGCCCCTACCCTGCCTGTTCTCCCCCACCCCTATCCCCACTCCACCCCCACAGGTACTAGTACTTTCCCCACAAATTACCTTGAATTGATTTTTTATGTTATTGATTTTTATATCGATTCCTGAAGAATGTAAGCTGCTGCAGGGTGGGGATGATTGGGATTTTTGTCTTTCCAAATAACAGACACTTCATAAATGTTAGTTTAAGGAACAGAAAGGAGTTACTTGGATCATAGAAAGAATTTGGGAGGACTCCTTCCCCAATTTTCAAATATAGTCGATATAGTATTGGAATTAACTGTTCTTTAAATGTTTGATAGAATTCACTTGTGAATCCATCTGGCCCTGGAGATTTTGTCCTAGGGAGTTCATTGATGGCTTGTTCAATTTCTTTTTCTGAGATGGGGTTGTTTAAATATTCAACTTCCTCTTCTGTTAACCTGGGCAATTTGTATTTTTTAAAATATTCATCCATCTCATTTAGATTATCGAATTTGTGGGTGAAAGGAGTTACTTGTAAAAGGAACTCAGAGAAAAGGCACGGTCTTGAGGTGCTAAAAAAAAAAAGTAGTCACTTTCCTCATTTCTTGAAGCACAAAGGTCAACAAGGTGGGAGAAGGACATTTAACCTACAGACAAAAATTCATGAAAAAACACATCTTTCGGCACTAAGCCTTTCGTTGCTATATTGTGGTCTATCTCAAACATCTCTGAGGTTTGGGGGTCAGTGACACAAATAAACCAAGTATTCTTTGGATGGAATTTCTTGACCTTGACACTTGGCAGTCAAGGTCAAAAGGAACCATTCCCATTTCCAAATTTGCAAAAGGCAGTGAAAGAAAATTCCCTTTAAAAGGAAGTTGGCTAAGGCTATAGAATCATAGACTCAGAGTTGAAGCACATCTCAGTGGCCATTAGTCTAAAGGCTACTCCCTTCTTCCACTCCCCCTTCCCCCAAAAAACAAAAGAACTCTCTCTCCAATATATCTGACGAATATTATCCAACCCTTGAAGCTAGGTGGTGCGAGGTGGTAGTGTGGGCTTGGAGTCAGGAAGACCTGAGTTCAAATCTAGCCTCTGACAATTCCTAATTGTGTGACCTTGGGTGTGTCATTTCACCTCTGTCTCAGTAAAATGAATACAGTAACAGCAACCACTTCCGAGGTTTGTTGTGAGGATTGAAGGAAATAATAATTATGAGATACTTAGCACATAGGAGCACCTAGGAGGCACTTAAGAAATGCTCCTTCCCTTTCTACTCTCCCTTTGCTTGAAGAGGGAAGGAACACTATGGCTTCCCAAGGGAGACTCTAAGTACTAGGAAGTTTTTACTTACATCAAGTACAAATTTGCTTCTCTGTAATTTCTCCCTATTGCTTCTAGTTCTTCTTTGGTCAATTAGAACAGTCAGTCACTCTTCTACATAACAGCCCCCCAATACTCAAATGCAGCTCTCAGGCCCCCCTTTTACCCCTCAGGCTAAACTTCCCAATTTCTTTGATGAATTGATCATGGTCCTCTCACATTGCTTGTGATGCTCAGTGTCATTCTCAAGGTCGCTCAGGTAGTCAGGATTTGAATCCAGGACCCCCAACGCTAAATCTAGCCTGCTACCCATTGCACCACATGACCACTTTCAGCCCAGCATTGGAACATCCACTTAAGAAAGGTTTAGGTCATAGTCTATGAGAAAGGCCTAGTGACTTAACTCTGATTTCACTCCAAGAAAGAAATGAAACCCCCCAGATGCCACAGGGTATCAGGGGTGTACAAAAGGCCCTCTCTTGCCTGTAGTTTCTTCAACTGTAAAATGAGAGGTTTGGACAAGATACTTTCTGACATCTCATCCAACTCAAGCTTAAAAAATCACCACTATCATTCTTTAATTAGTGCTTTAGGATTTACAAGCAAATTGCATGTTATCTCGCTTTATCCTCACAACAACCCTGTCTTGATCCCCACTTTACAGATGAGGACCCTAAGGTAGGCAAAGGTTGAGTGTCTTGCTCAGGGTCTGAGTCAATGCCCAGGGCCAGTATCTGAGGCAGAATTTGAGTTCTAATTTGTATTCATTTCACCATCATTATGCTGTCTCATAATTAACTCAATGCCATGTTGTGATAGCGTTCTATCTTCCTTGTCACCCTGGGGGCTCACTTTGAATTTGCCACCCACCAGGACTCCCAGTTCTTTTCCCATAGAAATTGATACCTTACCATGGGTTCCCCAAGTTGATCTTTCAAACCCAAGCATAGCAGTCATTACGGAATGGAAAAGAAAATGCTTCCCAATGATCAGTCAAGCATTTATTCAAAGTATCAATATTAGAAGGGACCTCAGAGACCAATTTGTCCCTGAAAAATAGAGAGATAGCCTGAAATCCAGAAGACCTGGGTTAAAATCCTGCCTCTGGCATATCCTAGCCACATAACTCCGGTTAATCACTCATTGGTCTAGGTCACCCTCTTAAGATGGTAAGTTACAGAGAAGGGGCTGATTGGTACTGGTAGGAGGAGCTTCCTCATCTGGCTCTGGAATTACCCTAAACCAATGAAATCAGGAGTCCAGGCCCCATCCCTTTTTCATTTGAATAATTCAAATACGATAGAACTCACTATTTCCCAAAACAGTCTATTGTATTCTACTCTGGGATAATTGTTGTTTTAATCAGTTTTATTTTATTTTTATTTTTAGTTCCAAATTCTTTTCTTCCCCATCCTCCACCCCACTCATTGAGAAGGTAGGAAAACTGGGATAGTTCTAATACTTAAGAAGCTTTTCCTTAAATGATACTTGTGTCTGGAATCAGCACAAAAGACATGATCCAGGAAATATAAGATGGCCAAATGAAATGTTTCCTATGTGCCAAACACCAAGAATACAAAAGACTTTAGAAACCAGCTCCAGAGTGGGTGTGATGTCTTAGAGACAGACAGATGAAAGATTTAATACTAAGGGCCTTGCCAATTTTATTTAACCTAGACCTAGCTCCCTGCTTACCTGCCATGTTGAGTTTTCTAGGCTAAGGTGGGATGTGGTCCTTTGGGCTCATAACTTATTAAATACAGCCTCACTCAAGCAGTAAATCTGTATCCAACATTAACTGAAATGAACAGACCCAATGAATCATTGAAGTGGACCTAGAAAGTGGGCAGCTTTTAGCATGCCTGCCAAAGGGTGGGCGTGTAGAACCAATGAGCTTCTCTCCATCTGCATAGGTCTTGGCTCTGTTATACTATGAAGTGGTCAGTGACCAGAGGGAGTGAGGTGACTTCATGACTGCAAGCCAATTTCCTTGTCTTCTTTGAAGGAGGAGTCAAATTTATAGAATTCCATTTATCTAACTCTCCTATAGGATTAGCCCACTACTTCATGATCCAAATCCCACTACACTCTTAGAGTTTTTGGCTTAGAGTCTATTTTCATAATGGGAATAAATCACCAGATTATTCGGGATTCTAACTCATCTCCACAAGTGAGCATTCCCCACTCCCACAAAATTTTGGAGTCAGGAGACAACATGCCATAGTGGAGAAAGCACTGGTCTTAGACTTGGGTTCAAATTCCTCAGACACTTAGTAGCCATGTGAACCTGGGTAAGTCACTTTACTTCCCTGTTGGACAGGATAGCCCCTTTCAGTTCTAAATATCTATGCTCTATAACTTGGATTTGAAATCTGGCTCTGAAACTTAATACCTGCTGTCTGGGTCCATTAAAAATCTGTTCCATAATTTTGATTGAGCCCTCACAGCAGCAAGGCAATCCATTTGCACCATCCTAGCTGACTCACTATCGTCACAATAACTCTCACATTTACCTTGAGTATAGTTTGTTTGTACATAGCTGTTTGTATTATCTCCCCTACTATACATCTTGGGAGCAAGGACTGTCTTTTGCCTTTCTTTGTCTCTCCAGGGCTTAGCACAGTGAAAGGCACAGAATGGGCTCTTAAACGCTTCTTTATTGACTCCCTGTGTGCCCTTGTACAAGCAATGTCACCTCTGGGGGCTTCCGTTTCTCTGCCTATAAAGAGAAGGAGTTGGGCTCTAAGGTCCTTTTTGTTGTTCAGTCATTCAATTGTGTCTGACTCGTCATCACCCCATGAACCACAGCAGACCAGGTCCTTCTATCTTCCAGTCTCTCTTCAAGTCTGTCCAAGCTCATGTTTATTGTTTCCATTACAATATCCATCCATCCATCTCATCCTTTGCCATTCCCTTTTTCTTTTGCCTTCAATCTTTCCCAACATCAGGGTCTTTTCCAGTGAGTTCCATCTTCTCATTATGTGACCAAAATGTTTAAGCTTCAGCTTCAGTAAGTGACCTTCTAGTGAATAGGCTGAATTAAGTTCTTTACATATTGGCTGATTTTATTTCCTTGCTGTCTAAGAGCCTCTGAAAAGTCTCTTCAGCACCACCATTTGAAAGCATTGATTCTAAGGTGCTCAGTTTCCTTTACAGTCAAATTCTCACAGCTACACATTGTTACTGGACAAATCATAGCTTTGGCTCTACAGAACTTTGTCAGCAAGGTGACGTTTCTGCTTTTTAGTATGTTGTCCAGATCTGCCATAACTTTCCTTCCCAGGAGCAAGCGTCGTTTAATTTCATTGCTGTGGTCACTATCTGCAGTAATCTTTGAGCTCAAGAATATAAAATCTGGCTCTGCTTTGATTTTTTCTCTCCCAATTTTTCGGGAAGTGATGGGACCACTTGCCAAGAGACCTTTTTTTATGCTAAACTTTAAGTCCATTTTTACATTCTCCTCTTTCACCCTCGTTAAGAGGCTTCTTAATTCTTCTTCACTTTCTAAGGTTCTTCTCTGTTCTAAATGTACAATCCTATGATCCTAAATACAGCAGGACAATACATAAGCTACCCTTCTAATTTCATTGATTTTACCTTTTGTATGTATGAGCCCACATTGGGCTGAATTTGGCATAAATACTCACAGAGGCTTCAATGTCAAAAGTAACTAACTTTGTCATCAGATCACAAAGTTAGAGTTGGAAGAGTCCTTGCAGATTCATTTAGTCTAACCACTTCCTGAGGTGCGAGTTCAAATGTGATTTCAGACACTTACTAACTGTGCGACCCTGGGCAAGTCACTTAACCCTATTTGCCTCAATTTCCTCCTCTGTAAGATGAGATGGAGAAGGAAATGGCCAACCAGTGCAGTATCTTTGCCAAGAAAACCACATATGGGATTATGAAGAGTAAGACACAACAGAAGTAACTCAGCAACAATCCAATCCCGCACTACACCATTGGCCAATAGCACCTTCTCTGCTTAGCCTTCTCAGCTCTTGAGAACCTACATGTGACCCAAGCTCTGATTCCAATGCAATGAAGTTTTGTAAACCCACATAACAGCCAGGATGCAAAAAGTGAGCAGGACTTCTCATGAGAAAGGAAGAATGCCAGTCTTATTTAACTGTGACAGGGGAAAAAATAAATGTTAAAAAAAGAAAAGAGTCCGAGCTCTGCCCACTGACTTTGTGACCTTGGGCAAGTCCAGTTCCCACCTCTTCAAGTCTCAGTTTCCTCCAATGTAAAATGAATGGATTGGTCTAAATGGTCTCTAAGTTCTGTTTCCAGGTCTAAATCTATGCCTAGGAAGGCTTGGGACAACAGCAGAAAAAAAATAGGGTGTCTGGATCCTGCTACTTGGGTTCAAATGCTGACTTTGCCACTCACTACCAGGATGGCTTGGGGCAGAACAGTCCTGTTTCTCTGGGCCTTCATTTTTGCAGGTGCAAAATGAGGGGGTGAAATGATTGTTAAGATCATAACTTCTTAAATGACACTCATGAATGTGGACGTAGCTTTTAACAAAAATATATTTAAATGATAAGCTAAAGGGGTTTGGTATCAGTGAACTCTGAGGCCCCTCCCAGCTATGAGCCTATAAATTCTTCTCTTTGGCTCTCAGTTTCCTCACTGGAAAATGAAAGAATTGGATGATGTGGCCTTTCTGGTCCTTTCAGCTCCAAATCTTCTAATCTGGGTAAATAGCTTGTATTAAGGGGAAGTCATTTTGACTCCGTCCCACATGCCAGTCGGTACATATGGAAGAGAAAACCCCAAACAAATTCTGTTGCAGACACTTACAGGCTCAATCTTTAGTCTTCAAGAAAAACCCAAGCAAACAATTGGGAGAAGGTTGCCATTTTCATTTCTCTGGTAACTGCTATTCTTTGGGGACACACCTGAGCTGACCATCCCTTTCAGCTTTGTCCTTGGGTACCAGAAGTGCCTGGTTTTTGTCCCTCTCACAGAACATGCTAATACCCCGCAGACGTGCCTGTGTTCTTTCCCCCATGATCTAGTGACCTTAATCTCTAACATTTTGTGGTTTCCTGTTTGGGGAAGTGATCATTCTGACGCCTGGCTGCTCCAGTTTGTACGAGGCTCCCAGCTGGCGCTATCTATATTCATTCTGAACACTCTCCTGTTGTTGGACCAAAAAAGCAATAAAAAAGAAACTTCTTTACAGATGCTAAATCACAGAAACTCCTCCAAGGAGGCAGGAGTTTGCTGGGCTTTTCCCTTGCTGCTCTCCATACTTGGGCACAAATATTTGCTGAGTGAGGGGGCCCTTTCTTCCTGGAGGGATCTGGCAAGCCCTAGATACTGCCCTCTGTCCCATGTATCACAAAGCTTTCCAAACCTTATGTCCATGGGAATTAATCTCACTGAAACTCCTCCTCCCAAAGGGAGATTCCCATGTGTCTCCAAGGCTCAGGATCAAAACCAAAAAAACTGACCTGCAGCTTAAGAGTTGAAAATTCATTAAATATCCTGTCTTGATCCCAAACATTTAACCTTCCTGCACAGCTGCCCTCTCGCTTGAGCCATACTCCCCTAGCCCCAAGCCGGTGTTTTTCCATCATTCAGACTTCCAGATCTTTGCTTATGTATGGTGTTTGGGCTGGAAATCCTGCATCTGGCCATTTGGATTGTCTTGTCCAAGAAGCCTGAGTGTCCAATGCCTGCTGAGAACCAGGGGAAAAACAGAATACTACCATGGACCACCCTCAGAACTCATCCTGAGGCCTAAGCCTCCCCCATGTGACCTCTGACTCAACAGAAAGGAAATGGGAGACAGCCTGGGCTAACATGTAGCCTCGTGCCTGCCAGTCCATGCTTTTGCCAGTTCTCCAGTTCTGCTCGGCCTTGGGAGGGAAAAGAAAGTGCTCTCAATGCTGGGAATTGGGCCAGCAATTACACAAATGGCCCATTTCCATCAAAGATAATGATTCTTCAGTCATCTCTTAACTCTAAATATTTTAGGATTTTAAAAGGGGATGGAAGGGAAAGCTATGTACTAAAGGATGCAGGAAACCATCCCAAAGCTCTGAAAAATGAGCCAGGGCAATCACGTGAATCTAGTGGTGATGACCCAATGAGCCCACAGGTGGTCAATGAGGCAGTGGATAGAGCACTGGGTCTGGCGTCAAGAAAACTTGAGTTCAAATCTGCCTTCAGATATGTATTAGGTGTCTGACCCTGGGCAAGTCACTTAACCTCTGTTGACCTCACTTCCTCATTGGTAAAGCTGGAGGAGGAAAGACAAACCACTCCAGTATCTCTGCCAAGAAAACCCCAAATGGGGTCACAGAGAGTCAGACACAACTTTAACAAGAAGGGAGGAGTCATTTAGAAGAGATGGAGAGAGACATTTCCAGAACTGACTAAAATTGGAAAAAGAAAGGCATCAGTAAAACTTATTTTGTACACTAAAATAAAAAGAACCTAAGACTAGAAGAAAAAACTACATTGTCTTGGTGGTTAAAAAAAAAAAAAAGGACATTAATTGCCTCTTCATTAAGGAAGAAAAGTGTCCCTCTCCTTGATGGGAGAATTCCTTTGTTTGGCCTCACGTTCCATCTTCTGCTCCAGATGCACCTTCTCCCTCCCCCACTTCAGCAAGGGCTTGTATCTTGCCCTTGCTAGCCATCAATAACCCAATTTTAATGAGCTGGAAATAAGCTAAGGAAGATCAGCTTCCTCCCCTGACATGCTCCTGCCCTGTGGAATGTGGGCTCCAAGGATGACCCATGGGCCACCCCCCAAAGAGCTGGGACACTGGAAGCTGAGCTACCCACAAAGACACAGAAATAGTTTAGCATCCTGCCCCAAATGATGCACCATGGATCTGATTTCTTTTCATTATTGAAGTGAATGCTTTAGTTGACTCATATTCACTCTGAACGATCCCCCTCCCCAAACACAGAGACACTGAGCAAAAGCCAAGGGATGACTCCATTTTATTTATACACTATGGAGTCCAGAAACTGTAGGTTCATAATATACAGGAAATATGGGACCCTCTTCTAGTCACTGCCAAACAATGTAAGCACTTTCCAAGGACAGTCTTTCTTGGAAGAGCCGAGCACAGTCAGTGGAGGAGGACCAAACAGGCCCCAAAATGTGCTCATCTGGAGAAGGAGCAGATGGGCCTTCAGTCTTTCCAGTGCCAGAAGCAGACAGGCAGGAGCCAGGACGTATCCAGTCTGGGGAATCCCAGGCGAGGACCAACTCACTCAACAGTGCAGCTGTTTCCCCACTCCCTCATACTGATACCACCGCTTCCTCTCTGCTGCCCCGCCCTTTACCCCTGTCCAGTTTTGTTTTGTTTGGAGTTTTTTGGCATATGACTTCACTGAGGCAGGGAATTCTCATATGGAAGCTCCCTGCACCTATGCATAGTGTCTGCAACCTTCCAGTCTTAGGCAGTCATCTGGGGCACTGGGAGAGTAATTGTTTGCCCATCTTACACAGCCAGCAGGTCTTCCTAGAACCCCAGGTCTTCTAGGCTCCAAGGTCCTTTCTTCCTTATGCCAGGGTATCTCTCATTTCTGTCTTTCTTATGGGTAAATACCCAGAGTCTTAGATCCTGAGTGGTCAGGAAGCTACAATCCAAATGTAACCCTCCGCATGAGGCTCTTCTCCATCGCCCCAACTTCTAGGACCTGCCCCTCAATCACCCGTTCTCCATTTTGTACAGACCAGCAATACATAGAGATGGACTTCACCAACTAGTCTGTAAAGGTAGGGTCTTTTTTCCCTCATACAGGCAGCTTGGTGGTGTAGTGGACAGGAAATCTTGTGTGCAAGTCCTAACATAGACACCTGCAAGCTGTGTGACTCCAGGCAAGTCCCTTAACATCTCTCCATTTCAGTTTTGTCATCTGTAAAATGGGGATAATGATAGCACCCACCTCAGAGCAGTGTTATGAGAATCAGATGAGATCATATTTGTGAAGGAATTTGTAAAAGGTCTCTGTACATGGCATACAAAGGTTAGCTACAGGGTACGGAAAAAACTGAACTGGAAAAGATTCTAGAGATCATTAAGCCCAACCTGCTCTTATTGAAAGGGAAGTTGAGGACTAAAGGTCTAGGAATGACTGGGCTGAGATCATCATGGTGGCAAGAGTAAAGCCAAGAGTCAAGCTCCGGGCCCCGCTACAGATCCCAGGGTCTTTGCCCTGTGCCCCAGCTCCCTTGGAAGGTCCTTGTTCATCCCACCAGAAATCTGAAGGAATCCCAGTGACAGTCCCCATCATTGTGGGGCTTTACAATTCACAATTCATTCTGTAGCTAGGTAGGAAAAAGGCATGTCTATGACATAGGTAAAGAATCAGGTTCGGAATGAATGAATGAATTGAGCATTCATTAAGCATTTACTATGTGCAGAGCACTGGGCTAAGTCCTGGGGACACAAGAGAAGAGGGAGACGGGCCCTCCTGTCAAGGGACTCAGTCTAACGGGGGAGATACCACATAGGGCAATCAGGAGCAAAGGTCCCATAGTCCTCAGGGGAAGCAACAAAGCAGATGGTCATATCTCTTCTTTAATGACATTTCCATTGATAAAATCCTATCTGTTTCTGAGGTTGGGCCCCTGGACTGGGCCAAGGATTTCAGTGACTTTTCTTTCTGGGTCTTCAGTAGCTATGATTATATGTCCACAGGATATGCTGCCCAGGATAACGAGTGTGGACACTAGGCTGGAAGCATTGCTAAGCTCTTGGGTTTAGGGTCCTTATGGTCTCATGAACTTGGGGCTGTGTCATAACCTCCGCTCTGGAGACCCTAGCTTTGTGGGTCCTAAAAATTACAAAATGAACTGGAGCAAGGAAAGAGAGAAGCTATAAACAGCAAATGAAGCTGGCCCCAGATGCCCAATTAGTACCTGGTGACACAGCTGGTGTTCACAGCATCTGTAAAAATTCCAATGCCTCAAGGTAGTACCTACCTCCTGTTTCCTGCCTCCAATGAAAGTCATTTGGAGGAAGAGTGAGAGGAAAAAGAAAGAAGGCCCAGGCATGACTGAGTGTGTAAAAAGGCATGGGATTTCAGGTGTCTCCCCTAAATGGGTAACCCTCAAATTCCCATCCCCTGGGTGACCAACTTCACCATTTCCCCTCAGCCAGGCTGGCCTCCTTTCTGGAACAAGGCTAGAAGCTGGCTACCCAATATCCTTTTCTTAATAGAACCCACAGTATCCCTGATGCTCCATGGGCCTCCTGCTTTTAATCAATGCAAGAAAGATCAGGAGCCTTCTGAGGTTGTATTCCCCAAGGCCACCCTACTCACTTGCAGCCCTTTTTACTTTTTTCCTGAAACACAGTTCCCCCTTGTTTGGGGCAGTAAAGCATCCTTTCCTCTATTCCTTTCGGGAGAATGTCACCCAGGCGAGTCAATAGGATGGGAAGCTTTGTGCAAATGAGTGTAATCGATACAGGAACCGGCAGAACAGAACTGAAAATTTCATGGAGTTACCCGAGGACAGAGCGCCTCAACGATGGGGAGGTTGGGGGCAGCTATCAGCTAGAGGTCTTTCTCAAAAAAAAAAACAAAAAACAAAACCCAACCCAAACAGGCCTCCAGGACTTTCATTTTGTTCCAATCATTAGATAATGATGTTTGACCTGGGGGGTTTCAGATTGTAAGCAATCTGGCGGAAGAGGACAAAGAGATGCCCTGCTTCATTTGAGGCAGTCAAGGCTAGGCAAATACCTCCAGAGCAGGTTGGGCAATTGCCACTCAGGTGGGTCACTAGGCTAAGTTTCCCAAAGCATCAGGTTTCTGGTGTTCCCTTCTGCTCCCTGGGAATGAACAAAGGTCACTGACCACTTCCTCCTCAGCCTTCCCCACCGAGACCCACCTGTCCTCCCAGACAAGCCAACATCATTGACAGGAACCCACAGAATCCCCAAGGCAAACCTGACTTCCCTGGTCCATTTTGTTTGTTTTTTAAGTAAAGCACTGGCACATTTAGATGGCCCAAACACAGTCATGGGATCTCTGCTCTAAAGCTAGAAGGGACCTCAGTCAGGGACTACCGAGTTCAACCTCCTGATCTTACAGACACGAGAAATTGAGGCCCAGAGAGGACTTCACCCAGGTGCTAAAGGTCAAAGATGGGATTCGAAGCAAGGTCCTCTTGATGTTGGGTCAGACCACACTGTCTCCTTGACCTAAGAGCCTCCTTGTCCTACCAATACCCATACAAAGTACAATGCTTCCGTCAATCAATCAGTAAGCATTTATAAAGATCTGGACATTGTGTAATATGCTGAAAGAGAAGGGGATATGCATGTATTAAATGCCTACTATGTGCCAACAACTCTGAGAGGCAGGTGCTGTTATCTCCATTTAACAGATGAGGAAACTGAGGCAAACAGAAGTGAAGTGACTTACCCAGGGTCACACAGTAAATGTCAGAGGCTGGATTTGAACTCTGGTCTTGACTCTCAGCCCAGCCCTATACACTGTACCACCTAGTATCGTTTCACTGAGGATACAGAGATAAAATATAAAACAAACCTTGCTTTTGAGGAGTTTGCATGCCACTGGGAAATCCAGTGTGCACACCCAGAAGTACAAAGTCATTTTTTCAAGAGGGCAATGGCATTAGGAATCGGTCAGGTCAGGTAAGGCTCTGTGGGGAACCCGGGCTGTGTTCTGAAGGAATTGTGGGAGTTGATGAGATGAAGGTAAGAAGAGGATGCATTCAACGTATGGGCAATGGCCTACAGTGAGGCATGGAGATGGGAAATGGAGCCACCCCAGAAACAAAGCACAGCCGGCATCAGGCCCAAGACCCTCTGGATAAATCCCCTTTGCCTTTCGGTACCCAGCCCTCACAGGTGTACCTCTTTATTTCTCAGTCCCAGAGAAATTAGGTGATTTGTCCAAGATCACAGAGATCATAAAGAGACAGAGACAGTATCTGAATTTAGATTTTCCTAATTCCAAAGGTACAGAGCTGTTTGCCTGTTGTCTCCTGATTTGCAATGTGAGCTCTCTAAGGACAGGCACAACGTTTTTTGCCTTTCTTTATATTTCTAGAGCTTAGCAGAGGGGGATCCTAGCACACAGTAAGTGCTTAATAAATGTTTATTGACTGACTCCAAGTCCCATGCTGTGGTTCAGGGTTCCAATGTGTTTTACCCTTTGGATTTTAGGATGTTTTTGTTTCTAGATGGGGCAACTAGGTTGCTGAATCGATAGTGTCTGACTTGAAGACAGAAATATTCAAGTTTGAATCCAGCTCCAAACACTCGTTAATTATATGACCCTGGGCAAGTCACTTAACCTCTGTTCACCTGTTTCCTCATGTGTAAGATGTAGCACCCACCACCCAAGGTTGTTGTGAGGAGCAAATGAAATGCTATGAGTAAAGTTCTTTGCAAATCCTAAAGTACTACAAATGCTGGTTAATACTATTATTAGTGTTGATGGATGCAGACACCCTGGAGGTGCAGGGCCAGGAGAAGAAGATATGGCATTCGTGTGTCCCTGTAGGATGGAGTCAAATCAAGAAGCGATCAAGCAGCACACAGTCAGTACTCAATAAATGTTCTTTAAGCACTTGACTTCAAAGCAAAAATAGAATAATCCCCTGCCTCAAGGAGCTTACCCTCCACCAGCACCTATGATCTGCAAAGCACCGCACCAGAAGATGGGAATCTAAAAATAGGACCAGAAAAAACCTGTCCTCAGGGAGCGTATGTTCTCTAGAGTCTCAGAGTTAGGAGAGACCTTAGTGTTCATCTCAACCAACTCATCTCACACAAACAGACACCCAGTCTCTGTCAGAACACTTTGGGGAAACCAAAGCAGCTCAATCCAACATAAGAGAGCAACAACTCTTAGGAAGTTTATCTTTTCAGAGAACTGAAATCAGCCTCTCTGCAGCTGCCATTCATTACTCCTGGTTCTGTCGGAATAAGAAACAAATCCCTTTCCTTTTCCTATGACTGCCCTTCAATCGCCTGATGCTGGTTAGCAGGCTCTTGAGTAGTTTTCTCTCCTTCAGGCTAAACATCCCTGGTTCTTTCAAGCACTTTTACCATCCTAGCCATCCTCCAGCTGATCCATGCCTACATTGAAATGTGGTAATCAGTCCTTAACAATACACTTTCCCTGGCTGGAGAGGTCTTACATGATGCTGACTGGCCATCCCTGGAGTTACCTCTAGGCGCCTCCCACAACCCTAGGGGCCAGTTCTGAGAGGGGACAGTCTACCGGTCCAGAAGGAACTACCCAAGGGCTCACACCTCTTCTTCTAATCCTTTAGCTTGGTCTTTACTCTCCAAATTGTACAATAAGATGGGTAGAGATGTGCTGGGAAATTCTGCTGCCTGTACAAACCAAAGCTATAGCTGAATGGGTCCAGTTTTAGAAAATCAGACTGCATGGGCAGCCAAGACCAGCTCTTACACAGTCTGAGGACTTTCATTACAGACCAAACAGAACTAATGGGTCCTAGCAGGGATAACTGCCCTCACATTTTCTCCTTATCTTTTTCAAAGTAGAGTCAGCTGACAAGGAAATTGTCTGCTCTTCACATCATACAGTCGTATTTCCCAGCTGGGTGATTTTCAGTTCAATTCAACAAATATTTAGTAAGTGACCGGCTTGGTATTAGGCACTGGAAAAACCAAGACAAAAATGAACCAGCCCCTGATCTCAAGGAGCTTATACTCTAGGAAGGGGGGAGAATACAGCATTTAAATATGGAAACACAATTCCTGATGTACGGGATGGATTTAATAAATGTTAATGGAACTGAATTAATTGAGGGCGGGAGGGTTTGTCCAGGAGATGGAGCTGAGAGCAGGTCTTAAAAGAAGTTAGGAAGTAATATTTTATCACAGGAGGTCAGGGCAGTGCAGGGGAAAGAACCCTGATGGTGCTAAGCTTGGGGTCAAAGGTTCAGAACTTGTGCTGCTGCTTACTCCACCTCCTGTGCCTCAGTTTCTTCATCTGTAAAATGAGTTTGGACCAGAGAACCTTTAAAGTCTCTTCTGATTATTAGTCTATGATGACCCTAAGAGTACACCTTAACTGCCACTCTTCTGCACTTGTCCTCAGCTTTGACACCAAATATCTGTGCTATCCTCTCAGATTTAAAATGTCCTTCTCTGAAATTGTTACCTCCCCAGTCTGAGTGTGCTTCCCAAGGTTTGGAAGAGTGGTAATTTGTAAAAATGACCCCCCAGCAAAACAAAGAGATCTCTTAGTCTGCAAGGCCATGGGCACTGACTGCAAGTCAGTGGGCCAATTAACATGGCTCTTCCAGGAGCAGAACTGAGTGAAAAAAACATCTTTCAGCACTGCACTTTCAAGTGCCCATTAAACTGATCACAAACTCAAAGATTTCTAACTATAAAAGGAGTTAGTTAAACTCTAAGTCCATCTTAGAGAAGGGAGAACTGATGAAGAATGGACAGCTATCTAGGGAGATGAGGGGATTACTTTCTCCACAAAGATAAATAAAGGCTTCACTTTCATCCTAAATCAAGGGAGTAGGGATAATTAGCCCAGAGAAGGGAAAACTCTATTTGGGATAAAAATAGTTATTTTCTAGTCTTAGAAGAGTAAATAGGGCTATTTAGCAAATAATTGATAAATATTTTTCAATACTTGTTGATACATATTAATAATTGATAAATATTAATTAAGTGCTTACTATAAGCCAGGGTTATACAAAGCAGAAAGGATACAAAGAAAGGCAAAAGCCAGTGCCTGCCTTCAATGAGATTACATTCTGATGGGAAGGAGAAGATATCCAGCAATTTGTTTCATTTATTTACATTTTGCTTTGCTCAGTGATTTTGAGAAGTGGTCCAAAGGTTTTTCCAGAAGACCAAGGGGGTCCATGACTCATAAGAGCTTAAGAGCTAAAGGGGTCTAGATTAGGAGTAGAATCTCCTAGGGAAAGTATATGTTTATGTATGTATGTATGTATGTATGTGTATTTATGCATATGTATATGTCAACATCTATCTATAAATATATCCATGCTCAGTTGTAGCCTTGGGGTGGTGGGTAGGGTGTAGGAATGGGGAAAAAGAAAAAGGTGCACAGCAGAGAACAAAAGAAAACCTACAAGGAAACAGAGATAGGCAGCTTTCAACTTAATGCATAGTATTTAATATGCAGGTTTTCTTGAGATGCTGTTATTGCTGTATATTCTGGACCCTCTCATGTTCTGCTGTGCACATGAAATGTCTTTCTTTTTTATTTTATTTTTAAGTTTAATATTTAAGTTGATAATGTTTCTTTTTTCTTTTCTTATTATGTATTTAAACCTTAGTATTTGTCTAAAATGGAAAGGAAGGAAGGAAAGAAGGAAGAAAGGAAGGAAGAAAAAGAAAGAAAGAAGGAAAGAAAAAGAAAGGAATCCAAAAGTGGGATGGGCTGTGTCAGAAAGGAGTTCCCCCTTTACCAGAGTCCTTGAAAGTGAAACCAAAAGACCTGCTTGTTAGGCTGCCAAGGAGGGATTCTTCTTGGTTCTAGAGTCCACTCCTCCAGCTCTTAAAACGGGGATTCTTTCTTTCTTGCATTCCCTGAGGTTACTCTGGCTACTTCTGTGCTGAAGTTATATCAAGACTTTCAATGAGCTCCCAGAGCAAGGACACCTCAAAGGCTGCTTTTATCTCCTTACAAAGTCGTTAGTCATCTCAAAAGGGGAGCCCACTTTCTCTAGGGGACTGAGTAATCCCTTCAGAGAAAGCCTGTTGCACTTTGGGGCAGCTCTCATTGTCAGCACTTGTTTCTTGACACCAAGCCTAAATAGTTTTCTTGCTAGTTTCCACTCCCTGCTGCCAGGCTGGCCCTCTGAGGGCCCACCACATCAAGTGTAAATCTTCTGACATTTGACAGACCTTAGAAGACCTAAAACCTGGTGCTGTTCTGCAGGCCAAACTTTTCCATGTCCTTCATCCACTCCTGATAAACCTTCCCCATCTAAATTACCCACCTCTTCACTATCCAACTGATTTGTGTCTACCCTAAATGGTTGTGCTAAGAACTGAGCCCAGAACAACAGATACATCCTGTCTAGGGCAGAGAACAGTCTGGGTATTGCCTTTTTTTTCTTGGAAGCCATTGATGTCTCTCAAAGCAAGCCTAAGATCCCTAACTTTTCCAGCTCCCATATTGTACCACTGACTTGCCTTGCACCTCTGATCTAAATCCTCATATCTTTTTCAGTCAAACTGCTGTCAAGTCATGACTCCCCCACACCTCTAATCTGTGAGGCTGACTGTTTGAACCCAAACACATGACTTTATATTTATCCTAAAGTAAATTAATCTTCCTCATTAGATTCATCCCAATATTCTAAACTATCAAGATCCTTTTAGATGCTGACTTGATCATCCTGTACCACTTGGTTACTTTCATTATCCACTAAACTGGGAACTACTTCTATTTTTTAAAAACAACAGAAAAGCCACCCCCTCCCCCCACTGACAAAAAGAACAGATTGAGGTCTATTAAAAGTCATCAGTCAGGACTCACCTATCTGATCTTACCTTCTTGGCTAGGTTTACCAGGAAAAAGATGCCACTAGGAGCAAGGATTTTCAGGAATGTCGGCAGCAACTGAAGGAATGCATTATTTATTCGAAACCATATTCCCTTCCCCCATCATCTGATTTGTCTGTTCATCAGAAAAGGGCACTTTGAAAGCCAGATTTTTTTTGATAAGTACCTGCTATGGGGTGGTGGGGAGCTAATAGAGGGGGTGGTGCTAAAGCTCAGGTACAGGAATAAAGCTCAGAAACATGAACATCTCAGCTCCTGAAGATGCAATTAGTCAGCACTTAATGGGCTGCAGGATGATGAGCGTCAGGGCAAGGGAACTTTACAACCACAATTTCCTGACCGGATGAACTCTTAAACAGAGAAAGCTAAGCCCAACCCCCAAGCGATGGAACTGTTGGAAACACAGCCATGTGGAGCAAAGCCCACATTCCAGAGGGACCTCGGTCACCTCTCACAGGCCTCCCCCATAGCTCTCTGGGCCACTGGAGCAAACTGAAGTTTGCCATCAAAATCTGCTTCTACTAAGAAAGCCTTCTGGGGACTGCACTAGACATAGCATGAGGGAGCCGACATGATGAACCACACAGCTCATGAAAAGGTTTCCTGGGAAGGACAATCCAGTTAGGAAAAGGAATTACAAAGAAGCTTTCAGAGAAATATCATAAAAGCTAAAAGGGGCCTGGAAAAGTTGACAAAAATAATACACAAGACACACACAGTATTTCATTGTCAATTTTATCTAGCTAGAAAGAACACTGGTTATGAGCATTGGATCTAGAGTCAGAAAGACATGAGTTCACAGAAACTTACTAGATGTGTGACCCTGGGCACTTAACCGCTGTCTGCCTCAGTTTCCTCATCTGTAAAACGGAGATAATAATAGCGCCAATCTCCCAGGGGTGTTTCAAAGATCAAATGAGCTAAAGTCTGTAAAGTGCCTAGTAAATCTGAAAGCGCTATTTCATGCTTATTACCTATGAGACAGGAAAAGTATAGAGTTGGTAGGCTAAAGGTATAGCATGTGTGTTCGTCCTTCATTGCCGAAGAAGACCGTGCCATCAGAGAAATGATGACGTGACTTGCACTTGACTTTATTTTTATTGAGTGAGGGAGGGCTGTGGAGGTCACCAGCCTCACTTCTCCTCCAGAGCCATCTGAATCCAGTGATCAATATTCATCAGGATGACTGGAGATGACCCAGGATGAGGCAATTGGGGTTAAGTGACTTGCCCAAGGTCACACAGCTAGTGAGTGTCAAGTGTCTGAAAAGGAATAGTAAGAGAAATGGCAGACTACAGGCCCAGAATGAACTTTGCTTAGCTAGATTTCTATATAGAGGAGAATGTATGGGTGGGGGGAATTTTTTGGAAGTGATGGGCTTGAAAAAGAAATCAGTAAGATACGTATTTTGCAAAAAAACAAAACAAAACAAAAAAACAAAAAAACTATGCTCAATGAATTGGTTGGTTTTGGGTTTTGTTTTGTTTTTTCTCATTCTATAAAAGGTATCACTGAGTGATAAATGCAGTTCAATGGAAAGAATGCAAACTCTAGGTTCAAATCCTGGCTCTTTCACTTACGATCTCTGTAACTTTAGGCAAAAACTTGAAACTCAGTTTCCCCATCTGTCAAAAATGAGGAGGTTGGACTAGATGACCTACATGGTCCCTTCAAGTTCTAAATCTGTTATCTTAAAAATTCATTAATAAAACATTTTTTTTCCATGAGGCAATTGGAGTTAAGTGACTTACCCAGAGTTACATAGGTAGTAAGTATCAAACATCTGAGGCCAGATTTGTACTCAGTCCTCCTAAGTTCAGAGCCTGTGTTCTATCCACTGCACCACCTAGCTGCCCCTTCATTTTTTTTATTTTTTAAAAAGAAGAT
The DNA here is from genome assembly GCF_028372415.1 of Notamacropus eugenii. Lineage (NCBI taxonomy): Eukaryota > Metazoa > Chordata > Mammalia > Diprotodontia > Macropodidae > Notamacropus > Notamacropus eugenii. The sequence goes on from NC_092874.1 coordinate 19,977,692, forward strand.
AATGTTCTGTATAACATAGGTCAAAGTCAGTGAGATAGTATGGGATGAATTGCATACTGTCCCAACTGTTGCTCTGAGTTACAGATGCATAGACTCCAACAGTGTCATGCATTCTATGTTGAAAGAGACCCATGTCTTTCCTTTTCCTATCCCATCCTCCAACAACTCAGTCCTTGACCATCATTCTGAAGGTGGCTCTGCGTATATTTATTTCTGTTGCCTCAAGAGACAATCAGTTTTTGATTATCCAAACTGTGGGCGATTTATAGCAAATTCTGAATGCCAGATAGCTCCCTTTGACATCTGGCATCTTTACAGGCAGCCTTCCCTATCATCAGAGAGGGCACCCTCTGGGAACATAAACCAATTTTAATAGGAGTCTAAACAAAACACTATTATGGAGGTCAGTCTGCTGGAAAGGAAAAGAAAATATGACTTGTGCAAGACTAAATACATCTTATTTTTGGATGATCCAACATTTGATGCTATCTACATGTTGCTTCTTTCCATTACTGCAGATAACTGAAAACTGATTATATGTAAATCACTTTTTCTCTTGGAAACCAAGATTTATATGCTGAAGGTCAATAAATGGCAGCATATTACCAGCCAAAATCAGCATAAACTCATTCATTTATTCAACAAGAACATGTTAAGAACCTACTATTTGTCAAACACAACGCTAGGATGGGAATCCACAGGCAAAAATAAAATGGTGCCAGCCTTCAAGGAATTTACATTCTATTTAGGAAAACATAAACCAAAAAATAAATACAGATAAAAAATAACCACTACGTGGAGTGTGGTATCTACTAAGGGAGATCAAGCTAAGCTTCCTATGGAGCGGCCGTTAAGCTGAATTTTGAAGTTGTTCAAGAATTCTACAAGGTGGAGGGTCTGAGCTCCCAAGGGGATAGATGATACAAAGGTAGGCAAATAGAAGACAGAATAAAATGCATGAATGACACCTTTGAAAACATATAGACATGAGAAAGGAGGAGGGCCAGGTAAGGAATAAGAACAAAAGCTAACAATGGACATCCTAGATGGTCTTGGAAAGTGTGTTGAATTTCAACGAAGAAATCGTGGGTTCAAATCCCACCTCTCTCTTACTTGTGTGACCCTAGGCAAGTAACATCTATATCCCATATCTGTAAATGGAGGCAGTCGAATTAAGTTTTTAAGGTCTCTACCATTCCTAGTTCTATTATCTTGGGATCCAATGGAATTCAAACAGTGACCTAGAAATTTAGGTTCTGGAGGAATCCTCCCCTTGGTCCCCTGCCAGAGTGGGTGGAATCCCAGTGGACAATTTATGGGAGGGCATTTTTAGGAGTAGATTCCAGGATGAGAAGGCATGAAAAGATGGACATCAGCATGGTCGAAGGCGATGCCTCCACCAGTCACATCAACTAGTCATCTGTCTATCAAAGTATTTACTCTTCGCTTTTTTCCTGGATTCCATAGGAACAGGCATTATGTTCATAACATACTGGTGTGCAATGGTATTAGCAGTACTGGTAATATAGCTAGCTAGCATTTTATATGGCACTTTTAGGATTTACAACGTGCTTTACAAATATGGGTTCTTTACAACAACCCAGTGAGGTAGGTGCTATTATCATCCCCATTTTACAGATCAGGAAACTGAGGCACACATGATGATAGCTAACTTAAATAGTACCTACTATGTGCCAGGTCCCATGTTAAGTTCTTTACAAATATTATCTCATTTAATCCTCATAGAAATCCTGTGGCAGTAGGTGCTATTATTATCCCTATTTTACAATTGAGGAAACTGAGGCAAACAGTGGTTAAATGACTTGCCCACCTAGTCAGTGTCTGAAGCAGGGTTTGAACTCAGTCCTGACTCCAGGTCCTCAAGCGCTTAGTCTGGTGCCATGCGCAGAAGAAACACTGCCCAATCCCTGGTGTTGAGGAAAGTCACATCTATATAACACAGTAAAGAAAGACTGATTTCAACACAGCTGATCTTTCCACTGTATTCACCTAAATTCCATAAACAAAGGCATGAAAACAGACAAAAGGATAAACAGCTTGTTTCCTAAAGGAGATTACAATCATATTCACACTCTAATGACTGAGTCAAGATGGGGTAAGTCACTTCACCCTGTTTGCGTCAGTATCCTCATCTGTCAAATGAGCTGGAGAAGGAAATGGTAAACCACTCCAGTATTTTTGCCAAGAAAACCCAAAATGGTGTCATGAAGAGTCGAACAAGACTGGTAATGAAGAAAACTGGTTTGGTAGTTAGGAGATGCTGTTAAACATTTATTAAGTACGTACTATGTGCTAAATGTTAGGGATACAAAGAAAGGCAAAAGAAGTCCCTGCTTTCAGGAAGCCAAAAAACTGGGAGAAGCTTCCATTCCATTTGCCATTGATATGGTTACTGCAATGTCACTTATGGCCCTTATGAGAACAATGACCACTTTGCAGGCATAGACCCTTGACCCCAACATGGCGATGCCATTTTGGTCCTCTTTGAAAACAAAGGGCAACAATCAACCAACCAACCAACCAAATGACTGCTCTTTTCCCTTGATCTACGCCTCCTCCGAATCTCACAATCCTCAAATCTCATAAGAAGTTTAGTACTTCTAAGTGGGTCCACCAAAGTCAACTAACATCCCCACCTAATACATCTGAAAACCATACAGGGAAAAGTAGGTTTCTATCCTGCTACCTTGCATTAGAAATTCTTACTGGAAAGGGATCGTATATTCATCCAGGTGGTCCTGATACTTCTAAGAGGTGAGATGCTAGACTTGGGAGTCAGGAAAACCTAGATTTGAAACCTATCAATCAATCAAGCAATAAGCATTTATTAAGTACCTACTGTGTACCAGGTAATGTACTAGGCACTGGGAAAACATACAAAGAAGGAAACAAACCCTGCTCTTATATTTTACCAAGGAAGACCACATTTATGAATACAAATATGTGCTGAATAAATACAAAATAAATGTTGAGTAGCTGGATACACAGTAGCTAGAGAAGAGTGACGCTAGCTGTGGGAGCATCGGAAAAGTCTTCATATAAAAACTTCTTGAGACATTTGCTAGAATTCCACCTTTTAATAGAAACCTTCCTCAATCCCTCTTAAATCCAGTGCATTCCCTCTGTCATTTTTTCCCTATTTCTCCTGCAGATAGCCTGTTCTGTATATATTCATTTGCAGATTTTCTCAAGGACTGCCTTTTGCTTCTTTTTATAGACTCATCCCCAGCACTGTGCCTGGCAGACAGTAGATGCTTCATTAATTCTAATTGGCTGACTGCTGACTGTGTGATCTCATGTAAATTACGTCATCTTTCTAAACCTTGGCTTCCTCATCTGTAACATGAAGACAATAATTTTTGTTGTTTTGTTGTTGTTAGTCATATATTACTCTGCATGATTCCATTTTTGGAATTTTCTTGGCAAATATGCTGGAGTGATTTGCCATTTCCTTCTCCAACTTATTTGACAGATGAGGAAATTGAGGCAAACAGCAGGTAAGTGACTTGTCCAGGGTCACTCAGCTAGTAAGTATCTGAGGCTAGATTTTAACTCAGATCTTCCTGACTCCAGATCTGGCACTCCATCCCCTGCACCCAGCTACCTGCCTCATAGGGGATAATAATACCTGTTGTGAAGCCTTACGAAGGTGGTGGCATGGATCAAAAGAGATAGTATCTATAAATTACTTTGAAAACTCCAAAGCATTATAGACACGTCAGTTATGAGGATGGTTACTGTACTCGCCGCATCCCCTTAACACAGTGTGGGCACAGCCTCTGTATTAAAACCATGAGCCAGCCATGCGCCCACTGGGGAAGCCTACCTGGAGTTGGGAGGGAGCTGACCCCAGGCCAGTCTTGGATTTAAAACAGACTCCAACTATTTCCTATGAGTAGAAAATATATGTGGCTTTCGACAACCAATTAAAGTTGAGTCTTAAATAAATACAGCGTTGAGGGCACTAATGTTTTAAGCCGTCTTGGCTGTTCTTGTCTTACTCCGTATACATTGTGGTTGACCGCGGCTGGCAAGCAGGCCAGGACCACGTCACCATCTCCTCTGGAGCTGGGCTTCCAGCTGAATAAGCCAACCCAGGCTGGGGAGGAAGGACTCCATTGTCTCTATTTAAAGGGACAGCTCACCTGGTCCGCTTCTTTGCAAACAGCAAAGACCTATTCTGCCCAGGGCCCTGACTGCCCCTCTCGCTGGAAATGTATTCAGGGTTTAAAAATTTAGAAAATTTAGAAGTTTAAAAAATTTTCACATTTAGATGAAATGCATGAGAATAGTTTTTGGACACATGTATTAGAACATGAACTGGCCTCAGGATCCAGGAGTTCTGGGTTCCAGTCCTGACTCTGACATGGTTCAGCTGTGAGATACTGGGCAAGGCTCCCAGGAACCGCTCAGGACTAACAGGGACAGCCAAGTTGCTGGTTGGTAAAAATGGAGGAAGTGTCTACACCAGGAGTTCTCTATGAAGAGGAAATCACAGCTCAGGACAAAAAAAATCAAAACGCTTACTAAACAACGTGGATATTTTGAAAAATAACTGGGATTTACAAAGCATTTAAATGTATGCAGATTTCTTTACATATGTTATGTCATTGGATCCTCACAAACCAAAATCCGATCCTATGAGGTAGCGATCACATCACCATCTTATAGACACGGGGAAGGTGCATTTAGGGTTAGGGCTGGCCTACTAGAAATCACTGGCTTCCCCAAGAAACTTCATTTGAAAATCCATTTATGATAGATCATCAGTGCTTAAGTGCATTTAAAATACAAGTGCTGCTATGAACAATAAGGGGCAGGTGGATAGTGCCATGCATAGAACCCTGGGCCTGGAGTCAGGAAGACTGGAATTCAAATCCAGCCTCAGATACTGACTAGTTGTATGACCCTGGGTAAGTCACTTACTTGCTGCATGCTTCAGTTTCCTCATCCATGAAAGAGGGATAATGACAGTACCTACTTCCCAGGGCTGTTGTGAGAATCAAATGAGGTAATAATCATGAAGTAAGTGATACATAAATGTTAGCTATTACTACTAAGGAGGAAGCTGGATGGCTCAGTGGATAGAGCACTGGACTTGGTGTTAGGAAGACCTGAGTTCAGATCCAATCTGATACTCGATGTGTGCCTCTGTTTGCCCTAATTTACTGGAGAAAGTAATGGCAAACTACTCTAGTATCTTTACCCCAAAACCCCATGGACAGTATTGGTATGCTATGGTACAGAGGATCACAAAGTATAGGATATGACTCAACTTTTATGAAAAATAGAGGCAGAAACCCCCTGCCAAACACCTTTTTAAAGACAAATTTGACTCTAATACCCAAAAAAGGAAGAAATGAAGCAGACAGTGTGCCTTATTTTTCTCCTTAAATTCCCAGCATCTAGCACACGTTAAGTGGGGATCTTAATGAACATTTATTGATTGATTGACAAACTTCATTAATGAACAGTGATACAAACATTTAAATTTAAATCCTTGTAAAGAGACTATAGAAATACAGCCAGAAAATAACTCATCATGACTAAATTGGATTCATAACTGGAAAGTGGAGTGGAAGCAAGCATTTATTAAGCACCTACTATGTGTCAATTACTAAGCCAAGTGCTTTCAAAATATTATCTCATCTGATCCTCACAACAACTCTGGGAGGTAGGTGCTATTATTATCTACATGTTACAGATGAGGAAGCTTAGGGAAGCTTTGATCAGCTAGTAAATGTCCAAGGTCCCATGTGAACCCAGTTCTTTCTGATTGGAGGCCCAGTGCTCTATGCACTGTGTTACCTAGCTGCCTCTGGGGATTCAAGGATGGTTCAACATTAAGAAAACAATTCCTATAAAATAGTATGATAGGCAACAAAGACAACTATAACTAAATGAGTATAATAGATGTATAAAAAGCCTTTGAAAAATTCAACACGAATTTATATATTAAAAATCCTAATAAAGCATTGATTGGCATAGAAAGATCCTCCTTTAATGGTATCAAAAGCATATATTTACAACTAAGAGTTAGCACTGTTTGTAGTGGAGAAACACTAAAAGATTTCCAGGTATAAACAGGGGTAAAGTAGAGGTGGCTCCCTTGTCTTCTGTTATTTGACATAGTTCTAGGAATGCTAGTTGTAGCAATAAGATAGAAGGACAAAATCCGAGGTGTATATATACGGGCAAAGAAAAGACAAAATTAATCTTATTTGAAAACAGCATGATGGAGTACTCAGAAACCCCAGAGAATCACTGAAGAAACTGAAATTAATAATAATGGTATGGTTTCAGAATACAAAATGATTCCACAAAAGTCATCAGTATTTCTATACAATACTTACAAACACTAGGGAGAAATGATGAGAAGAGAAATTCTATTTTAAAAAAGTCCAAAAGTGGAGAATTACAGAATCTTACATTGAGACAGACCATGAGACCAATATAGACAGACCACGAGACTGATACAGACAGACCACGAGATCTATATAGACAGACCAGAGGCGATACAGTCCAACCTATACTTATTCAGGAATTCTCTTTACAACATCTGCAAAAAATGGAAATGAGCCTTTGGTTGAAAACTTCTAATGAGGGGAAGTCCATTATCTCCTGACGTGGCTGGCACTTTTGAACAGATCTAATCATCAGAAAGTTCCTCTTTATATTGAGCTAAAATATATCTTTCTGCAATTCTTTCCTTGTTGCTATGTGCAAAGTGTTGTGTTAGGGACACAATGACAAAATGGGAAGGTAACAAAAACAATAATCTCAAGTCTCAAGGAGCATACATCCTATCAGAGAGGACACAATGTGTAAATATGAAACAGGAGGGATAGGAAAAAAGTAGGAAAGAGTCACAGATAAAAGATGGAATGCCGAGTTCAGAGGACAGCAAATAGGCCAGAACATATAGAAAGAGGAATACAAGAAGACATCAGCCAAACTTTAAAGGGCTTTAACTGAAAAGCCAGGGAGTTTGTTTCCTTTCTAAAGTGAATGGATATCCACTGATTTTTCTCAAGAGGAGGAACGACATCGGGAGATTTGTGCTTTAAGTAAATAACACTGGTAACTGTATGGAGGACATTATGGAAAGGAAATGATCAGGAGTCGAGTCCAGGAAAAAACAAGGGAAGTGGCTATACGAGTGGGGAAAGGGTCCTATATGGAAGATATTGTGGAGGTAAAATTGATCCCACTTGGTAAATGATTGGTAACAGAGGCTTTGGAGAAGAAAGAGCTAAGTATGATGCTGTTGAGAGGATGAACCTGGGTGGCGGCAAGTATGGTGGCACTCTTGAGAGAACTATGTGGCATATGCTGAACAAGCTTTCTAAGCAAAACATCCAGGGGAAGGGGAAGGGGAAGAAGAGGTTTAATTAAAGGAAAGGGTAGCATTTAATTCAGAAAAATCAAAAGTTTGCGGTCAGTTTGTTTGATTTAAAAACCATAAAAGGGAAAGAAATGGCAGGATGTGAACTAAAAATATGCCTTCAAACAAAAGTCATCCTTGCCCTGGGTCATTTCAGAAAGGCCCAGAATAGGTCATAAGTGGAATTCTTTCCTTACCCGATAGTTATTCATGATTTCAGTTAACCATGGCTTCACGGACTTGAACCAATCTGCCCACATGTGTTTCTCAACTTCAGAACCATCATGAAAAGTCAGGTTGCCCACGTGGATGGCTCTTCTCACTTCTGGCAGCGACAGAAAGTACCCAACGTATTTTTCTTCTTCTGGTTCCTGAATATAAAAAGGGCATAAGAAGAAAGATCCTGGGACATGATGGGAAGTAATGTACTGGCTTTTGCGTAAGATTGTTTTCTAACTAATAATGATGATACCCTTAAACAATGACTAAGCACTATATCTAAGGCATTCTGTTAGGCAGAGGGGATACAAAAAGAAAAATAACATAGTCCATGCCCTCAAGGAGCTTATAGTCTATCAATTTAAATGTAGTATACATAGGTAACATAAATACATAAGCAAAATAAACAAGAGATCATTGGTGGGGGAGAAGTTTGGCGCAGCTAGGTGAAGCTGTAGGGTACAGAGAGTTGGAGTCAGGAAAATTCATCTTCCTGAGTTCAAATCTGGCCTCAGACACTTTCTAGCTGTGTGACCCTGGACATGTCACTTCACAAAGCTTGCCTCAGTTTCCTCATGTATAAAATGAACAGAAGAAGGAAATGCCAAACTATTCCAATATCTCTGCCAAGAAAACCCTCAAATGAAGTCATCAAAAGTTGGACATGACTGAAAATGACTCAACAAAGCAGGAGAGACACTAGGTGCAGTTGAGAGGAGGGAGCAATGAGGAAAGGTTTTATATTGGAGGTGACCTCTGAGTTCAGCTTTTCTACTAGGCCAAAGTAAGGAAGAAAGGCCTTCCAGGGAGAGGGGACAGCTTATGCAAAGACTCAGTGTTGGGGGTTGGAGTGTCCTTTGTAAGGAACACCAAGAAATAATGTCTACTAAATCTGGAAAGGCAGTAAGTGTAAGAGAGGATGCAAACCCAAGGAGGTCTCTCCTGATTCCAAATCTAGCACACTTTTCAATAAACAACATTTGTTAAAAAGTGTAACTGTGAAAAATTGCCTTTTGTCACTTTTAACAATGAAGAAAATGATTACCTGACACTGTAAGAAGTTAAAATAATTAGAACATCCTGTAGAATTGTGGAAGTATGAAGGATAACTTGTTAAGTCACCATTCATTAGGTTATCAAAAATCTAGGGAAAGAAAAGAAAAAACAAACATTGAGCCAGCACCACAGATCTAGACACAGAAAGAACCAAAGAAACCATTTAGTCCAACCCTAGTAAAAATGGGAAAATGGAATTCAGAGAGGACATATGGCTTATACAAGATTACCAAGTGGCAAGTGGCAAAGCCAGGACTGGAATCCAAACCAATTGACTCCAAATCCAGTGCTTTGTCTATGCTAGTAGGCTGCTTTTAACATTTGTGCTAAATAACCTTTTTTATTCTTACACTGACATGAAGTCATAATTTTTTGTGTCTTCCAGATCACCTTGAGTCAGGAAAGCCTCAGTGTATAAACTGCTGGGCTCCAACTATCAGAGCAGCCCCCTCCTCTGTTTCCATAAACCACACAACAAAATCAGGTTTGTGACTTTATGGACACATCTGATATTCTAACAGGAAGGAAGGAGTATAGTCTTCTAGCCATAGTGCCCAATGGTCAAAGGCCCTCACAAACATTCCTTGGTGACCTCAGCTTTACTCGAGTTTCTGTGAGTTGTGATATATAATGGGCTTGAAACTTAAGAGTTTCAGGTTTTCCTGCTATAGCCCATTTACAGAACTGGAGATAAGTCTGTATTACCCACCATTCTCCCAAGGCATTTGATAATAGCTATTTGAGTTTCAATGGAACTTACCCACTGAAACGTGACCTTGCTGAGAATACCTTGGTTTTAGACATCAGGTTCACCCAGACTAATTCCATTAGGTAGAGGGATGGATAAGCTAGTCCTTCCATGGGGACCCCATAACAATTATTGAAATATATACTCACTAAGTAATGATAATGCATTTAAGATAATAGGGCCTCCAATTTATCATATACTCATCTGTTTACATGCTGTGTCTTCCCTTCTCTCCCAAGTAGAAGGTAATCTCCCTGAGTGCAGAGAACTGTTTTTATTCTATCTTTAGATCCCCAATACCTTGTGTAGTACTTTGCTCCCAGTAGGTGCTTAATAAATGCTCACTATTATAGGAAGAATGCCCTAAAAGGAGCAGTTACAAGATAACCTATTTTTCCAGACTTTTAATTTTTCCATATTATTACTCTTCCTCATATAGTAATAATCATATAACTCAAATACTCTCTTTGAATTTAAATAAATCTCCAAAGTCTTTCACATTTTCAAAACCTTTGGCTGATGTCTTAAATAGAATTTTAAAAATAATGATAAGCAAATATCAAGGCCATGCCTGCTACATTTTTAACCATCTTTGTTAAGGACACTGGGGACATGTGACATTTGTTACCAGCTAACATCTTACCTAAGGCTGCATGCTTGTTAGTGGATCTGATGCTTTAAAGCATCTGTTAGGACAGATGCATCCAGTTCCTAAGCTGCATTTTTCCTGATTTCCAAGTGATAGGTTACACGTTCAGGGGCATATAAAGAATTAAGAGGAATCAAAACAGCTTATTCAGCAAAGACCTAATGATATGAACTAAACACTCCAAGGTAATCATAGGTTATAAGATGGAGTGTGAAGTCAAAAGAACGTGGACAGTATTTTTTCTTCACTAGGATTCCCTGTCTGCCCATCCCCTCCACAGCATCATGGGCACCATCTTTAACAAGAAAAGCCCAACACCCCCTTCCCCTTTGCTTCTCTATGACCCCTATCCTGCTCAGCTGCTTTTGATTATTCAGGGGCAGTTCAGAGCCCTTGGGTACATACTTCAAAGGCTTTTCTCCAGTCCTCCTGCTTGATGTACTTGATGGTCTCAGCACATTGTTTCTGGAAATATTTTTTCTGCTTCTCATCTAATAAACCGATGTGGTACAGGAATCCTGGATAGCCTCCTATGATCTGATGCAGCAAGCAGACAACACCAAGTTTTTTTTAAAAAAAAGATATTAGATGAAATAATTTTTCTCAATACCAGATCAATTGGCAACATCAACTAAGAATAACAATTTAAATCACACACACACACACACACACATATTTACTCTAGCAGTTTGATGCCATGAAACATTTGTCAAAAATTAAAGATATAAAGGCTTTAAAAAGTCAACTGGGAAACATTAACTCCTTTTATCAAGTTAGTGCTGTAACTTCAGAAAGCATTCCATCTAATTAAAGAGAATTTCTCTTCTTGTTGAGGCACAATAGAAGGAGGAGGGGGCAGGGGAAGGAAAAGGCAGAACTTACTGTTTCTGGATCAGAAAAGCCATCACCAATCGCAACACCTTTCAAGTTGATCTTGATCTTGGCCATGGGATTGAGGAGATGGATGTAATAGGCAATGGCAGGCACATATTTCCCTGCATAAGACTAAGGAGAATGGGTGTTACCATGGAAGGCATATTTAGGAGTGCTGACGATCTAATACAGAAGATCTAGAATTGAAGATATTCTCATTACTGATACAACAGATAATTAGAATACCAATGAAAAACTGAATTTCTTTTCCATATCATATAAATTGAAGCACTATTTTTTAAAAATTCTCATAAGAACTTTCATCTTATCAATGGAAGATAAGCTTCTTGAGGGAAGGAGCTATTTGTTTTAGGTCTTTGTTTCACAGCGCCTGGCTGAGTAGGCTCTTACAGAATGCTTGCCAGGTGATTACTTTAGAATTATAGATTTTAAGTGGAAGGGAAGCTGGAGATTATTTAGACCAGTCGTCATTTTGCAGATGAGGGGAAATAGTCTAGTGATGTTGGTGAGATGTCCAAGGAAACTTACAGGCAAGATCTGGGCTAACTTCCGTGATTCTACTTTCCACCAGCCCCACAATGCCCCCATTTTGTGTCCCATGAAAATTCGATACCCAGGGCAGTGCCAGATACCAATTCAAGATTCCATAAATGCTTAATAAAAGGAGGAACATTGAAAGTGCCTTCCAGAATTCGATAATATAAAACCAGTCACTCTAATTCTCTGACCAAATGAACTTTTCTCCATTAAACTGCAAAAGTCTTACAAAAATTTTCTTGTGAAAAAAATCTCAAAATCAGTCAACAGATACAGATATCAATTAGATCTGTGATTTCATGGGTGAAACAGACTCCCAGGTGAGGAGACTCCCTCCACCAATGCAGTTTGACATGTTCTCTGGAACATGTAGAGAGCTGCCTAGAAAAGCAGTATGGAGTAGTGGAGAGAGCTAACCTTGAAGCTAGGAAGATCTGAGTTCAAATCCTGCCTTGGACAAATATTGACTGTGTGACCCTGAACCTTAATCTTTCAGTGTTCTGGTTGACTCTTTAACACAAGAAGGTGCCAACCTGAATGAGTAAAGGGAGTTTGCTCACCTACGTGCTCCTGATACTAATAATTTTAGGGTCTAATTCCTATTGCCAACATGGCAGCTTGTCTGGTTTAGTTAACCTTTCTCTGCTCAAACAACAGACATACAATGCATCATGAGTCCTGGCCAGGACTAGAGAGGAAGATAGGAAGGAGTAAAGGTAAGTGATTCACATACAGGTCAAATCTTGGACTTCTCAGCCTGGCACCACAGAAGCTGACCAGTCATAGACAAGCAAGAAGAGAAAAGCTAATGGCAAACAGTGACTAAAATGTAATGATCTTCTCCAATATCACATCCACAGCCAGGAAGGTGACTCACAAGAGTCCTCCTGGTGATTTGAAAGAAATGCTTTACAAACCTTAAAGTATGACCAAACCTTAAAGCCATCATTATGCCAACATTTGCCCATCACTTCCCTCCACATCATCATGTACCTTTCCATCCTCTTTCAATGTGAACAGTTCTCCAGCCCTGCTTTTCATCATTCTGGGTGGGCTGAGGTGGTGGTGGGTGGATGAAAAATGGACAAGATGCCAACAATCGCTTTATCTATGGGGCCAAGTACGGCCCCAAAGGAGAGATAAGGAAATCCACCCCGCTCCTTGCCGTGTGCAGGTGGAGGACATGAAGGACAAAGCCTCTTTTCCCTCTCTCTTTTTTGTTCTTTGTCACAAGGGATTTGTTACTGGATAGGAAAGCGAGAAGGGATGTATTTGAAAACTGAAGTCAAAACAACATATAAAATAGAATTTAATATTTTAAAAAATACATTCTTTTAGGTATTCTATCACTGTCATCAACTTTCTGTCACTGGGTCCTGGATTTGGAACACATGAGTTGAGTTCAAATCCTGTCTTTGATATTTACTAATTGTATGACTTTGGGCAAGTCTTCTGCCTTCTCAAGTCCTCAGCTTTCTCATCTGTAAAATGGGAATAATGACACATTATCTTCACTGTGAGGAAAGCATTCAAGAGGCAGGTTACCATACAGTGCCTTTTACACAAAATGCATTTAATAAATGCTGAATGAATAATATTATATTAGCATTTGGCCAGGGGGTGGGGAGGGGAGCCTGATTTCAAACTTTCCCTGTAACCAAAAAAAAAAAAAGTCAACAAAGCAAACCCTCACTTTAAATCGCAACCTGAATCCAGATGAATTCTCCTTATGCCTTCACTAATGAATTATTGGAGCTCCAACAATATGCCCGGCAGCTGTCTGAGGAAAACTACGAACTTGGTAACTTAACATCAACCATCTGATGGGGTTTTACGTTCCTAAGTATCCAAAACAGCATCAAAGCCACTGGTAAGGGGATGTGAAGAAGTGTAACCAACTAGAAACCAGATCAGCAATCACAGGAGCCGGGACCTAGGGTTGGAAGCTAGCATCCTGTCCAAGGCTCCCAAGGGACCAAGGTCCAGAGAAAGATGACAAATGTTAGACATAGAACTTGAATTTAGGTCCGGAATTTAGATCTAATGCTCTTTCCATGGTATCCCACTGATTTCTAGAGCACCATTCTGTTGAGGAACTTGTCCAGGTAAGTGGATTTATCCACTCTAAGAGAGGTAAAGTAAAATTAAGTAAATTTAATCATCCACACACCCAAGTTGTAGCCTACTACTAACAAAAAGATCACAATGACCAATACTCCCTCAGCCAATAAGCATTTATGAAGCACCTACATGCCTGATACTCTTCTAGGTGTAAGTACATGGGGATGGAGAAGCAGCAAAGGGAAGTCATCTTTGATCTCAAGTTTAGTTAGTTCAGTTTTTCATACTGGAGTCTTGATCCCAGCTGTGACAAGGAATAATGCAGCCTCAAACTACAGAATCCAACCAAGTATTAGGAAAAGGATCCCAAAGCTCACCTTCATTTCACATTCCCCAGTGTTCCTGCCCCTCTTACTCCAAGCTCCATATTATAAAGCAATGGGTTTCATCTCGTTGTTTGCTATCACTGTGAGATATTTACTATGTGATGTCTAGAAAGGCCTAACAGTAATGGAAGTCATGTTAACAGCATATTGTACTTGTAAAAATATTCTTGGGAGGATGTAATGCCCTGTTAATTATCCAGATGTGAAAAGGCACAATGAAAATGGAGTTAAAGAAACTTGTAATTACGGGCACTGTCTGACTCTCCTGTCTTACATGTTTCAACAAAATCCATGTCAAGCTTATGAGCCCCCTGCCACCCTGGTGCTTTTTGAGAAGAGTTGGTTTCATGTCTGGAGTCAAGATTTGATCAACCCCCTTCAGAAAAAAAAGAAAGAAAAAAAAACAGTGTCAGAGAATGACTATAATGGAAGCAGTCTCCTCTTCCAGGAATCTCACATATGTTAGCAGTTACTCCAAGTCGGCTACATTTCTTAGTGAAGTTTAGAAGGGAAAAAAAAACAAAGGAGAAACGGATACAGTTACCTTCCTCCTACATTCTCATCCTTTCTCATTAGATTTCATAAGGTAAGGGATTCATTGCCCAGTCACAGGTCCCTGAATGGTGGAGACAATTGTATGTACCTAGAAAGTTGCATGTACATTGTTACTGCTCCATAGCTCCTAAAATCCCCTAAGCTGGTGCAAAGGGGCAATTCTGCCTTGGAGCTGGGATGAAGGCCTGATACAAATTCTCAGGGCCAATGGGCTGGCCCTAAGAGTAAGGGATGGGGCCCATTGCTTTGCTTGTCCAGATACTGCTGTAAACCTTTGTTGAAATGGGGCCAAAGAAGCCAAGAAGAGTTCACCACAGGCATCCCCCTCCTTCAAACCATCACCTCTCTTGTCTTCCCCCCCCCAACCCACCCAATTTCCCCAGGAGGAGCTGAGTTGAGAAACCTCTGCTGCACCAAAGTAACACTGTTCTCACTCTTGCTCTGGGTAGTGCTGAGCTACAAGCTTTGACGGGGCCACCCCAAGACCTGAGCAAAGGGGAGGGCAAATGAGTTGACCCATATATTTTACAATGCTTCCCTGAAGACTACTCATTCCAAACAAACATGGTGAGAGGGAAGGGGTCCCTAAAATGGATGAGGAACCTTGGCAAGATTTTAACAAAACCAAAACCCTGTATTGACATGACTGGCACAAGATGTAGCAACTGACAGGATGAGGTCAGGAATGGCAGGCACACTAACTTTATTCAGTCTTCCTGATTCTCTCCAGGGAAAGGAGAGGTGTGATATTCCAGCAGGGCTGGTCCCAAAAATTAATGAATGAGAAAAACTGGATCCTCCATGTTGTGGTCAACGCCACCATTTCCTAGACATTTCTAGACCATGTGTCATGTAATCTGAAGACCACACTGTAGCAATTTTGGAAAAGAAGAGGGGAAAAGGGGGAGCTCAGAGCAGGCTTTGCCTTCACCTAAAAGGCTCCTGTTTCTTTTGCACTCGAAAAAAAACAAAAGAAGACCAATGGGACTTAACATATGGAAAAAAGCATCTTGTTCCCCAGCCAACTTTCTCAGTGCACAGGCTGCCTGAGGAAAGAGAATTCTCCCCTAAATGAAGATTATTCTGGTGACTCCTCCATGTGTTTGGTTGAGAGTCTTTCTCTGGTAGAAGCAGAGATGCCCCATCACCTGTCCTTCATATTTCCCTGGTACAGAGCCAGAAGGGTCCAGCATGAAACTAGAGGAAGCAGGTCACTGTTTCTGATGGTGCCCCAAAGTTTTCACTAATATTTTACAGGATGAATTTCCAGCCATCCTTACAGATACAATCCCAAGCTGCTTCCAGACTCACCCAGTCACCTTTTTGGCTAACAGTAATTCACAAGACACAATGAATATGAAGAATAATTCAGAGATGGCAGAATGATGCAGAAGAAAGGGGAAAATAATATGCATACACTTTGACTTTAAAAATGTAAATGGAAGGAATAACAGATGAAACCAAACTCTAGTATTCCTACTGACCAAGCCTGGTCCAAGATGAGATGAAAAAATTCACCACCCACTTCTTTCAGGATGTGGGTGGTTACAGCTCTGTGGTGGTGCATGCACTTTCTGACCTAGTCGATATTTTGATTAGTTTACTTTAAACTGTTTTTTAAAAATTACTCTATTTTATTCTGTTATAAGGGATAAGTAGAAAATGGAGATGATTTAGGAAATGTAAAAACAAAAGGTAATATATTTTTTAAAAGTGATGTAGTCCCATCGATGACATATGGCTGTGAATCAGACTCCAAAGAGTCAAAATGGCAGGTGAATCAATGTATGGCAGAGAGAGGAGTCGTGATGATCAGTAGATGGTAGTAAATGGGTAACGGTGATTTGTGTACAAGAGGAGGAAAACGTTCTGCCATATCAGATATATGATTGAGAAATGGGACAGGCTGGTTATGGAGCAGAGGAAAGGATTCAAGCTGGGACCAAGGAATGGGAAAAGGCCAACTGGAACACTTCTAATTGGAAATGGGACAGGCTGGTCATGGAGCAGAGGAAAGGATTCAAGCTGGGACCAAGGAGTGGGAAAAGGGCAACTGGAACACTTCTAATTGGGTAAGCCCTTTAGGTAAGAGTGACAGGATATTACAGACATGAGCTCCATAAGATAAGATGATGCCAGTGGGTTACAGTCTTCACCGATGGACAAGGGACCCATATCAATTAATTAGATCATGGATCCCTTAAAGAACTGAAGTGAAATTTAACAGCAAGAAGCTGGCCCTTTGTAACGTTTTAGCCTCAACACCTCCTCCCCCATGTCTATATATCTCTAGGAAAGATTTAAGGAACTAAATGCTTACTCCATATTATTTCATTTGATCTTCAAAACAACCCTGGAAAGTAGATGTTGTTATGATACCCATCTTACAGATAAGGAAATAGAGGCAAATAGAGATTAAATGACTTGCCCAAGGTCACACAGCTAGGAAGTGTGTGAGATCAAATCTGAACTCAGGTCTTTCTGATTCCAGAGCTGGCACTCTGCACAGTCAGCCCCAGTAAATGCTGATTAAATTTGACTGATTTAATTTGGATAAAGTTCATCTTTCTCCTTGAATATGAGCTGAAAGAGGTGTACCCAGACAGTTTATCTGAAAAAGGTCCTGGGCAAATTCAAACCCAATATGAATTAAATGTATGGAATTTCCAGAGAGGAAACTCCCCCCATCAATAAAGATCAACATTTGCTCTACAACTCCTAGAGAACTGACTGGGGGCAGAGTGGCTAAGTGACCCGCCCAGGGTCATAAAGCTAGCATGTGTCAGATGCAGGGCTCCAATCCAGGTCTTCCCATCCGTGAGGCAGCTCTTTATGCATGAGACTACCCTTCCTCTCACGGTGGGATTTGACAGGGCCAACAAACTGAGTGTGCATTAAGGGACATCCTGGATGAGGAAGATGACACCATCATTACTCTCTGTCCTGGTCAGTCCGAAAGTTCTGGGCACATTTTAGGAAGGTGATTTATATGCTAAAAAGCATCCCCAGGAAGAAAGCCAGGGCTGGGAGGGCTTTTGTTTCCTTTCCTCTCGTTCTCTTCTTAACCCCTTCCAATGATGCCTTCCAACCACATCATGCCACCTAAACAGCTCTCTCCAAAGCGACCAACGATCTCCTAGTTGGCAAATCCAGGAGCCTTTTCTCTGTTCTAATTCTCTTTGATCTCTCTGCAGCCTTGGACACTATTGATCATTCTCTTTTCCTGGATGTTCTCTTCTCTCTAGGTTTTTGGTACATTGCTCTCTCCCAGCTCTCCTCCCACCCCTCTGACTGCTCCTTCTCTGCATCTCTGCTGGATCTTCCTTCAAGTCACACTCGCTAATTGTGGATGTCCCACGGGGTTTTTTCCTTTGCAAACCCTTCTCTAGAGCACACAACCGTCCTCCCAATTCCCTGCTCAAAACCTGTGTGTCCTATTTGACTCCTCTCTTTCGCACTCCTCATAGCCAATCCATTGTCAAGGCCTGTCTTTGCCATTAAAATGTGAGCTTCTTGATATATACATATGTAAAATCCTAACAATTAATCTGGTCCCAAAGTGGTATGGGCTACCTCAGAAAGGACAAGATTGCCCCACGCTAGTAGCACCCAAGGGGAGCTTGCATGGCCACACTTTGGACATACTCTTTCTTTACCATTCCTGTGTAGGAGGCCTCTTCCATCCTCCCTTTTTTACTTCTGTTCTTCCCCGTTAGAATGTAAATTCATCCCAGACAGGGATTAGCTTTAGTTCTACTTGGAGTTGTGTTCCCAGCTCTTACCACCATTCCTGATACAAAGTAGAAGCTTCACAAATGACTTGTTTGGGCTTGATTCTTTCTCCAGTTTGGGTAGGCTTAGACAGGTGCGGACCTCCCTGCCTCCCAGCCCTTAGATTTTGCGATTCTGTGACAATCCTAAGGCCCTTTGCTCCCAGTCCCTTTCAGGAGACCCCATGATATTACAGGCCCTGACTTAAAGCTCCATCTGCCTTATCTTCTTTCTCAAAAGTCAACACCCTATCGTCTATACTTAAAGAAAACTTGGCAAGTACTGCCGGACATAATAGAAAAAAAAAATGATTTGTCCTGGGTCCTAAAGTCAAGACAGCCCTGAAGTGCATCTCATAAAACTCAGCAGAAGCTCAGCCTTCAGAAGGAAATAGAATTGTGAGGGATTCGAGACTTTCCATGGCTTCGAACTTCTGTTGGCTTTACCTCTTTCCATCACCATGATGAAGTCCCCCTCCTGACCCCAAGAGCAAAAATCAGCAGGAAGGTGATTTTTAAAGAAAATTGGGTTCTGTTTGAGGAAGATAAAGAACTCCAGAGACAAAGCCCACTCTGATGGGCACTTAGAGAAAAGAGATTGATTCTGTTGAAAGAATCCTAGAGAGGCAAAGAGAAGTAGGAGAGTGAGCAATAGGGCTGGGGGCTGGGAAGACCCAGACGCAGGTCCTGCCTTTGAGATGTATAGTTGTGTGACCTTCGGGCCAATCTCCACCCCTTTGAGCCTGGGCTGTAAAATGGTGGTGCTCAATGGCACATTTACAAAGTGTAAAATGGCAGTGCTAGGGTCATTACCTTCCATCTGTCCTGTCTGCAGGCTATGTCTCCCACTCTCAGCTTCTTGAGGGCCAGGACAGCATTTTGGCCTTTCTTTGTATCCCCAGCTCTTGGTACATAGTAAGCACTTAATAAGTGCTTGTTGATTGAGGCAGAGGGTGGCCTCTAAGTTCCCATCCCCCTCTAAATCTATGATGCCATGAACAAGGATGGTTGGGAAGTCCCAGGGTCTGTGTTCAAGCTCTGGCCCTGCTGCAAACCAGTCTTCTGACTTTGGGCAAGATGTCTAACCTCCCTGGACTAGGGCAGTTTGTTCATTTGCAGAATGAGAGCGTCAGCCTATTCTATTCAATTCAACAATAGTTGAAAGGCAATGGTAGCCGGCTGGCACAGTGGATAGAGGACTGGTCCTGGAGTCAGGGAGTTCAAATCCTGCCTCAGGTACTTACTAGTTGTGTGACCCTGGACAAGTCACTAAACCCTGTTTGCCTCAGTTTCCTCATCCGTAAAATGAGCTGGAGAAGGAAATGGCAATCACTATCTCTGCCAAGAAAACTGCAAATGGGGTCATGGAGAGTTGTACTGAACAATAATATCTGAAAAGGGAAAGGTACAATGCGATGGGAGAGAAAGTTAAAAAAATAATATAGTTTCTGCCATCAAGGGGCTTGTAGACAAGTAGAGCTCAGACATGCACAATGAGATGGGATAGGATTAAATTCATAGAATGCAACTCAGCAACCTCAAGGTGTTCATCTCTGGAACTTCTGCCTAATTCCAAAACTCCTTGAGGCTGTATAGGGTGTCCCCAAAGTCTAGTATTGAGGATACACCTTGGATCAGGATTACAACAGATTTGTATAATATAGTTTCTGAGATTCTAAGAGCCCCTGTCGTTCTTGCTCGTCATACTGACTGGAATTCTCCTCTTACACATGTGACGTGCTCCACTGAACTCACTCCTGGTCTGGTCATCACAACCCACATTTCTCCTACACTTGAGGTTTACAAAGTCTCTTCTTTCTTCAGCTAGTCCAATGAGGTAGGTAGGGCAAATATCATTGACTCCACTTTAACAGGTAAAGAAACTGAGGCTCAGAAAACTGATGGGACTTGCCTGGATCACATAATAAGCAAGTTATCAATTACTGTTTTTTGGAGGGAGGGACCAAAGCTCTGATTTAATCCATGTTGGGAATGTCCTAATAGGAGGCTCCTGCTAACAGTGATTGCCTTATGAGAACTGGTTGAAGTTCATGAAGGTCAAGTGGGGACCTCCATCCAGGAGGGATGGAGTGGGGAGGGGAATGGCTGTCTTCCAGTATTGAAGTAACTTGTCCAGGGTCACCCTATCAGAATGTTTCAGAGGCATGTCTCAAACCCAGACTCTGAAGCCAGATCTCTATCCACTGTTATTCCATGCTGTGTATCAATCACTTTAATAGGTATTCATCTACAAATTCTTTTAATTTGGTGGCTACTTGAGAGCAGTACTCTAAAGAAAGATCATAGAGTATGTCAAATCAGCAAGCCTTTATGAAGCACCTGCTGTATTCCAGGCATTGTGCTAAGTTCTTGGGATACAAAGAAAGACAAAAGGAAATCTCTCACCTCAAGGAGCTCACAATCTAATAAAGGACAGGACTATATACAAATAAGGTATTTGCCATTGTTTTAGTCATGTCCAATTCTTTGTGAGTCCATTTGAGGTTCACGGGGCAAAGCTACTGGAGTGGTTGCCCATTTCCTTTTCCAGCTCATTTTACAGATAAAGAAACTGAGGTAAGCAGGTGTGCCCAAGGTCATACAGCTACTAAGTGTTTGAGGGCAGATTTGAACTTGGGAACACTAGTCTGACACTGGCTCTGGTACTCAATGCCAGAGTGCCACCTGGTGCCAATGGGCACTTAATAAATACTTATTAACTGATGAATTGGTTGACTGATGGAGGATTTTAAATGGAGAGGTCCCCAAAATGTTGTCTATTATGATGCAGTTAAGTGGTTTAATAGAGGGCTGGACCTGGAGTTAGGAAGGCCTGAGTTTGAATTTGACCTCAGATCCTTCCTACTTGTGTGATCCTGGGCAAGTCACTTCTATTCTCTGTGACTGTTTTTCCGTTTTGTCCAGGAGATAATAACACTTCCCTCCCAGGTTGTTGTGAAGATCAAATGCGATATTCGATATAAAGAGAACAACTTGGAAAGCATTGCATAAGTGTTAATTATTCTTATTAATATCATCATTATGAGTGCTACTCACAAACTGATGGATGGTGGTTTTCAAATGCAGAGTTCCCAATTGAAATCATTCTGTCTGAAATTATACCAAAAATGTTGTCTACTTGGTTCACAATTGTACTCTGGCTGCAAAGTTGCTTGTGATGAGTATTTGCTGCTTTGTGTGGACCAGGAGGACACACCCAGAGGTAACCACAAGTCCCCCGCCACGATGAGCAGGATCCCTACCCATGACTAAGGGATATGCCCCACTCCCAACTGTTCAGGGATCCAAGGTGACTCCTCTCTTCTCCTCATCACCTCCCTGCTGCCTATCGCCCAGAGAGGGTCACATCAGAGTCAAGATCCCCTCCCCCTTCTGTGCTCCTGCCTCATGAACTCCAACAGCTAGCCTGGTGCCTGGCTCAGAGTGGATCACACTTTTAAAGAAAGTTAATTATGGGAATTAAATGCAGCCTGTTTCTCTTTTTTGAAGTCGATTTTTCATGCCCGGAGGAGGGGTGATTTACCAGACACATTTGTCTCTCTTTAGAGAAAATTAATTCCAGTTGGTATTTGGGGCAGAAGGGAGGGGAGATGGAAAGGAGACAAAGATGTTTACTTATTCGCCTTCGAACAGCTTGAAAGCAGACGCTAATAAATTCTGGCTCTGAGAATCTCCACTCGCCAGGCAGGCACAGAGAGGTGCTAGATATTTTGCTTCTAAATCGCATGGTTTGTCTTTCCTTTTCTTAAAAAGTTTTCCAGATATGAAGCCTTCTGCTCGACAGTTTGTCATAAAGATCAATCTTAGAGCTCCAGAATTGTTGAGAGATACCAAAAGTGAGAGGACAATGGCATGTACTGAGACATTCCCTTCTCTAATCAGTTACATTAATACCCAGGTAGCATCTTTGCAAGTCCCTTTAATAGCATCTAATGCAAGCCCTTCATTCTTTTAATTAACATTATTGTTTACTCCCCAACAGCCCTCAAACCTTCATAGAACTAACTGTAGTAACAAAGACAGTTAAGGAAAACAAACACAGACCAAGTTGGACAGTACATGCCGATTTCTTCTCCTATAGTCAGCCTTTCTACTGAGAAGATCATAGTTGGAAGGGACCTTAAAGTTCATCTACACCACAGGTATCAAATTCAGACTGTCCACAATAGGAGTATAGTCCAAACCAAATTTAAATGCAATTCAGAAATGTTTTTTAAAAATGAATAAAAATACAGTACAACATACTTGATGTTAACTTTTCTGAGTCAAAATGCAGCTGTTTCTATCTGAGTTTGACATCTCTGCTCTACATAAATCCTTTCATTTTAAAGATGAAAAAAGAGATCTAAAGAGACTTGCCCAGAGTCACACACAGAGAGATGTTTTTTCCAGCATTCTTCAGGAATGAAGATTCAAGCCCCTTTGTTGGCTGATGATGAGAATGTGACTTCTTTTCCTACAAAACCTATGATTTTGGTACCCTAAGAGCTGCAATCATGTATAAAATCCCAAAAAGGACAGGTGGGGATGTGACAATAACATCACCTGATCTAAGGACACAGGAGCATGAGGACAATAAATGCTTGAGAATCTGTTGCTTGATTCTGCTCTTTCTGTTTGAGTTATAAGACAAACAGAGCAGGGCAGAATGGTAGGATGCCTTGGGCAGCTCTAGGGTTGGAGAGGACCACAGATCCATGGGATGTGAGGTGGCAAGGAAGCTCAGAGAACACCCAAACAACCCTCCTCATTTTGCAATGAAACGATCTGAGAGATTAGCACTCCAGACTCCTGAAATCTTTTTTTATCATTTGCATTTACTCCCTAGGGTACATACCATACCCTCCTCCCCCTGCAGCAGAACATAGTCTTCTTGAGGCCAGGAGGTATAACATTTTGCCTCTGTGTCAGCAGCACTCTGAGTAATGCTTTCTTTTCACAAAATGGGCACTGAATCATTTTTAATCCAATTGAAATGACCCACCCAAGGTCACAGGTAATAAGGGGCAGATCCAGAATGGCCAGCTCAACCTGGGTGTTTTTCCCATTCCCTCCCAAGTGGGAGTGAATTGCATGCTCATTTTGTTTCTACTAGGAACTACTACATCTAGCCAGGGATTTTGGCATACAATAGCTGTGTACCATTAGCAGACTGGCCTCTACAATTGCTCTGGGGGGGAGGAACAAAGACTGTCCAAAGAGTCCAGACCAAAAGATCCAGTGATCAGATCCGTAGTGCCTTTGGAGTCAGGCTCCTACATCCTTCTCCCCCTTTTGCCTGCACTGGCTGGGGGTTCACGAGGGTCCAAGTTTGTTGGAAGCTCATGAACTATGCTCATTTGAAGACACAGAATTGCCTACTTCAGAATGGAGTGAGTGCTTAAGAAACCATGCTCCGAATCCAGGCAGGAACTGCCTATCTGTGTGTCCTGGCTGCACTTCCTTCCCTACACTCACCCCAGTTTGATCTCAAGGGAAAAGTGGCTGGTGATGAGTGTCAGCGCTAAGAAAGAATTCTAAACTAAGCAGGTGCCCATCAATTGAGGAATAAACAAACAATTCATAGTATATGGCCGTAATGGAAATGGCTGTGATATACCAAATAATTTAAGAGAAGATTTCAGAAAAACTTGTGAAGATTTATACGAACAGATACAGTGTGAATTGAGGAGAACAAGGAGAAAAAAAATTGTACAATTGCTACAGTGTTGTAATGAGAAATAACTTTGAAAGACTTAAGAAGTCTGATCAATGAACTGACCAACTACAATTCCATTGGACCAGTGATGAAGAAGGCTATTCAGCTCCTGAGAGACATAACAAACTCAAGGTGTGGAAGACATATTTGTGTACTCAGCCAGCACAGGAACCTGTTGTGTTTGGTTATGCTAATTTGTTACAAGGATTTTGTTTTCTCTTTTTTCATTGAGGGAAAGGGAAAATTCACATTTGTTCATTGTTTTATTCATGAAGAAATAATACAATTAATTTTCAAATCCACCAAATTTAAACGTCTGGTATGTCTTTTTTCTCATTTTTCCTTTCAGAAAGGAGAGAATTGCCAGCTTCCCCCTACCCTCCCAAAAGTGATTTTATCTTATGAAATTACTTTGAAGGCATGGAGCTCTTTGTGAGTTTTAGTCTTGGCAGTGGAAAACAAAAACAAAAAAATTAAGATTCTCACACACAGAAGAGAATTACATGCACAAAACCAACGTGCAGACAGAGAACAGACAAGCCAAAATCTCCGTCCAAGTCTTGGCAGCTGTGTGCCAAGTCCAACCATCTCATTCACATCTTGTCTG
The DNA here is from genome assembly GCF_028372415.1 of Notamacropus eugenii. Classification (NCBI taxonomy): domain Eukaryota; kingdom Metazoa; phylum Chordata; class Mammalia; order Diprotodontia; family Macropodidae; genus Notamacropus; species Notamacropus eugenii. The sequence goes on from NC_092874.1 coordinate 20,002,298, forward strand.
TGTTGTTTGCAAGGCAGGGAATCTCACACAAAGTAAACTGACCTTGGGTTGGGTGCACAGACCCCAGCTGAGAAGGTGCTCAGCTCCACACTGTGGACCATCTCAAGTCTCCATCACAGGAAACCTCACCAGTAGATGATCCAAGTATAAACACTGATGCCCCTCAGCCCTTACCAGGAGTCCGAACAAGGCAGACGCACTTTGTCACAATGTGGCAGAATTCTAAAACCTTTACTGATTTTCTCCAACAGCTGTCATAATTGGACACTACAGGAACATGGGCCACCAAAAAACAGACAATCCCTAAATTCCCTCTCAACTAATATGTACGAGGCAGGGGTCACCCACCCAAACTGCTATCTTCTTCAATTCCATCAAGGGTTTATAAAATTTAGTATGTATGTGGCTAGGTGACGCTATGGTGCTGGGAGTCAGGAAGACCTGAGTTCAAATTCTGCCTCAGTTACAAAGTAGCTGCATGATTCTGGACAAGCCAATTAACCTCTGTCTGCCTTGTTTTTCTCAATTGTAAAACGGGGATAATAATAGCACCTACCTCCCAGGGTTGTCCTCAGGATCAAATGACATAACCTTTGTAAAGTGCTTTCTAACTTCAAAAGCCCTGTGTAAATGCCTGCTGTCACAGGGAAGGGAATACGCGTTTATTAAGCACCTGTCTACTAGGCACATCTATTAAACACCTAAGCGCTAACTTCAGCCTAAACCCTCATGAGAAAACAGGACTTGCACTCACCTCTCCAGTGGCATAGAAATCATTCTTCCTGTACTCTGGAAACAGCTGGAAAAACTGAGTGAGCGCACTACAAAAGGGGGAAAAAAAAATCACAATAAATCGGGGCCAGAATAAAACTAAACACCAGCCAGACAAACCACCAACAATCCACAGGCATTTAGTAAGTGCCTATTGTATGCTGGGCATTGAAACTTGAAAGAAAAAATCAAATCAGCCTCCGCCCTCAAGGAGCTGACATTTTACGGGGGAACAAGATGCCCACATAAGGATATACAGTATACACAAAGTAAATAAATGCAAGGTAGCTTCTCAAGGGAACATTCAAGCCAAGTGGGGATTTGTGACCAGCAGGCAAAACTCTGATCTGCCTTGGTCCGAACAAGTCAGGCGTAAGACCACCCTCAGGTAACTGAATACTGTTCCGAAGGCCCATATGTCCAATGTAATTGAACTTTGTGCTAAAGCAAACAAACTCAATTCAACAAATATGGCAAATGGAGCAAATAAGAGATCGTTCCGTGCAAAGCCCTGAGAGGAGCACTGACTGTTCAATAAACGCTTACTGGCTGATTGGCTTCATGAGAAAGGGACGAGCAGATCATTAGTATCAGAAGAGCCATTAACATGACTAAATATATTAATCAATCAACCAGGGTATAAGTATATTCTACTTGTGCCAGACTAAACTAGTAATAGATGCAGCAAAGACCTTTGGCAAGTACACATTTCTGTTAAAAAAATTATTTTTAAAAAAGTGTGGGCTAAAAGGATATTCCCTACTATTGTGCTATAAGAAATAATGAACAGGAAGACTTCAGAAAAGCCTGGAAAGACTTATATGAACCAATGCTGAGTGAAATGAGCAGAACCCGAAGAACATTATACACAGTAACAGCCACAGTGTTCCAGGACTCTTTTTGATAGACTTAGCCCTTCACAGCAAGACAAGGACCTAAAACATTCCCAAAGGACTCTTGAGGCAAAATGCCATCCACATTCAGAGAAAGAACTATGGAATCGGAAAGCAGAATGAAGCAGACTATTTTCTTTTGTGTTATGTTTTGGTTTGGTTTGTTTTTTCTCATGGTTTCTCTCATTTGTTTTAATTCTTCTTTGCAGCATGACTAATGTAAAAATGTGTTTAATAAGAATGTATGTATAATAAGAATGTATGTGTAGAACCCATATAATATTGCATGCTGTCTCAGGGAGGGAGGGGAGAGGGAGGGGGAGAAAATTTAAGATTAATGGAAGTGATTGTTGAAAACAAATAAATTAATTTTTAAATGGGATATTCCCTTCACATGGTTAAAAGGAGAGGATAGTGCTTTTACAGCAATAGTTAGACAGAAAGTGTGTACAAAACAAATCAAAATTAACTGGTCTGGGAAAGAACTAACATCTGACAAAATTCAAGGAAGATCTCAGGCAGAATAGGACTGCTAAAAACTGACCCTTGAAGGCGCTCATATGCCCAGGTCATGAGACCCCTGGGTCCACTGCAGCTGAGGGGAAGATGCCAGGCACCCAGTGCAAACTGCACCTCTCCCAACCCCCACAATGGAGAAAACTGAAATTGGGCTCCAAAGAGTACCAGGTTCAAATCCTGCCTCAGACGCTTTACTTGCTATGCCAGCACGGACATGATCTTTCTGGAGTTTATTCATCTCTCCAATGAAGACAATAATAACATTTACCTCAAGGGTTGTTTATAAGATCAAATGAGATGCAGAAAGCTTTCTAAACCTACGTGCTCTGGCCCCTTTGGGAAGAGGAAGAGAGTGAGCTGTCCTTTATCACAGTGGGAACTCAAAGAGCTCTGGAACCCTAGTTATGCCCTTAGTCCAGAAGTGGGACGAATGGAGAAGTCACCAACACTGTCCTGATGGAGGCACTGTGCATAGTCTAGATGTCCTCCATTCCAGAAACAGACCATGAAAGCAAACCAGGGAGAAAAACCAGGGAGCAGCCAAGACCCCTGGGGAAGGCCAGCTGGGAACCAAAAATGGATAGGAAAGAAAAATGTCCTCAGGAACTTAGAGCTGGAGGCCATTTGGGCCAAACCCCTCATTTTTACAGAGTAGGAAACGGAGCTCTCCTGAGGGAAAGAAATCACACAAAGCTAGGATTAAACCCCTCTACCCTGAGCTTTTGAGTTGATGTCTTATGAAGAACAGCTGAGGTCACCTAGGTGAAGCATTTGACAAAGCTTGAACTGATATTTTACAACTGCTGTTATTATTATCTGAAGGAATTGGGGATATTTAGCCTAAAAAATGGATTCTACATGGGGGAGGGGGAACTAGCCAGCTTCAGATACTTGAGGAGCTGTGAGGAAGAGGGACTTAACTTTTCTGTTTGTTTTCAAAGGTCAAAGCCAGGAGCAACGAATGGATGGGAGCTGCAAAGAGGTCATTTCTGGTTGGTAGGAGAAAATTCTTCCTGCAGATCAGAGCTGTCCCAAAGCCCAGCAGTCGCCTGGGGAGATGGCTGGTGGGTTCTGCCTCCTTTTCAGCCTGCAGGCAGAAGCCAGATTGAGGCGAGTTGGGAAGTCCCTTCTAACATGGGGATGCTGGGATCTCCCAACACTGTGGGTCACAATGCCTCCAGAGCTACAATGACCTTCCCAAACAAAACAGACCAGAACAAACAGCGAGAGCCATGACCCTAATAGCCAAGATGGAGGCTAGAAGACCACAGTCGTAAAGAAGTAGGAGAAAGAAAAAAATGGTGTCAGGCAAGAAAGAACAAGGTGGGCCCTGAAGGACAATAACTATCTGACTTCTTGTAAACACAACGAACAAACAACAATCTGATGAAACTTTGTGGCTCTAAAAATGAGTTTATTTTTTATTAGGGGGGTTGCTTTTTCCCCTATATAAATGACATCTCTCTCAATAGGAAAAAAAAAGAGAGGCTTCAGATCTTGATACATGCTGTGGTTCAAGAAGCGATGGTGACCTCCCTGCCGAGATGAAAGCAAGGTGGCTGCTTCTGAATTCCAAGAAGATGAAAGCTCAGAGGGCACCCAGAGGTGAGAAGGACATGGGAGATGACCTCCATCATGTGGGCCAAAAGGTCTCCTCTACGCTATACCTGGGGTGCCCCAGACTCCACTCACTCTTAGACTGTGTGAGTGTGTCTGAGTTCATCTCCATTGATTGTGCTAGTGGAGTTTGGAGCCATTAAATTGTGTAAACCGCCTAGTGGAGATATATATAAGGCTCTCCCCGTGTCAACCCCAAGCTCATAACTACTGTTTCTTTCTATTTTCCTATTTGCTGGAAGGCAGAGTTAGGTTTAATATAGTAAATCCCAGAAGAGCTTTGTTGGTCAGTTTATGGACAGTTTCCTCCAAGAATCTGACTTGTGTGTTTCCACTGGACAGTCTCTGAGGGCCCTCCCAGCATGAAAATTCTATTCTTCTAGGATTAGAGGCTTTATTGGATGAACTGACTTGAAAAGGTAATCACACCCTTGGAAAATCCTTATAAAGAATTTTATGGGGTCAAGGGCATGGAGAATGGAAAAATGAAACATCGAAAAACAAACCACTGCCAAGTTGCCTATGTTTCACTGAATTAATATGATCACATTTAGGGAGGAATCAAAGAAAGCCCTGGAAAGAAAATCAGAGGCCATCTAGTCTAACCCCCTCGTTTTACAGAAGAAGAAACAGAGGCTCAGAATAAGTAAAATAGTGTGACCTAGGTCACAGAGGTAAGTGACAGAGCTGGGATTTGAATTCAAGTCTTTCTGACTTCAGATCATGCTTTCTCCCTACTGTATCCCAGTGATCTGGGGGAGAGGGGCAACCAGGATGGACCTTAGAGGTCATTAAGTTGATTCCCATCTTTTGATGAGAGGGGATCTGAGAGCCAGAGAAATAAAGGGAGGGACGTACCCAAGGTTACACGGCTAGCAAGAAGCTGAGTTGAGATTTTAATCCAAGCTTCTCTCATGTCCAATGTCTGTGTCCCAGGCACATTTCCAGGGAAGCCCTTGAGATTCTAATTTTGGAATCTGACTTTCTAAACTATTACAAAAGGGTCCGCCTCCCCAATATCCAAGTCCACCATTCCATCTTGGTATCTCATGACTTTGGGCCCTTGAAGGCTGGACCAGGGGAGACTAAGCTCTGGAAGATTTCACCAAATGGAGCAGCTTTGGATAACAGATTTTGGTTCTGCAGGTGCCAAGCAAAACAGAGGAAGTCGGGACCTGAGTCAAATTCTAATTTTGCTTCTCCTTCCCTGTATGACTGTGGGTAGCTGCTACCCTTCTTTAGGTTTGGGGTCCTCATCCATTACATGAGGAGATTGGAAAGGATGGTCGCTGAGGTCCTACCCAACTCACACTCACATGAGCCGGTGGAAGATGCTGTGCAGAGAAAACAACATGCTGAGGGTCATTACTACTTATTTTGAGCTACAATGATAACAGTTGTTTTTCATCCTCCCTTATCAAAGAGGACCAAAGACATGGAGGTAGGGGAAGATCTATGTATTGACTTGCAAGTGAATTGGATTTAAGTGAGGCAGGGCTGTGCAAAGACACCAGCCTCACTCTCCCCTCCAGAGTCACTGGAGTCCAGTGGCAGGACATAGGTCAGGACACCTGGCTGTGGCCTGTGAAACAACATTAAAAGATGTTTTGAAGCCACAAGCCTCATTAAGTGCTACTTGACTTGGATTTGATCAGGCACAGCCATGCACCATTTGAAATGAATTTCTATTGAATATCTTTTTATAGCACTTTTCTTTCTGAATATATATACACACACATATCACACATTCCCTCATACATGCATAATACAATGACACATATGCATCATACATAGATGCACATATATACACATATTCACACTCATTCACATATATATTCACATGCATATACATCACATGTATATGCACATCACAGACACACATTCACACATCGATCACATGTTAACACACACATACAGACATTCACACATACATTCACATATACACATATTCACACACATTTTCATACTTGCTCATGTACACATACACACACCACACATATTCTCACACTCATTTACATATACTCTCATACATTCGCACATGCACACATATTCAAACACCACACACATTTTCATATTCATTCACACACCTATCACATACATTCACATACACCACAAACATTGTCACATTCATTCACATACATATTCACAGACATACTTATTGACACATATTTTCACACTCACACACACATTCTCACATTCATTCACATGCAGTCTCACATGCATTCATACTCACATACATGCTTTTTCACACTTACTCAGTACACATATTCACAGACATCACACACATTCTCACACTCATTCACAGACATGCTCCTATATTCACACACATGCATTCTCACACACAGACTCACACACGCACATACACACAATGTGCAAGCTATAAAGAGGACAGCTGAAATCAGTTTTCTAACCCCCTTTGATTAGTTGTCTTCCTGGGCTAGGAGCCTGAAGGGAAAAGAACAGAAAGCAGCCATAAACAATGGGGGCTTTGAACTTGGGTCTCTTTCCATGCCATGCGAGAAGAGGCTGACCACATGGCGGCAGTAAATACCCACGGTGAGGGTCTGCTGTGATTTTTTTTTTTTTTTTTTTGAACGGTTCTAAACAAGGTGGAAGAAAGCGGGTGGGGGAGAAAGCAGGATAGTGATGGGGTTTTAGGCTCTAACTTGCAGGGGATGAATTTATTTCCTTAATCTAACTTTCCCTGAGTTTGCCAGTCAGAGAAGGTGGGTCTAAACTGAGGGTGCATGAGGTGGCTGTGCACATGAGAGCCTTCTCTCCTATGTTCAGAGGGCACCATAGGGGTAGATGAGCACCTGGGAGGGCAAGCTCTCTATTTCTGCCCCAGTGAAGGGGCAGAGAAGGGAACCCAGGCATGGGAACAGAACATCCCGGGCATGGCTGTTCCCTCCCAGGACTCCCAGGTGTGAACAGAGGACAGGGCTTCCAGTCATTCTACCCAGAATGTCTGTCCATTAAGAACCTAGCTTGGAGAGTTACCCAGAAACATACTAGGGACAGTGGCTACACCTCCTCCTGAACAAGCAGAGGCTATCTGGCTGTCTCAAGGACAGAAGATGGAGAAAAGTGACTTGAGTTCTTCGTCCTCCTCTACTCAGGTAACCTGGGCCACCCACCCTGAACAGTCAGGGGAGAAGAAGGTACAAGCTTCTGGGGGAGGCCTGTGCTCAGGGATAGAGCACCAGCAGAAGAGGGAGAAGACTCGGGTTCTAGTCCCAGTTCAGCCATAAGCCAGCTGTGAGTGCAGAGACAAGCCTTAACCCCTCTCTTTTCTGGATGATCCTGCCAGCTCTGTCATTTTAAGCAATCCAGTATTCTCCTCAGGACCACCGGCAGCTTTAGGAGCCGCCAATTGAGTGAATTTTCCTGTATCCTACTGGCCTAAAAAATTTTCTGCCTTCCTCTTTAAGAACAATTTAGGGATGGAAAAGAATGATGGCTAGGAAATCAGAGGACCTGGGTTCAAATCCTATTCCAAAACCACCATTGCCTGGGTTTCCATTTCCTCATCTGTCAAACGAAGAGACCAGACTGGCCTTCGAGGCCCTTTCCGATCTTCCTGGGGATCTGAGTGAGCTTCCTGAATGAAGAGACCCATACTGACAATAGCAGAAGTAAACCAGGAGGAATAATCGTAAATATGAGCAAGGAGCACGCAAGCTAAATGGAAATGTTTGATGACGCAGAATTAAGTAAACAGAACCAAGGAAAGATACACAGTTATGACCACAACAAAATACCAAAGATGAACGTTGCATAGTCACGCTGACCAAGCCTAGCCCTGGAGAAGAACTGACAAAATGGACCCTGCATCCCTCTTTATAGAGGTGGGGGCCTATGGGGATGGAACAGGGCATGCACTGCCAAACAAGAAAAAGGTGCCAGTTGGTTTTCTTGAACTGGTTTTCCCCCCTTTTTTATCTTTTCTTCTATTATGACAAGGGATTGCTTGATGGACAAGGGAAAAGGGAGGGATACAGCAAGGAATGGGATATACAAACAAAAGCTAGCAATGAGAGTTGGACTTTAAACAAAGGGAAATATTTGGAGACAGAGACAGTTTAGTGCAGCGAGCAGAGAGCTGATCCCAAAGCCAGGGAGGGCTATGTGACCCTGAGCAAGACTCCACCTCTCAGGGCTCTAGGCTACTTCTACTCTGCTGAGAAGGGGCTGACCCACATTGGGGGAGGGAGTTTCCTCACCTAGAAGTTCCTATACCAGTGAGATCACAAAGCCAGTCAGGTAGTCCTCCCTACCTAAATGAATAGACAGGGGAGCCAGGGGGTGCAGGGACTAGAAGGCTGGATCCGGAATCAGGAAGAGCTGAATTCAAACCCTGCCTCATACTGATTAACCGAGTGGCCTTGGGCAAGTCACTTAATCTCTGCTTGCCTCAGTTTCATCTGTAAAACGAAGGGTAATAATAGCACTTACCTCCCAGGGCTGTTACAATGACCAAATGAGATCACATTTGTAAAGTGCTTCGCAAAACTCAAAAACAATCATATAATTAATACATAATGCGACGTTGACATTAATAGATGAGTGTTTACATAATGCTAAACAAATATTAGCTGATAGCTAGAAAGACTTGAGTTCACATCCTGTCTCTGACATTTGCTAGCTCTGTGACTGTGGGCAAGTCATTTAACTTTGCTGAACCTCAGTTTCCCCTCTGTAAAATGAGGATGTGTGCAACACTTTATCTCACAGGGTGTGTGGAAGCTTAAATGAGATATACCTCGTAAAGTTTCTCCCAAACATAACTACTAGTAGCACTCCATTTGTCTCAATCCATTTTATCTGCAAAACAAATTCTTTACTTCTTAATGAGCAGACATTCACGCTAAGCCCCGGGAGGGCATGACACTGGGGACATGAGGACAAAGAGAAGGGAACTCTAGTCTGGAGGGGTTTGCCTCCTCCTGAGAAGACAGAAAAGACAAGCTAAGGATATGAAGAGCTGGTCTGGAATCTCTGATGACCTGCTAAGATGATGAGAAGATTGTGGCTACTGAAGGTCACAGCTAGGAAGCCTGGAATGCATTGGACCAGCAGCAGTGTGCAGAGGCTATGACCAGGAGTCGCTTTAAGGCTCCAAGTCTCTCGTCCATCCTGGCAGAGGAGCCCACTGTGGCCTGAGAAGTCGGGACCTGACCAAGATCACAGAGGCTGATGAGGAGGAGGATGGATGGTGGCTGAGCCCAGATGCCACTGGCAGAGCCAGGCCCGCCTCCATCACTCGAGTGGCCTCCAAGCATCTGGCTGGAAGCCTTGAAAGGGCTGTACCACGTTAGCTGTGCTCCCCACGGCTTCTCAGGAGACACTCCCCCAGGCTTTGAGGGAAGGTTTAAGATTTCATTTCCTCCTGTTTGTCATCAGGAGTCTTCATCAATCACGGGTGATTTTTTTTTTTTTTTTGCCGGAACAAATTGTAATATGATGAAAAGAAAAATAGGGGGAAAGAGGAAACCGTAGGGAGGTTTTTCTAATTCTTTGTGTTAGTGGACTTTCTGATGGAGAATGGCCTTCCCCTTTGTCATCTAGCAAGAACATCTCCAGATGCTGCTGCAGAGGCACCAGGAGTCCTTGACTGGGGAAAACTGTCATGGCGCACGGCCACCATGAAGGAGCGACAATGGATGAGTCTGCCTTGGCTGAAGTCAATTCCCCGGGGCCCCTCCCTGCTGCCGCACCCATCCACCATGCCAGGCCCATCCTTCCCCAGCCCCCGGAGCTGGGCCCTGGGGAAACTCCACACCCCCTTGGAATTCCTGGTTTCCTTCCAGACTCCAGCATCCTCTTCAGAAGGAGGCTTTTCACAGCATTGTTCCCCCCACCCCAGAGGGTGACGCCTTCAAAAGTGACTCTGGGCCTGCTCTGAACACGTCAGGTACAGACTTCTATATGTGTGCAACATGAGTGTCTTGAGGGCAAGGGCTACTCCAACCAGTCTTTGGATCCCCAAAGCTCAGCACGATATCTGGCCCATAGTAGGTGCTTACTAGATGCTCCTTTATTAACTGATTAAGAGTGAAACTGGGAGTCTGACCAGACTTTGGAGGTGTAGAATCCAGTGGGAGACGGACTTTGACAGATTCGGAGCCCAGGCTGGACTGGAAGGTCCACGGGAGGGATCTGTTCCGCGGGGGTAAGACCCCGGCGCACAGCGCAGCGCGGTCGGCACGGCAGGGCGGAGGGGACCCGAGGAGCCCGAGAGTGGCGGGCAAGACCAGCGGAGCAGGAGATAAGCCAGGCCGAGCCGGTGAGAGCCGCTGAGTGCCAGACATCAGCGCAGCAGTCCTTGAAATCTTCAGCCTGAAGACGGACTTCGGTGGGTCACTACTTGAACTTCCAGGAACTGGGATGGCAGAGTGATCAGTAAGTGCTCTCTCCTCCCCCCTGATGACCCTGAGGGAACCATAAAATTCTTCCCCAGATTAATCCTGGATCAGCAGGAACAGCAAAAGGGGGCGGGTGGTCTCATAACACCAGAGGCTGGAGAGGTGGCAAAGGGGGATTCTTCCTACCGTGGTGGAGGCTATCTGGAGGGACAGACGACCCAGGGCAGAGAAAAATTCGCACTGAGACCCAAGCAAGCCTCAGCCCGGGAAACGAGCCCCAGGAGGGGCGGGAACACGCATTAGCCTCTAGGAGTGCCCCAGCCCTCCAGGGGAAAGGGAAGACAATAGGGAAGCTGGGATCAGCATCCCCGGACCTTGCCTTTGCCTCAGGCCAGCTGAGGAGATATCCTGAGACCAGACCACACCTCCCACACACCTATCAAGCTAAACCCAGGGTTGATCTGGGAAACAAACAAACAAAAAAAAAAAGCCTGCTTTTAGCCTAGACAAACATCAACTCAACTTAAAAGATCTGTATCTTCTGACTGAAAGAACCAAAAGCTACAACACTCGGCCAACATCATGAATCGGAAAAAGCAGACAAAAAGTGAAAAAACCATAGAATCTTTCTATGGGGATAAGGACCAAAACACAAACACCAAAGAGGTCAGAGCTGAGACTGTACTTCCATCTGAAACCTCAGATGGGACTATGAATTTCTCGCAAGCACAACTAGATTACCTGGAACGTCTGAAGAAGGATATAAAAGAAAAACTGGCCAATGATTTTAAAACCATAAAAAAAGAATTCACTGATGAGAACATCAATCTGAAAAAGAAAATTGAAGAAATGGAAAAGGAAGTTCAAAAATTAACTGGAGAGAATAATTCCCTAAAAGGAAGAGTTAATCAAACGGAAAAGGAAACTCAAAACCTAATAGGGAAAATTGATCAGATGGAAAAGGAAACCCAAAACCTAACTGGGAAAATTGGTCGAATGGAAAAAGAAGTACAAAAATTAAATGGAGAAAATAGCTCCTTAAAGGGAAAAATTGGCCAGATGGAAAAGGAGATGCGAAAGCTAACTGAAGAAAACAATACGATCAAGATTAGAATTGGGCAAGTAGAAACTAATGACTCAATGAGGCAACAAGAATCAGTCAAACAAAATCTAAAGAACGAAAAGATAGAAGAAAATCTAAAATATTTAATTGGAAAAACAACTGACCTGGAAAATAGATCCAGGAGAGAAAATCTAAGAATTATTGGCCTGCCAGAAACCCATGATGAAGAAAAGAGTCTGGACAATATCTTCCAGGAAATCATCAAGGAAAACTGCCCAGAAGTACTAGACTCAGAGGGCAAAATAGTCATCGAAAGAATCCACCGTTCCCCACCGGAAAGGGATCCCAAACTCAAAACCCCAAGAAATATAGTTGCCAAATTCCAGAGCTATCAAGTGAAGGAGAAAATACTACAAGCAGCCAGAAAGAAACAATTTAAATATCAAGGTCACACAGTCAGGATCACACAGGACCTTGCAGCTTCTACATTAAAAGATCGAAAGAATTGGAACCCAATATTCCGTAAGGCAAAGGAGTTGGGACTCCAACCGAGGATCAACTACCCAGCAAAGTTCAGCATAACATTTCAGGCAAGGAGAAAGTCATTCAACGAAATAAGGGATTTCCAGAGCTTCCTGACCAAAACACCAGAACTCAATAGACAATTTGATCTTCAAATGCAGGTCTCCAGAGAATCATAAAAAGGTAAACAGAGGGGAAAAAACAAAAACAAAAACTTGCAACTCAATTAGGGCAATCTGTTTACCTCCCTATAGGGGAAGATGATACCTGTTAATCTTGAGAACTGTGCAGCTATTATGATAAAAGGGATATATGTAGAGGGAACGGGCATAAAGTAAATGATGTCATGGCAAAAATATGATTTAAGTATGAGAAGGGAATGTAATAGGAGGTGTGGAAAGGGGGAAGCAGAAAATGGCAAATTATATCACAGGAAGAAGTACAAAACTATAGTAGAGGGAAGGAGGGGAGGGAGATGAGCATTGTTTGAGAGGTACTCTCATCTGATTTGTTCAAAGGAGGGAACAATAACCTTAAGCAGATAATCCTAACTAGCTATATAGGTAGTAGGAGGGGAAGGGGGAAGAAAGGGGAGGGTGGGTAAAAGGGAGGAAAGAAGCAATAAGAGTAAAGGGGACTAAAAGGGAGGGGGCTAAAAGAAGGAGGGGAAGGCTGCAGGAGGAGGGGGAGAAAAGTGAATACTATTGAGGAGGGGAAGGGAGACGGGAGAGCTAAAAGCACAAATGGTGGGAAAGAGGTTGGAGGGAAATACACAGATTGTAATCATAACTGTGAATGTGAATGGAATGAACTCTCCCATAAAACAGAGACGGATAGCAGAATGGATTAAAAGCCATAATCCAACAATATGCTGCTTACAAGAAACACATTTGAAACGGGGGGATACACATAGGATAAAGGTCAAAGGATGGAGCAGAATATATTGTGCTTCAGCTCATGTAAGAAAGGCAGGAGTAGCAATCCTAATCTCAGACAAAGCGAAAGCAGAAATAGATCTAATCAAAAGGGATAAGGATGGAAACTATATCCTGCTAAAAGGCACCATAGACAATGAAGCAATATCATTACTAAACATGTATGCTCCAAGTGGTATAGCATCCAGATTCTTAGAGGAGAGGTTGGGGGAGTTGAAGGAAGAAATTGATAGCAAAACTATACTAGTGGGGGACCTCAACCTCCCCCTCTCTGAACTAGATAAATCCAACCTTAAAATAAACAAGAAAGAGGTTAAGGAGGTAAATAAAACTCTGGATAAGGTAGATATGATAGATCTTTGGAGAAAATTAAATGGGAATAGAAAGGAATATACCTTTTTCTCAGCGGTACATGGAACATTTACAAAAATTGACCATGTACTAGGACATAAAAATCTCACAATCCAGTGCAGAAAGGTAGAGATAATCAATGCATCCTTTTCAGATCATAATGCATTAAAAATTACATGTAATAAAAGGCCATGGAAAGAGAAACCAAAAATCAATTGGAAACTAAATAATCTAATTCTAAAGAAGGATTGGGTTAAAGAAGAAATCATAGAAACAATCAACAACTTCATTCAAGAGAATGACAATAGTGAGACAACATACCAAAACTTATGGGACACTGCAAAAGCAGTTATTAGGGGAAGTTTTATATCTCTGAATGCTTACATAAATAAAATAGAGAAAGAGGAGATCAATGACTTAGGCTTGCAGTTGAAAAAGCTAGAAAAAGAACAAATTGAAAATCCCCAAGTAAATACCAAATTAGAAATACTGAAAACCAAAGGAGAGATTAATAAAATTGAAATAAAGAAAACTATTGAATTAATAAATAAAACCAATAGTTGGTTTTATGAAAAAACTAATAAAATTGATAAACCTTTGGTTAATCTGATCAAAAAAAAGAAAGAAGAAAACCAAATTACTAACATTAAAAATGAAAGGGGTGAACTCACCTCCAATGAGGAGGAAATTAAAACAATAATTAGAAACTACTTTGCCCAACTTTATGCCCACAAATTCGACAATCTAAACGAGATGGATGAATATTTTAAAAAATACAAATTGCCCAGATTAACAGAAGAGGAAGTTGAATACTTAAACAACCCCATCTCAGAAAAAGAAATTGAACAAGCCATCAATGAACTCCCTAGGAAAAAATCTCCAGGGCCAGATGGATTCACAAGTGAATTCTATCAAACATTTAAAGAACAGTTAATTCCAATACTACATACACTATTCTTGAAAATTGGGGAAGAAGGAGTCCTCCCAAATTCTTTCTATGATACAAATATGGTTTTGATACCCAAACCAGGAAGAGACAAAACAGAGAAAGAAAATTATAGACCAATTTCCCTAATGAATATAGATGCAAAAATCTTAAATAAGATTTTAGCAAAACGAATACAGCATCTTATCATGAGATTAATACATTATGATCAGGTAGGATTCATACCAGGACTACAGGGCTGGTTCAATATTAGGAAAACTATTAGCATTATCGATCACATCAACAACAAAGCTAACAAAAACCACATGATTATCTCAATAGATGCAGAAAAAGCTTTTCACAAAATACAACATCCATTCCTACCAAAAACATTGGAGAACGTAGGAATAAAGGGAACTTTCCATAAAATAATAAGCAGTATCTATCTAAAACCTTCAGCAAGCATTATATGCAATGGGGATAAGCTAGATGCATTCCCAATAAGATCAGGGGTGAAACAAGGTTGTCCATTATCACCACTATTATTCAATATGGTACTAGAAATGTTAGCTGTAGCAATTAGACAAGATAAAGATATTCAAGGAATTAGAATAGCCAAAGAAGAAACTAAGTTATCACTCTTTGCAGATGATATGATGATTTACCTAGAGAATCCCAGAGATTCAAGTAAAAAATTACTTGAATTAATAAACAACTTTGGCAAAGTTGCAGGGTACAAAATAAACCCACACAAATCCTCTGCATTCCTATATATTAGCAACAAAGTTCAACAGCAAGAGATAGAAAGAGAAATCCCATTTAAAGTTAGGGTAGACAGTATAAAATACTTAGGAGTCTACCTGCCAAAACAAACCCAGGGACTATATGAACACAATTACAAGACACTTTTTGCACAAATAAAGTCAGATTTAAGTAAGTGGAAAAACATTAGTTGCTCATGGGTAGGCCGTGCTAATATAATAAAAATGACAATTCTACCCAAATTAATATACTTATTTAGTGCCATACCAATTAAACTATCAGACAATTACTTTCTAGAGCTGGATAAAATAATATCAAAATTCATTTGGAAAAACAAAAGGTCCAGAATATCAAAGGGACTAATGAAAAGAAATGCTTGGGAAGGTGGCCTAGCGCTACCAGACCTCAAACTCTACTATAAAGCAGCAATTATCAAAACCACTTGGTATTGGCTAAGAAACAGAGAGGTAGACAAGTGGAATAGACTTGGCACTCAAGATGCAGTAGGCAAGGAATATAGCAACCTTCTGTTTGATAAACCCAAGGACCCCAGCTTCTGGGATAAGAACTCATTGTTTGACAAAAATTGCTGGGAAAACTGGATAACAGTGTGGCGGAAATTAGGCATAGACCCATACCTGACACCGTACACAAGAATAAAGTCCAAATGGGTACATGATTTAGGTATAAAGATTGATACCATGAATAAACTGGAGAAGCAAGGAATAGTGTATTTATCAGATCTATGGAGAAGGGAAGAATTCTTTACTAAAGGAGAGATAGAATGCATTATGAAATGCAAAATGGATAACTTTGAGTACATTAAACTGAGAAGTTTTTGCACAACCAAACCCAATGCAACCAAAATCCGGAGGGATGTAGTAAATTGGGAAAAAATTTTTACAGCTAAGCTCGGGGATAAAGGCCTCATTTCTAGAATATATAGAGAACTGACCCAAATGTATAATCATACAAGTCATTCCCCAATTGATAAATGGTCAAAGGATATGAACAGGCAATTTTCAGAGGAAGAAATTAAAGCTATCTATAATCATATGAAAAAATGCTCTAAATCACTATTGGTTAGAGAGATGCAAATCAAAACAACTCTGAGGTACCACATCACACCTATAAGATTGGCAAACATGACAGAACAAGAAAATGATAAATGCTGGAGAGGATGTGGGAGAGTTGGAACATTAATTCATTGTTGGTGGAGCTGTGAGCGCATCCAACCATTCTGGAGAGCAATTTGGAACTATGCCCAAAGGGCTACAAAAATGTGCATACCCTTTGACCCAGCAATATCGCTACTAGGACTATATCCCCAAGAGATCATAAAAATGGGAAAGGGTCCCACATGTACAAAAATATTTATAGCAGCACTCTATGTAGTTGCCAAAAACTGGAAGTCAAGGGGATGCCCATCAATTGGGGAATGGCTGAATAAATTATGGTATATGAATGTAATGGAGTACTATTGTGCCATAAGAAATGATGAACAAGAAGACTTCAGAGAGGCCTGGAAGGACTTATATGACCTGATGCTGAGTGAAAGGAGCAGAACCAGGAGAACTTTATGCACAGCAACAACCACAGTGTGTGAGAGCTTTTTCTGGTAGACTTAGATTTTTGTAATAACACAAGAACTTCTGAAAAAAAAAAAAATCCCAATGGTGGACCTCAAGGCAAAATGCCTTCCACACTCAGAGAGAGAAATATGGAAGTCACTCACATAATGTAGCAGATCATGTTTGTGTATGTGTATCTGTTTGTGTATCATGTTCTGATTTGTTATACGGATTCTTTCATTTATCTTAGTCTGACTACATAGCATGACTATAGTGAAAATATACTCAATAGGAAAGTATATGTAGAATCTATACAGAATTGTATGCAGTCGTGGGGAGGGAGGGAGGTAGTGGGGGGTGGGTGGGGAGGGATAAAATCGCAATTGTATGGCAGTGATTGTTAAACATTAAAAAAATAAAAAAATTAAAAAAAAAAAAAAAAAAAAGAGAGTGAAACTGCTCTTCATAGCAAACCTTTGTGCTCCTCTTGGAAATCACGTATATGTGTATGTGTGTGTTTACACCCACTTCTGTGCAGATACACATAAACATGTATGTATGTGTAGACACATAGATATATGTATATGTACATTGTGGATATATATGATATTGGGTGTATAAGTTTGTGTATATGTCTATACATACATACATATGGACACACATATATGCACACATATATTCTATATGTGTGTGCATTTCTATATCTATTATATTTCATTTTTATGGACACATTGTTCCCTACTCTCCAGTAGAATGGAAACCCCTGGAGGGCAGGGACTATTTCCACCTAGCAGAATGACTGGCACACATTAGGTGCTTAACAGATGCTCATCACATTGACCTGAACTGAGAAGTCAGAAAGGGGGGGAGTGTCAAGGATGAAGGAGATTGTACCTGTATAAGTCTCTTGCTACATCATCTTCACTGGCTGCAAATCCTCGGGCATCATCAGTAAAGCTGAAACCAGTGCCAGTCTAAAGGGAAATATGGAAACATAAATTCTGAGAAACAAGCACCTCAAGGCACTTCAGCACTGGGGTCTCTCTGAAAAGAGTAGAGGAGCCCAAAGATTTCAAGTAGGAGGAGAGGGATCGGAAGGGGAGGGAAGGTGAGGAAGAGGAAGAGGGGAGGGGGAGAGATGCTTAAGGCATTTTTATAACTTCTCTGGACTTTACCTGCTTATATCATTCAATATTCAAAAAAAAAAAAAAAAGTCGGGGCTGAAAACATGATTTTGGCCCTGGGGCCTTGATTTCCTCCCAATAAGGAACTTTCTGTGTCCACACAGATGGGTCCCTTCCTTGCCCTTGCAGCCTTTGAATGGGACTCGGGGCCGGAGTGACTCGTCCAGGGTCACACAACCAGGATGCATCAAGGTGAACTTAGTCCTCCATGCCTCTGTGGCCATCTCACCAACCACTCTACAACCCTCCCTCTCACAAGGGTTGCTGTTCCCCAGTAACTGAGACAGCAGCTGAAGTCCCAAGGGATGAGCTGCCTGGTCCTTGGTCACAGGACTCCTCTGGGGCAAGGCTGGGTTCAAGTCCCAAATTCATGCTTTCGATGACTATTCTACATGGTTCTTCAGTTTCTATTCGCTCCTCTGAATAGAAAAAGTCTCTATTTTAATGTTTCACCTATTCTGTGTTCTGTAAGCACCTTGGTGGGAAGAACTTGCTTCCTTTTTGCCTCTGAATCACCAGTATTGGACACATTGTGCTAGCACACACTAGGTGCTTAATAAGTGCTTTTTGATTGATTAGGAGAGATCGACAAGGAGGAAGCTTATTGGAAATGAATGAGCCCCTTCTCCTGGATGATGAGATGTAGGAAGGGTAGTGACCCAAGTGTTGCCGTTCTGCATCAGCGATCACAGTGTCCACATAGGGAGTGCTCTCAGGTCGAGATCCAAGAATATGGAAAGGAAGGAGAAGATTCAGGCCCATTATGAAAGGGGAAAAAATTAGTGACAATAAATTTACAAATAAAAGAATTTAAAAATAAAAGAGTTTTAAGGAAAGAAAAAGCCCTGGGGAACCTAATCTTGTCATTTTAAGGGTTGACCACTCACCGGGTTGTCGATGTACAGCATCGAAAATTTCGCAGTCCACGGGAAATCTCTTGCTCGAACTATTAAAAACACAACGGTGTCTCAAGCTATCACATAAGTAACCAGACCCACACAAACCTTAAAATGTTATGCAAAAGTTTTTGCTCTTCCATGGCCAGATGGATCCACCGGCCTCCACAGAATTTTCTGCCTTTCCACAACTGCAGCAAACATTATTGCCCTCTTGAGTTTTTTTTTTTTTTCAAAATGCAAACAAAGAACAGAGCTTAAGAGGCAGAAATTCCCCAAACAGAGTGAGCCATTGGGGAACACTCTCTTTTTACAACCATGAAATGCTAAGCCAGGCTTTGTGTTCCCACTGAGCTACCTCTGGAGACTCAGAAGAAAGAGGAGGGACAATGCTTACCTGTAAGGTTCTTGTTCACAACATAAGGCCCATGTTCAACAAAGAGTCCAAACATTGAGGATCCCCCTGGTCCCCCTTGGAGCCAGAGCACAACTGGGGCATCACTGGGATTTTCCTGTAGATGAGAGAGTCAAAGACAGATGATCACATGAACTATCTCATCATGTGGATAAAAGAATCATATAATTTTAAGAGTTGGAAGAAACCACCAAAGTCGTCTAATTGCATCTCCCAAGTCAACCTTGTTCCATCAGACCACATTCATAATGGAGGATGACAAAGCTTTATCTCTGTTAACAATAAGACAGAATGTTCAATGAATTAAATGTTCCTTACATAGCCCATGTATTATCTACAGGTCCCTCACTAGCACCTATACTGCTCAGCATGGTGAAGACATGATGTCTGGGTTCCCAAAGACTACTCCAGTGGAATCAAAGGGTAGCACTGGGGGAAAGGATTAGCCCTAGAGTCAGAGATGGTGGTGGTGGTTGTATCATTTCAATTATGTCTGACTCTTCAGGATCTCATTTAGGGTTTTCTTGGCAGAGAAATGGGAATGATTTGTCATTTCCTTCTCCAGCTCATTTTACAGATGAGAAAATTGAGGCAAACGGGTGAAGTGACTTGCTCACGGTTACACAGTTAGCAAGTATCTAAGGCCAGATTTAAACTCGGATGTTCTCGACTCTAAGCCCAGTGCTCCATCCACTGTGGCACCTAGCTTCCCCTAAAGCCAGAGGACCCAGGTTCATATCTTGCTTTTGCCAATACTGCCTGTGTGACCATGGGCAAAGTCACTCTAGCTCCCTGATCCTCAGTTTCCTCTTCTGTAAAGTGAGGGAGTAAGGCTAGATAGAGGTCCTTACAGCTAAAAATCTATGGTCCCACCAAGACAGCAAAGCTCTGAAAACCAACCTGGACATGGACTTTGTCTCAAGGCCAGCCTAGCTAAGCTCACAGAAGCTCATTCCCAATTAGCTTCAGGGAGAGGAATTACTTTGGCCACAACAATTATCTAAGAGGATCCCCCTTACTAAGGGGAAGAGGAGCTATAGTCTATGTTGTTGGAAGGAGAAACCACATTAAAAGATTCCTAGATCCTTGAAGTATGAGCTCATCTGTCATACTGAAGATTCATTCATTCATTCATTCATTCATTCATTCACTCTACTGGAGACCTTACAGCCAGCTGAGGAGCTGGCCCTCACTACCTGGGTTCAAATTCCACCTTTGATACTTACAACTTGTGTAAACTTGGGCTTGTCCCTGGTCCTCCTTTGGTCTCAGTTCCTTCTCTGTAAAATAACACTAGCAGGGCCTCTAAGGTCCCTTCTAGTCCTAGATCTCAGAATCCTACGTGAAATCATTCAACCTCCCTGGACCTCAGTTTCCCTGTCTATAAAGAACTCCCTAAGGTCCCTTCCTGCTCTAAAGCTATGCCTTGGCCAGGGTCATTTAGCTCGCAATATTCGAATATAGGTCTTCCTGACTCCAAATCCAGGATTCTATCCAGTAGGGCAGGTTGCCTTTGAGGTTCTCCCTATGCCCATCTCTCTCTGATGCCCCATTTCCTTCCCCCTCCACGAAAACTGACCCTCTCTTCTTTGTGGTTCCATCTCATAACCTGGAGAAATGTAACATGGAACTCGGCCACCATTCTGCAGGCCACCTGACCCCAAAGGCCACACTAGAAAGCCAGAGAATACGCCATATCTTTATTATGTAACTTCCAAACAGGGAGCTGAATTCTTGGGATGTTTAAATAGGAAAGGTTCAGCCTCAGCTGACCTGCATGCTCCAAAGCATGTCCTTGAAGGGAAGGGGAGGCAGCCTTCACCACAGAAAACCCAAACAGCCACTAAGGTAACAGCTCCCTTAGCCAGAAGGAGAGGCAGAAAATCAACTGGGCAAAATACATTTTTACATGCTCTGTTTAAATAATCTGAGACTTATTTACATCAAGATAAGGAAACCTGGAGACTTTTTTCTCTTTTTTTGATGTAATGTTTACAGAGTCCCTCAGAAGCTATTACCCACTCACTCTTAGGGCAATACATTTTCCGCATTCCAATCTGAGGACAAGGCCTTCTTCCCGCTTCCTTTTTTAGCAAAGACAGAAGGAGGATCAAGCTTAAGGCACCTTCTAAAACAGGCCTCTACATAAAGGTTAGGCCAGCATGCCAATCGAACACTGAACGCTTGCCCAGCGATGGTTATTCCAATCCAGATCTGAAGCTGGGAGGGGCCTGCGAGACCCCCTAGTTCAGCAATCTCAGATGAGGAGGTGAGGACACACAGGATCGGGAACGCAGCATTTGAACCCAGATTCTCTGATTCCAAAGCAGATCTCCTTCCACGGTACCATACTGCCTCGACTCAATTACTTAGAGAGTTATAAAATTAGAGAAACCACATTAAAGACGTTTATCAAGTTACTGTTACTCATGCTAACTGTGAAGCTGGAAGAAAGGAATGAGGTATGTTTATCAGCACAGCAGGTATTTGGAATCAGTGCTGGGTTCAAATCTTCAGTCTCTCATTTATACCCAGTATCCATGGACAAATCATCTTAACCTCCTGTGGGTGGCAGTTTACCTAATTGTAAAATGAGGAGGTTGAACAGATGATCTCCAGCTCTAAGCCTAGGATGCTGGGATCCTCACCTTCCTCGTCTGTAAAATGAGGGGGCTAGATCACCTTGACTTGACTTCTAGCTCAAAATCTTAAGTTCTATTAACTAAAAACAAAGACAAACCAAAAAAACAAAAAACAAAAAAACAACTGAGCCTGTGGATGATGGAAAGTGGGCTGAATCTGGAGCCAAAGACCCTGGGCTTGAATTCTGATCCTTAAGGAAGAACTTTCATTTTTCTGCACCTCAGTTTCCTCATCTGAAAAGTGACAGGCTAGATTAGAGGACCCTTGGTGTCTCTTCCAACAACTCCTAGCTGAGGGCACTGCAGCCAAAACGATCAGGCTGCAGAAAGGGAAAAGGCATTTTAGAAATTCATACAAAATGCTGATTCTTGCAATAACAGGAAACGACCAGAGGGTCGAGGCAGGCCTGGGATTCTACAGAGCAGAGGCTCCCGGTGGTGGAATCCTGGGAGGCCAAGGCTCAGCTCAGGGTGGGATCAGGGACCGAATCAGTTCTTCTGGTGACCTCTGGTGGTCAACTCACGAACAGGACACTCCTCTAGAATGCTCCATGGTAGGAAGGTAGCCCGGAAACCATCCAAGAAACCGAGCTGTCAGTCTTTTTAAAATTAATATTGCTTAATTAATAAGTAATAACTGCCTGAGGACGAGATTTCATGACCTCTTTAATAGAAGACTCTTTTGGTATGTATTCAGTTGGCAATTTGTTCCCTATGTCTAACTAGATTTCCTCCTGCTATAATATAAGCACTTTTCTTCCAAAATGGACCTGCAGAACCCACATTTAGCCACTCAGCTAGGAATTCTGGGCTGCATTTCCAAATCCTTTCTGTTTCTTGGTCTGAGTACCAAACTCAGTGCCAAAGTCAAGAAGTGCCAAATTGACCCTTCAAATGAGTATTGATGGAGAAACCTTACCCTTTCATTCATTAGTCAGTCAATAAGCATTTATTAATCACCTACTCATCCCCCAGACTTCCCAAACCAAAATGTCCAGTGCCACAGCCACCACTTCCCTCTACCTATGGTCATCCCCATTAGAATGTAAGGTCCATGAGCAAAGGGCTGGGTCCCTTTTATCTTTCTACACCCTGCCCCAAATCCAGCCCTTAGCACATAGTAGGTGCTTTTAAAAAACTTTCCCATTCATGTATTTATTTCCTCTTATTCAATCTTTAGAAAACTAATTGTTTTAGGAACACCATTTCTAAAAAAAGTTTTCCTCCTATTTTTAAAGGAATCCAAAAGAAATCATTACCAGGTAGTCTTATTTCCACAACAAAAGAAAAGAAGAGAAAAGAAAAGACTAGCCCTTTTACGCCACGGGGGACCCTGTCTGCACTGTGCCTCCCACCTGAGTTGGCCCTTCCCATACAAAGCCCACGGGGTTCTTGCATCCCTTCTCCCACCTTTCTCCTCCTCTGTCTGATGGCCTAGAAATCACTCCCTCCACGTCCTGCCAGGGAACAAGTAGCTAATCTGATCAGCTGTTCTGGGCTTATTCCTGCTTTGTCTGTGGGATTTCATCAGTGTAAGAAGCCCCCAGGGAGAAAGCTTCCTTCAACCCTAACAGAATTTATAGCATTACCTATAGAAAATACAGCAAATACAGATTCAATCCGTCCTTGACTCAGCAGCCAAGGTCATTTTTCTTTTCTTTTCTTTTTCACTTTTTTTTTTTTTATTACAAGGTATTTTTTAAGCTCCTACTATGAGCTGGGCACTGTGTGCTGGGCACTGGGGATGGAAACACCAAAGTGAGACAGTTCCTGCCTCATATTCTAAAGGGTTTAAGGGGAATGCCGGTCAGAGAGGAGAGTAGTGGTCTGGGATGACACCAAACGTTGTTCTAAAGTCTAGGTCTTCATCACCTCCATGCCGCCTTCAGCAGCACCTACCTTTAGGGTCCAATAGAAAACACTCTATTTGGAATGTAAAGTTCTTCACCATGCGGCTCCTTCCTACGTCTGATTCCCGCCCCCAAAACTCTATACGTCATACCCCAATAGGAAGGCACCGCCGTGGTTTCTACTTTTCCTGCTCTGCAAAGAACTGCTATCGATATTATTGTACATACAGGACTTCTTTTCTTTCTCTCATATCTTTGAACTCATTTGTGTCCAGCTATGATCCCATGGACCAGACTGTCCATGGGGTTTTCTTGGGAAAGACACTGGAGTGCTTTGCTATTTCCTTCTCCTGTAGATTAAGGTAAACAGACGTTAAGTGACTTGCCCAGGTTCACACAGCTAATGAGTGAAGTTGAACTCAGGTCTTCCTGACTCCAGGTCAAGTGCTCCATCCACTGAGCCACCTAGCTGCCTCTTTATAGACCTAGTAGTGGATACTAATGTTTTACTGATGGAAATTCTCCCAAACACAGTGAGTTTTAATGATAGTCTCTGGAGCCACTGTTTTTTAAAAAGTCCAAAGTTCTCCTAATACTGGGAATTTTGACACAGCAAACAAGCCTAGGAAAATTTAAATAGAATTTAAAAATTTAGGCCAACCTTTTAGAGCAGCCCCAACCTGCCTGAGATCCACTCAGATGAGGAACACCCCTGCCTGTGAGAAGATGTAGCCATAAACAGAGGGCACTCCAACCTCTAAGATGTCTGTGCCACTCAGCCTCAAGCTGGGAAAACCATTAAAATGGTAATTAAGGCCTCAGTTACACTTCTCTGTCTGCGTCTCAAACTGCTTTTCAGGGAGATGCTCTATCTGAACTGTGAGTGAGCGTATCCTTCTGTTTTACATGTGTGTCTGAATCTGACTGAGCCAAAACACCCAAAACTAGACTGAGACAGAGCAAACCTCTCTTCAAACAGAAGAAAGGCCTTGAGATGAAGCAGAAACACGAATCCGTGACATGTTCACTCAGCTCCCCTGCTACATAGCCTTTGGAAAACTGGTGTGTATGGAGACAGGATGTGGTATATTATGGGCTGGAGTGGAGAGTCCGATCTGGCTGAAGAATCCCAGAGACTGGCAAGGGAGAGAATGTCTGAGCCTAGAATGAGCGACTGTAGCCAGCTAGTGCAGGGCTACTCGGGAGAAAGGGCTTTTCTCCTAGACTCAGCAGGGAGCCTCTGGATCTGATTACTGACTACTAGTCAGTCAGTAGGATTAGTAGTTAGATTAGTAGTAGCCGGTTACTTAGTAGTGATTAAGTAATAAAGCGGTAACTGAGTAATAAAAGTATTACTTAGTAGTAGCAGTTAGATGGAGTAATCAGATCTGACTACTGAAGATCTGGTGTGCATCAGTCAGATTAGCAGATCTGACCTAACTACACTTTCACCCATTCCAAAGCCCCATTTATTCCTTCCTTGAATTAAAAATATGCAATGACTCCACATGCTGGAGGCTCTTTATGCTCTACTTACTAACTGTGGTCTGCCTGGAGTACACAAGCTCAGTATCCCTCCTGAGGGTCATGTGTCCTCTCCACTGCAGGACTGACCCACACCTTACCTTCCCCTGTCCCAACAGCAGCAGCAGACTTTCTTATTAAAACAGCACTTTCTGTGATGGGCTTAAACACCAATATTTCTGCCTACCCGCAGGGATGCCTCCTCATCTCCCCTAGATATTGTCCCTCAGTCCCAAGGAATCCAATCCCCCCTTTTATCTCCTTCACCCATAGTGTCTGCATGCTGGAACCCATAACAATCTATCCCAACTGGAGGGGGTCTGGCTCCTTCTTTCAGGGCTCTCCCGGGACAGTCTAATGGGTCTGCCATCAAGTGACATCCAGAGACCTTTCCAGCCATCTGTCCAAGGAACTTTTTGTCTATCTCTAAGAGTCTTTTACCACTTTCAAAACTGAGCTCTGAGGTCTTGTTTCCCTAGAGTTGGAATGAGAAGCTTTCTCAACAGGACCCCTCTGGGACCTTCCTAGAGGATTGGAAGAGGGAACAAAATTACCTGAACTCATCAGGGGAGCCTGACTGGGGGTTCACAAAATGAAACTATTGCTTATTGCTTTGGCTTGGGAAGTTTGATGGGCTACCAGCAGAGGGAGCAGGACTGAAACCTATTGCTTCACATTCCAATCAAGAGAGCCAAGCAAAGGAAGGGCAGCTGGCATTTGGAGACCATGCTAGGGTATGAATGAATGAATGAATGAATGAATGAATGAATGAATGAATGAATGAATGAATGAAGTGAATGTTAAGACATTTATTAAATGCTTACTATGTACCAAACACTGCATCCATTATCTACGCTCTTTGATTTCATCACAACCTTGGAAGGCAGGTAGGTCAGGTATTACCTTTCTAATCTTACAGTTGAAAAATAAGGAGCTATGGTTCCCTAGGTCTCACACCTGGTAAGAATTGGAGCTGAGATTCAAATTCAGGTCTTCTTAACTACAATCAGGTAGTTACCTCCTTCAATCTCTACCCATTCTGGTCTTAACCAGTAAGATTTACATAGGTGAGTTTTGTCTTTAAAAAAAACAGATGCTTATTGTTATGACATTATAACAACCTATCTTGGTTAGAGGAAGAGATGAGGGAATATACCTCCCTCCTTTCTTTGGAAAGGTGGGGGTTGAGGGATGTGAAAGTCGAAAGTCAGATTCCATCATAGGATGACAAATGTTGAAGTAGAGGGGGCCTTAGAGGTCAGCTAATTCAACCCCTTCATTTTGCAAGGTCAGCTAGGTCAACCCCCTCATTTTACAGAGAAGGAAACTGAGATCTAGATCAGTGAAACAGCCTTCCCAAGGTCACCCAAAACTCCCTGGAGGGCTAGGGGTAGAGGGAGGGGACAGCTTTTTCCATGTGCCTCACTGCTTCTGAGCTACTAGGTTTTGTTTAAATGTGTGTTGTGTTACAAAGCAAGGCTCAATGGGTAGTGATGAGAGAAGAGGGGGCGGTCAGGAGTGGGGTGGCAGGGCAAATATACCTGGAAATGACTGTGAAGTTAACAAACAAACAAGAAATCCATAAGACTTCCACAAATAAAAGTAAGTCTTCATTATCCTACTTGCTATCCCTCTTTATAAAGAGTAAAGAACTATTTGTTTGGTTGGCTGGGTTTTGTTTTGTTTTCTGAGAGAGGGGAATACTTTGACTTACTTTCTGAGTCTTTGAAGCAGTGTTTGGGTGAATATTTCTACCTTCTTCCTGCCTCCCTCTTTCTTATATCCTTGTGGTTCTAAAAATTCCACGAGGGAAACAGTGTGTAGACATCTGTGTTCTTGAGACAAGGGCCCCTAGCCTAGCTGATTCCTTATGACCACTGGTGGGGATGAGTGCCCAGTGGAATGTCCAGAGTCCCTGCCAGGCCTTAACCCTTTGCTAATTTCTCCCACTCTGCTCAGGTCACCTCAAGCTTACAAACTGTCTTTGGAGAAAGAGAAGCAAGCTCTGTCCAGCCCTGCAGTTGGGTGTCTTGAGAGACTGTTTTTAGTGTAGAAGCACTTAGAAGGGTTTATTGAGGGCCTGTTGTTGTTCAGTTGGTCAGTTGTGTCCGACTCTTTGTGACCCCATGGATCATAGCATGTCATTACTGCCTGTTGGGTTTTCTTGGTAGAGTTCCTGGAATGGTTTGTCATTTCTTTCTCCAGCTCATCTTAGAAATGAGGAAACTGAGACAAACAGGGTGAATTGATTAACCCAAGGTCATAGAGCTAGTAAGCATCTGATGGAGAATTTGAACTCAGGTCTTTCTGATTCCAGGATCAACACTTTATTCACTATACTACCTAGTAGGATTATAGAGTAACCCTGGACCCATAAGATTATAGCCTTGGATCCTGAAGAGAATGAGAATTTATCTAACTCAAGCTTTTCATCTCAGAAATGGGGAAAGTGAGGCCTAGAGAGATAATATGATTTCCCCAAGGTTACACAGGTCCTAAGTGTCAGAGTCAGGCTTTGAACTCAGTTCCTTTGACTTGAAATCTAGTACTTATCCATTTTGCCACCCAAAGGGAACATTTTGCCTCAGTAGTACCTTAGCATGGCCCTCCACCTACCTGAGCTGGAAAGAACCAGAAGAAGAGGTTGCTGTTATAAGTTTCATTCACGGTGAGGTAGCCAGAGTAACTCTTCACGTTGACTCCGGGGAACGGGCTGACCAAACTCAACTGCTTGCCTTGAAAGAAAATTTGAGCCCCAGATTAGGAGAGGGATGAGGGTGGTGCTTGATTGGAGATTGGGGCCTCCACTGGGACCTCCACCTACTCTCTCTTCCTTTTTACTATCATATGGACCTAGAGTTTCTGCAGCAATCTGTGTCTTGTAATGAGTGGGGCATAGTCCCCTTGCAGACAAGACTCCAGTGTTCTCCCCGTTTGTCAGCCACTGTTATTTCTCACCAGCCCCTCTCACTGACCCTGACCCTTTGTCCCAGAGAGGATCCTTCTTCCCATCTTTCACAGTCGAGTAAAATTCAAACACGCACACACACACACGTTCGCATTATTTTGTTTTTAACTCATCCCAAGCACTTATTTAGTCTGAAAGGAAAGAAGGAAGACTGACAAGTAAAGACCAAAGAAAAGGAAAGGCTGGGGGAGGGTGATGGAAGGCAAAGACGTAATAGTCATAATGATAATAACTGATAATTATAGAGCAGGAAAGCCTGCAAATGCTTCATTAAGCTTCATAACAATCCTTTCATTATTATCTCCATTTTACAGAAGGGGAAACAAACCCAGGCTCGGATCAATTGACTAGTCAGGGTCACACAACAGGATGGCACAGAAAGATACAAAAAGACAACGTGGAAAGAGGAATCTAGATCTTAAAAGTAATTAATAGTTAATAATAATAAGCACGGAGACTAGAAAATGCCATCATTCTCTGCCTCATTTATAAGCTTTAGGTTTATATGACAGCTAGAGTTTATAGGCAGTTAAGTGGTACAGTGGATAGAGCAGAAGACATGGAAATATGAATTCAAATCCAGCCTCTTACTAGCTGAGTGATTCTGAGCAAGTCACTTAAACCCTCTGTGCCTCAGTTTCCCCATCTGTAAGCTGGCAACAATAATGGCACCTACCACACTGGGTTGTGAGGATCAGATGAGTTCACATACATAAAGTGCTCCACAAATCTTAAGGCACTATTCAAGTGCTAGCTATTGTTATGACAAATTGAT
This sequence comes from Notamacropus eugenii, assembly GCF_028372415.1. Lineage (NCBI taxonomy): Eukaryota > Metazoa > Chordata > Mammalia > Diprotodontia > Macropodidae > Notamacropus > Notamacropus eugenii. The sequence goes on from NC_092874.1 coordinate 20,030,846, forward strand.
CAACTATTCTCCAATACACAAATACCTACTGTGGTTCTAATTTCTCTCCACGCCAGTGAAATTACATTACAGGTCCTCTCTCTATCCCTATTTTTGCTACAACAAAAGCAGCTGCCATAAGGACTTTTTCTGGTTGCAAAAGTGTAGAAACAAAGCATATTCCCACAAGTTAGGGAAGGGCTAAAGCAGCTGCAGTCCATACAAGTCATAGAAAACTATGGTACTGTAAGAAATGATAAATACAATGAATAAGAAGAAGTCTAGGAAGTTAGATGAACCAGGGAAGCAGAAGCAGGAAAAACCACTGCTGCAGATACAAGGGGAAGGGCAAGACCCATGTCATCTGTTTGCTATGGAAACAGAATGACCCCAAAGAAGAGAGAAGAGGAAGGACTTAAGCCCCCTTTCCCACCTCGATTCCTTGAGGAAGTGAGCTCTGGGTACAGAATGATGCACATCAAGTCTGACTTTTCCAAAGAAATGGCTAGTTTTGCTGAAAGGTTTGATTGTCTTCTGTTAGAAGGAATGGTCTTCTGGGAAGGGGAGGGGAGAGGGATGCAGTGGGAAATGTAGCTCATTGAAAAAAGCTATTAATTACGATTTACTTTTTAAAATATGATACTCTGAGTGTTCTTGTAAGGTCCTGTCCTGTCACTGATCTCCCCAGGATCTTTTTTTTGGGAGGTGTAGAAGAGGGGGAGAGAAATTTAAAAAAAAAAAAACAAACAAAAAATAAAACCTCAGGGTTTTCAAATCACCAGAGTAGACAATGACATTAATGCTAATGGGTCCAAGGTCAGGTCTTTAGATTCTGGGAAGCAACTCCAAAAACAGCCAAGGTCGCTTGAGTCAACCCAGAGTCAAGTCCAGATTCTAGTCTGTTGTTCAGGTAAGTTGTCCTTTACCGGAAATCAAAGCTAGTGACTCATGTTTCCTGTTCTTTGGATTTCTGTAGCTTGCCATGTGCTGCTCATGGCACTGATCACCTCCTGTCTTGTATGTGAGCCATCTGGGCGAGGGTTTTATCTCACTTAGGAGATCAAAAGCTTTCCAGAGGGAGAGGAGAAGGAAGGGAGGGAGGGCCATACATGATGACTTGTCTTTGTATCCCCAACAGCCCCTTACAGAGAGCCAGGTGGTGGTTGTTCAGTCATGTCCAAATCTTCATGAGCCCACTAAGGGTTCTCTTGGCAAAGATCCTGGAGTGGTTCGCTCATTTGACAGATGAGGAAACTGAGGCAAACAGGGTTAAGTGAATTGGCTAGGGTCTCAAAGCTAGTAAGTGTCTGAAGCTGGATTTGAACCCAGGATGATGAGTCTGCCTGACTCCAGTGCTGGACTGACTCCTGGCTGCCCTAGAGAGACAGATGCTGGAGGCAGATGATTTATTGAATCAAAGAAAGAATCAATGAATGAATGAGTGAAGAGCTCTGACTCCTTCTAGCAGCTTCTTGATTTGTAAAACGAGGGGGTTGTACTCAGTGACCTCTGAGATGCACACTTCTGTATGATGCTTTAGGGTCCTACTTCCCTCCCAACAATGCTGTCAGATACAGCAATACTGGGAAAGTAGAACCTGACCTCCCACCTCCTTCCAACTTCTATGTCTTTAATGTCCTACAAACCAGAAGCTCAGCCTCCCAGATTCTGCTACTGTAATGTGGCAAACCCAAACACCAACTGACCCAGTTTATCTCTTCTCTTAGAATCATGATTCATTTGTGGATATGGAAGAGAGAGCTACTGTACACCCCCATCACCTCCCACTTTACTGACTACTCCAACCAGTGGCTCCACCATCCACTGTCTGCCAAAAGACTATGGTACAGTCAAAGGGATGGGGAATAGGATCTATGAGCTACTAAACGGCATGAATGCCTTTGTCGATAGCAATGAGCAATACTCAAAAATCCATGGTTCAGAACAGGAAAATGGAATGGACCATTTACAACAGTTTGTAGAGTTTGCCAAAATGTCACAATGTTGGTAAATATATGAAAATCGGACGTGTCTGTTTGTTTTGTTTCTACAAGTAATCACAGTTAATACTGCTGCCACACAGAAATCTAACACACAATTATAATTACATAAAAACTAAGCCTGATAAATGGAGAAAGGGGGGAAGGATGGATGGGAGGAGGGGGAAGAAGACTTGTCTTCCTGTGAAAGCTTGTCTATAACTAAAACTCGCTCCCTCTGCAGCTCTGAGACTTAGTGGGACTGGAGATCTGACACACTCAATAAACAAAAGGGATTTGGAGTTAGGCACTGACCATCTGTCAAGATCTTCCTCAACTTTCCAGGCTGCCATTGAATAAAATTATCTTTAATTATGCTATCAAGATTTCATTTCCATATCCAGATGTGCCAGATCTGGGAAGAGGGATTTAAAATTCTGTTGGTGGAATGTGACACTGTGGTATGATTTACCAAATGACCCTGCCTTAGGTTTTAGAGTCTAAATGTCATAATTCTGAGCTGTGATGAGGTTGATGAGGTGTCCATCAAGCTGAGAGCCAGAGGGATAGAGGAGAAAACTCTGGAGACTTTTATTGAGCTACTGTTAATTCTAGAAACTCTGATCTATTGAGAAGTTGTCTGAGTGCTGGGGGGGACAAGGCTGCAGTAGAATTCCAGAGCATTACTTCCAATGACCTTTTACATTTCCACCTCTTGGTCAGGTTTCTAGGGCATACACCCTCCCTCTCTTGAATCTGGACCTTTGTATATATTGTTCCTTATACCTTATACCTTTGAGCTTTGACCTTCTCCTGTTCTGAGCTTATCTAAATCTTACCGAAGTTTGAGTCTTAACTTCCACCAGGAAATCCTCCTGTACTGCCTTAAGAAAAAAAAAGCTTTATTCTGTTTTTTGGTTTGTTTTTTCACTCCATGAAAAAGTGGAGTTATCTCCATCCGCATGCCAAGAGAATCAAACTGTCCTTTGTGACAAAGAAGCAGTTAAGCAAAAAAGAAATGATACGGTGACTGTGTCTGATAACACATATGACATTCTGTCCCTACAGCCCCCGCCTATCTGCCAAGATGAGAGAGATCTTCCTCTACTACTTAGCCCAGGTTGCTCTCAAGTCCTCCCAAACTTACTGACTGAAGTATACAATTTAATACTTTATTATAAATGGTCTCTGTTCCTAATTCCTTTATGTGCATGTCTTATATCACCACCAAGGCTATGCACAAACGATTGATGTTATATACCCCATCACCTAAGAATAAAATGAGTTGGCTAGTTAGCACAACCATTTGTTTGGAATAGAACTGATGTTCGTGCACATAAGTATGGTAGCCTCAGAGCCCAACTTAGAGACTTTTAGCATCAGATTAAATAAAAAAACTAGACAGGTGGAGGGTGCATCTGAAATTTGCATATGGAAATTCGCAGATCTCACAGAGAGGCATTTGAGCGTAGATGAAAGTGATATGATGGAGACCAGAGACTACAGGCCCCCAGTCAGCAGGAGGAGTTCAATAATGACCAGATCACAGAGCTGTGTGGAGTGTCTTGGATTTCATCTTCAGATTCTAAGTTCCCTGAGGGCAGGCGCAGTCTTTTGATTCTTTTTTGTATTCCCAGCACACTGTAGGTGCTAAATAAATGTCTATTGAATGAATGAATAAAAACATGAATGAAAAAGTGAATAAATGGATTTAGTCTTGCATCGCGGTCCGGAAATATAAGTACAGAATGAGAATGTCAGGAGAATGGAATGCTTTGCCAATTGGGGGTAGAGGTGTCCTGCCTGCCATTAAGGGAGTAGGAGCAGCTGAGGAATGTAGGAAGTGATTGCCATCAATGGGGTCATTTGGAGATATTCCATGAAGGATCCCGGTGTCATTATTTGTGTGAAGCCTGGGAGAATGAAAGATTTGGACACGTGAGAATATTTGGACGGTATGAAAAGACTCCATGTGGGAATGGAATGTGGGAGGTGCCCTCGTCAACCTGCCAAGAGGCAAAGGATCCTCTTTCTCTTTGGGGTGTTCACGATGGTAATGCCAGTCTGAGCCATTCCCCAAAAAGCTAACACTCCTACACACAGTGCACACCCATATGGGGATGGTGCAATGTCAGATTCAGCTTTATGTTCATTATCTGAATCTCACCAACTGAGCATCTGCACACCAGGGACGTCACTGAGCCACTTAACAGGGGAATTGTGGTTACACAGCATTTTAGCAAAGTCAGTGTGTTAGTGGTAAGCTACGGGAGAGTGCAAAAAAAAAGCCAAGTGACAAGACATTATTATTAATAATAGCAATAACAGCTAGCATTTCTATATCATTTTAAGATTTGCAAAGCACTTTCTACTTCTCTATTATTTCTTTATTATCCCACTGGATCCTCACAACAGCTGTGGGAAGTGAGTGCTGTTATTACTTCAATTTTACAGGTGAAGAAACTGAGGCAAAGAGGGTTAAGTGACTTAACCACGATTACACAGCTAGTAAGTGTCTAAGGTCAGATGTCACGACTGGAGAAGAAGACTGAACTGGGACATGAGAGTAGCTTCAAAGCAGAGGGGGAGAGGAAGAAAAAGCATTGGACTTGGAGTCATGGGATGCGAGTTCAAATCTTGACGCTGTCAGATCCATTTAATTTTGACACCTGACTCTGTGATCTCTGAGGTCCCTGAAGACCTGAGTTCTGATTCTGCTTCTGATCCTCACTAGCTGGGTGACTCTGGGCAAGTCCCTTTACCTCTGTTTGCCTCAGTTTCTTCATCTGTAAAATCAAAGTAATAACAGCCCTCACTTCCCACGGCTGCTGTGAGGATCCAATGGGATAATAAAGAAATAATAGAGAAGTAGAAAGTGCTTTGCAAATCTTAAAATAATATAGAAATGCTAGCTATTATTGTTATTAATTATTGAACCCAAGTATCTGAAGGACTGTCCATGTGTTCTTTCTGCTGAGTGACAGAAGACCTTTGTCTGGGAGCTGGTGGCAGAAGCTGGAAGACACCCACATTCACATATGGAGACGTCAGCAAATTTGGGCTGGTATTTTTAGGTGCATTTAATGTGTATTTATACACAAAGCTTAAAAATGGGATGATGCCTTGACACTTATCAATTTCAGTGATTTTCTATTGACTGCACAAGCAGATAAATTGAAAAGAGCATTATCACCGAATGACACAGAGAGCGTTTCCCTAAAATGTCAGTTCAGAAGAAAACGATTCAGGACCATGAAAGGTATGCCTTTATTTCTGCCTGCCTGATGGCACTTCAAAGCAAATCCACTGAGCTATGTCTGAGTGACCCCAACTTTAAGCAACTCGGTTCATCTGTAAGAGGAAAGAGACTGGATGATCTCAAAGGCACCTCCATCGATCTGAAGAGTTTACTATCAGTCAGTTAGTCAATAAACATGAATTAGCACCTGCTATGTGCCAGGCACTATGCTAAGTACTGGGGATACAAAAAGGGACAAAAGACAACCCCGACCCTCACGATGACGGGGCAGCTGGGGGCTCCATAGTGCATAAACCTTGGACCTGAAGTCAGGAGGTCCTGGATTCAAATCCAGCCTCAGACACTTTCTAGTTGTGTGACCCTGATCAAGTCACTTAACTCTGTTTGCCTCTATTTCCTCATCTGTGATGAGCTGGACAAGGAAATGGCAAATCGCTCCAGTATCTTCCCAAGGAAATCCCAGCTGGACTCATGGAGCGTCAGACATAACTGAAACAAGTAAACAACAACAAAAACCTCAAGGAGCTTTCGCTCCAGTAGGAGAGACAACAAACGAGTTACAGAATAGACTGAAAATAACGAACAGAGGGCAGGCACTGAACGAAGAGGGGCTGGGAAAGGCTTCGGGTAGAAGGCAAGGAGGTCGATAACCCTAGAGCCAAGACTACGTGGGGGAGTGTACGATGTAAGCAGATGGGGCAGGTAGGGAGGAGGAGGTGATGAAGGGCTTTGAATACCAAGCAGAGAATTTTATATTTGATTCTGGAGCCCACAGGGAGCCCTGGAGGTTATTGATCGGAGGGATGAGTGATATCGTCACACCTGGGCTTTAGGAAAATCATCACGATGTCTGAATGGAGGATGGGCCGGAGCGGGGAGAGATGTGAGGCAGGCAGACTCCAGCAGCTACTGTGACAGTCCAGCCGTGAGGTGAGGGTCTGTATTAGGGTGGGGGTTGAATCAGAGGAGATATGGGGGCACACTGGGGAGATGTGGCAGAGGTAAAATCACTGAGTCTTGGCAACAGCTTGGATATGCGGGGGATGGAGAGGGTGAAGAGTCCAGGATGACCCCTGGGTTCACTGGGGGTCATAGGATGAGAAAGCAAGGTGAGGAAACTGAGGCCAAGAGAAGTGAACTGATTTGCCCAAGAGCACCCAGCAAGGCAGTAGAGGAGGGAAGGTCTCTATCTAAGTTTCCAGCAGCAGAGGGTATAGATAACTCATCCAGCTTCTCACTCCGAAATTACAGTTATAATAACAGCTTCCTTTTATGTAAAGTTTTAAGGTTTGCAATGCACTTTACAGATACCATCTCATTTGATCCTCACAACTACCCTGAGAAATAAGTGCTATTGCGATTCCTATTTCACAGATGAGGACATAGAGGCAGATGTAGATTATATGCCTGAAGTAGGATGTGAAGCCAGGCCTCAGTGATTCCACATGTACCACCTCATAACCCAATTGCTTTGTATTACTTGGCATTGATTTACAATTTACTTTTTCTGTGCGCAAGCTGATCTGCTTCCTCTTTGTCTCTGCATCACCAGGACCTCACCGTCCAGACTTGTCTAGAGTGAAAACTAATGAGTCAAAAATAGATTTTGTTCTTCTCCACACACACTGCACCAGAGTTGATAAAAATCACTCAAACTGGATGAACCCATCCAGGGGCAGCATTGGGGAGGGGGACTTGGGGAAGGGGAGTGGGGAGAACTTACCTTCCTGAATTTTTCCACTTTTGATGTAAGGTGTAAGGAACAGTGGTCGTCCTGGGTCTCCGTGGCTTGGGGTACAAATGTGAAAATTTCCATACAAGGAGCGGAAAAGGCCTTCACTGGGCTCCAGGGTCAGCAGGACCAACAAGATGGTCACCTTCCACATCTTGCCAATAACTCCTACTAGAAGGAAAAGTCACAAAAAATCACTCAGCACTCTCACTGTCCACGGGGCAGTCACTATCAGCACAGCTCAAGGTTCACACACACTCCATGACAAGAGCCCTGTGCAGCCAGTGGCACAAATAAGATTATCCCCATTTTATGGATGAGTAAACTGATGTTCCAAAGGTCTCAGTATCTACAGACTCACACTAATAAGCTTTGGAGGCAGGTTTTAAATCCGGCACATCTGACTTCAGGTCAAGGAAACATTCACTCGTAGGACCACAAGCGTCTAAATCAAAAGAGACCTTTGATGTCATCCAGGTTAAATCCCTTTGTTTCAGACCTGAGAAACCTGAGACCCAGAGACCCTGTATAACTGGCCCAAGATTAGACAGATAGCAGAGAACAAAGCCAGAATCTGAACCCAGGTCCTAAGTTTATTTCTAAATGCTTCTCATACCAAGTGCTGGGGAGAATCAGTCATGAATCCCCACACCATTAACGCTTATAATTAGGAAGCCAAGACAGAGCCAGCATCATGAAATCATCAAATGTCTGAGCTAGAAGCCTCCCAGTTAGTCTACTCTGCCTGACTAAGAATTCCCCCCAAAAGTCACCGAACTTGATGGAAAAATCCACTTGCAGCTCATTTCACTCCTAGAAGGCCCTCCCTCATGTTTAGGAAGGTTTTTCCTTGCATCAAACCAAAATTCAACTCATTGAAAATTCTACCCACTGCCTCCAGTACTGTCTTCTGTGAACAAATAAAACGCTTCTAATCCTCCTTACCTGGCACAGTAGAAAATCCAAAGAATTTAAAGTCAGAGCACATGGTGAAGAATCTAGATTCTGGCACCTATGGGTAGTACACAGATCTACATGACACAATCTCACTTTCCATGATGGACAGACAGGAGGTAGTATGTATTAGGTGAGTCAAAACCAGCACCATCACTTTTACTACCATCTCTCCTCCAACCCAGAAAGAGATGGCCCAGAACTCTGAGCCCGTGAGTCTCAGGTGCCTCCCAGATCACTGGTGCTACACCTAGCCCAGCCCCGGGACCATCACTGAGGGGAGCAGTCACTGTGGAGGAGCCCAGCTAGAGCGCCATTGCCAACACCTACTTCTAATTTGGACAAGTAAGCCCAAGCACCCCACCAGTGGCAGTCCCCTTTCTCTTCCCACTCTGATGGTCTTGCTCCCAGTTCAGCCACAACAACCATGATCTTGAGAAGCCATCCCACCCTCCCTCCATCCCACAGAGACACAACCAGGCACTGCAGCCACAGAGTCCTTGGCCCAACATCAGAATCTGAAAGGATTTTATCAGTAGAAATGACATGGAAGTCCCATGCTTTGAGGTTGTGCTCTAAGGACCCCGGGGGCCTTTCCATTGGCTTTGCAGCTAAGATCTCTTTGAGGTATCTCCCCTATTAGAAGGGGAGCTCTCTAGAGCAAGGACTGTCTTGTTCTTTTTCTCTATTCCCAATCTCCATGGTGGTCCAGGCACTCTACTTCCTCCTCAAATGATCACGTATGCACTCATCATGTGTTGTATCTCCTCAATAGAACACAAGTTTCTTGAAGGCATATATTGTCCCATGCTCCTAGTCATCAATTCATAGAGCAGGAAAGTACCCTAGGGGCCCCTGAGTCCAACCCTCTTCATTTTACAGAGGAAGAAACAGGCACAAAGAAGACACCTTGCCCAGGGTCATACCAACAGAATGTGTCTGCGATGGGATTTGAACACCAATGCCCCATCCACACTTCCACATTGCCTTCCAAACTTGAAAACCACACATTGACTTGGACTGGAAATATAATCTACACACATGGATTTTAAAACCAAACCACATTCATGAACCCAAGGAAGGGGAAGGGAGAAGCAGAGGCCTTTCAGTATCTTTCAGACATTCACTCTCTGGGCCTCAGGAAACTCATCTCTGCAAAGGAGGGGCTGGGCTCCATCATCTCTGAGGTCCTGTCTGGCTCACACTGCCCAGGAAGCTGGGCAGACCACAGAACCTCAGATGCCAGGACGGAAAAAGGAATATGCAATTATGCTAATGACCAGCCCCCTTTCCATCGCACAGTCCTTTAAATGTCAAATCATTAAATGACATGAAAATGCAAAAATGCGTAAAAACCAATGAACCCCCACACTTCTCACATCATTCCTTTAACAGAATATAAAAACACTGGCTTCATTTAAACAAGTGAAAATGTCTTTCAGCTCCATTTCCCCAATAAGATAAAAGTTCATAATTGTAATTTGATGGAATATCTCATTGCCACAAGCATTTCTCTTATGGCTAGCATAATATAATTTCCTGTATTTAATACAAACAAGTGTGTGTGTGTATATGTATATATATGTATATGTATACATATATTATATAACATATAAATTTGTATAATTTATATTTATATAATTCATATTAAATGATATGGAACTTGTTAACCTAATGCTTGACTAGAGAAGTGAGTTTTTCAAGGAAAGAAGAGAACCCACCTCCAGACAAAGAGCTTTAGATGAAAAATGTCTGTCATGTAAGAGATTCGAGGAGGAACTGTTTCAGTAAGTGGATTTTCCTGAGGGGAAAAAACAGACACTCACCAGGACCTGTATTTTTCAGTCTTCACTCTACAAACCTCAAGGTCTTTTTAATGGAGGCCATTAATATTTAAATAGCTAGGAAGGTTACCGCCCTCTCCCAGTAACCAGAAGTTGACTCCAAGGGTGGAAGGCAAAGGAGAGTCAAAATGGCCTTTGTTTAATTGGGAGGAATGGAATAAAGGAAAACGGGAGCTGCTCCAATCTCGACACTGTCGCTAATATTTGATCAGGGAGCTGTGAAAGAGAAGCATGCCTTGTCAGTGAATCACAGCAGCCTGAACTCACTTCCTACCTCATACAGAACCTGTGCTCCCACGTGTCATGGGATCTAAGTTCTGGAAGGCTATGGCTCTAGACCACAAACTCTACTATAGGTGGGGCTGTCTTCTTTGGGAGGGCTAAGCACAGAGAGGCTCATTCCTAGTAGGCTGGCTACTGGGAGATAAATTCTTTGGCTGTGGCCATCCACGACATGAAAAATACAAAATGACGGAGATGGTATTGGAGCAGTAGAAAATGGGACAGAAATGCTGAGAATGTTATGCTTGCTAGATTATCAATAAACCTTAGCTGTTGGCACTCTAAGGGTGAGATCTTTGTCCAGTGACCAAGAAATGGGCAAAGTGCTGGAGAAAGTGAATCCCATCTATCCTGACATTCTAACCATATGTAAATGAAACCAGACGAATCGAAGGACAGATTACAACTGCTCCTAGGAGAAATAAAGGGGTCCATAGGGTCACAGATGCCAGTCAATAAATTTTTATTAAGCACCTACTATGCACCATATTGAGCATCTGTTGCTGTGCTAAGCACAAAAAGAGGAGAAAGACATCCTGCCCTCAAGGAGCTCATAAACTAAAGGGGGAGAAAATATGCTGTACAAGCAAGCTATAGACAAGATAAATAGGAAATAATTAAGACAGGGAAGGCACAAAAATTAACAGAGGTTGGGAAAGGCTTATTACAGAACAGACTCTCCAACTGGGGGGCCTGTGTGACCCACAGGATCCATTCCTGTTTGGGTTTGACAACATTGCTGTAGAAGGTGGGAGTTTAGTTGGGACAAGTCCCAGAGAGGTCAGAAGTCAGGGTTCAGGCATGTGGGACAGCCAGAGAGACTGTCTGGATCCCAGAGATGGAGGGTCTTGTTCATAGAAAAACCAGGAGGCCAAGGGCGGGAGAGTAGGGTGTAAGAAGACTAGACAGGGAGGATGGGGCCAGTTTGAAAGGGTTTTGAAGACCAGAGTCGGAAGAATCCTTACAGATTCATTTAGTATAACCACTTCCTAAGTTTTGAGTTCAAAAATGACTTCAGACCCTTACTAGCTGTGTGGCCCTGGGCAAACCCTGTTTGCCGCAGTTTCCTCATCCGTAAAATGAGCTGTAGAAGGAAATGGCCAACCCCTCCAGTATCTTTGCCAATAAAATCTCACAGAGATGAGGTCACAGAGAATCAGACTCAACTGAAACAGCATCAGTGATGGGGACAAACAGAGAAAAACAGGCAGGAAAATATAGATCATGAGGAGAGAATGAGAGAAAACAAAGATTTACAAATTACAAAGTAGCCTCCCATGAATCTCTCTTCAAGAAAAGCTCCAGAATATGATGTGTAGTATTTATTATATAGACTTTCTTGAAATGGAATTTATTGCTTTATATTTTGAATCCTCTCATGTTCTGCTATATACCTGGCAATCTTTTTTCTTTTCTTATTTTGTATTTAAGTTTAAAATAAGTTAATTTTTAAAATTAAAAAAAAACTTCATTAGTCATTGACAATAGCTAGTAACATTGCTATAAGTGAAACAGATTATATTTAACCAGTTAGGAACCACGTATTATGGCTTCTAGTGGCGCCATAGTGCACAGAGTGCTAGGCTGCTAGCAAGAAGACCTGAGTTCAAGCCTCAGACACTAGCTGTGGGACCTTGGGCAAGACACTTCACTTTGATCTACTTCAGTTTCCTTATCTGTAAAATGGGCATTATAATAGCACCTGTCTCCCAGAGTTATCAAGAAGCTCAAATGAGATATCTGTAAACTTTTAAAAAATCACTTAAAGTCATTCCTTAAGTAATGATCTGTGAACCATTAGACCACTGTCTTGATAAAGGGCAAAATTAATACAAGACTAAAAGTAAGAACTAAAACAATATAGTGTAGGGCTAAAACAGCTCCGTTCTAACCAAAAACAAGTTATGCCAATAAATAGGATGTGGACAGATGAAAGAAGGTGGACACCAACTCCAATGATTTCATGCAAAGGTTTAACTGCTGTAAACTGTCACAACAAGGAGAAAAAACAAGGCTAAAAATTGTCCAGGTCAGCAAACATCTGACTTTTTTGTCAAGCAAAGGCACACAGTAACCAAAAGCAGCACTGATTTAAAAGAGAAATTTGTTGGTCTGATGTTTTGGAAAAGAAGCATGGAACTTTGTAGACAAAATCACTTCAAAAAAGCAGAGAGAAGTAGTAGAGGGTAAAATCAATTTAAAGAAAGCTTGACAAGAGATCCAGCAAGGCAAAGTCATTCCCAAGAAGCACAAGTAGACAAAGGACTGAAAAGATTGGCAAACGTACACTTTCCACCACTAAGCATAGTGAATCCAAAACATCTGGATTCTAACCATCTCAAATGAGATATTAACTGTAAAGTGCTTAGCATAGTGCTTGGCCCAGAATAAGTGCTACATAAATGTTAGTCATTATTATAATTATTAACATCACATGGCAGTTGGGCCTCTAGACAATAGAGTCCACTTTCAGACAGCAAAGATAAGAAACGAGGCTGACGAGACTAAGAGTACACAGAGAAGGCTGGGGCTGGAAATGACAGATGGGATTAATAAGGGATTAAATCTCAAGGAATCGGAAGGAAGGTGTAATACTAAAGACATGGGAGGAAAAGAAATCTCATAGCATAAGAAAGGCTCTCTGGAGAAACATATCTTTGGAAATGAAGGTCATGTAAAACAAAAGATACATACATACATACATATGTGTGTATTTATGTGTGTAGATATTTGTGTGAATATGTGTGTGTATGTATACTCATATATATTCATACATATCTTTTAGCAGACTAATAAGGGGATTTGCTTTACTTGTTTGCAACAGGGATTTTGCTTTTTCTTCTTAATGAGGGGGAGAAGGTAGGAGGGAAAAAAGGTGGACTTTGACTGAAAGAAAAGGAAAATTTAATTTAAAAATAATCATCCATAGCATATATGCAGCTCATCAAAAAATAGATAGTGCTTTAAAAATATGTCATTCAATTCTCACAACAACGCTGGGAGACAGGTGCCATTGTTACCCCCATTTTACAAATGAGGAAACTGAGGCAAACAGAGGTTAAGTGACTTGCCCAGAGTTGGATAACTAGCAAGTGTCTAAGGAATGACTCAGACTCAAGCAGGTACTGGTTTCTTTTTCTTTGACATAGTAAGAACTCTGAAAATGTTTGCCAATTGGGTGACTTAGAAATAAATAACAGAGGTAGGAGAAGGAAAGGGAAAAAGCATTTATTAAGCACTTATTATGTAGCAAGTATTTTACAATTATTATCTCATTCAATCCTCACAATAATCCTGGGAGTTAAGTGCTACCATTATGCCCATCTTACAGATGGGGAAACTGAGGCAGGCAACTGTTAAGTGATTTGCTCAGTGCCACAGAGCTGGTAAGTGTTTGGGGATAGATTCGAACTCAGGCTTTGAAGATGGATTTGAACTCAGGTCTTTCGGACGCTGGGTCCATCACTCTATTTACTGCACCACTGAGTGAAAGGATTTGACTGGGATCAGATCCCAGCTCTGATGCTTACTACCTACCCATGTGACCATAGGAAATTCATTTACTCGCCCTACAACCCAATTTTTAATCTGTAAAATGAGTGAGATTGCATGGGGTGACCTCTGAAACCCCCTCCAGCTCTAAATCTATAATCCTGAGTCCCGAAGTTCCCTTAACTCTTCTACAAAATGAGGATGCTGGACTAGGTGCTCCCTTACAGCTTCTAAATCTATGATGCTGCTGCTGCTCCCCCTCCTCCACCTCCTTCTCCCCCAGGAATGGTCCAAAGCATCCTCTTCCAGCCCCAATGCAATTGTTGAAGCAGCAGATGTCTGGGCTGGTCCATGGCACTTTCTGATTCATGACCATTCATAGGTAAGATCTAGGTTAAGAATTCATCTAGTCTCTGAATTGCCAAATGTCCTCTCCACCACTACATCCCACAGAAGGGGCAGTGAATGAGGCCATATTTGATTCAGTCGAATTTGATAAGCACCTGCTGGCACCTGCCATGTACAGAGACCATGGCCCTAGGCAGCCACCCAAGGCAGAGGGCTGTAGGAGGCAAAGGGGCAGCTCTAAGAATCGCTGAGAACAACAACAGGATCTGGTTCTGATTACTCTTTGTAGCTTTTCCAGCTCCGAGCACACGACTTGACCTGCAGTAAATGCTCAATAAATACTTGCCGAATGAACGAATTAATTGACTAATTGAAACAACATCGAGGGTGGAATCGATGAGAAGATTTTGAAAACCAGATGTTCTGGTCCTGGGACATTTCTTCAGCCCTGGATGATTCCTCTTCCAGTCCAATTTTAAAATTCTTTACTTTCTTTAGGTCTGTTCTACAGGGCCCCTGAGGGCAGAGGCTGGATGCCCGGAAGCATTTCCTAAGAAGTAAAGCTGTCCCCAAATGGAAGAGGATGCCTAGGGAGACTGTGGGGTCCCCCCCAGGAAGGTCTTCAAGCACAGGCTGGAGGATCACTTCTTAGGGAAGCTGTTAAGAGAGATTTTTTTGTACAGTTGGTGACTACCCCAGAAGGCCACCAAGAGTCCATCTGGGATTCTAGGATTCCTGCTCCAAAAGCCATTGTGATATTGAGGGGCTTTTGGGAGTTGTGATCTTATTGGCTGGACAACATTCACACCATTTCAAACCAAAGAGAATCTACTCCACCTTCTCAAAGATATCAGGAGGAAATTCCAGCCTTCTACACTTCATCATCAAAAAATCTCTCCCGTCTTACTGCACTTAACGCCATTTTATAAATCTCTTTGGGTCGTTGCTAAGGAAAAGAACAGCAAACTCTTGGTATCTCCAGGTGTTTGCAGCCCACAATTAGTTCATTCCTCAGACGTCTCCTAAAGAATCCGAGATTTAGAGCTGTGAGGGACCTTAGAGACTAGTTGCCTTGTTTTGCACATAAGGAAAATGGAGGCTTAGAGAGGTCACACAGCTGGTATCTGAGTTGAGCCCAGGTCTTCCTGACTCCAACTCCAGTGCTCTCCCCTCTCCCCTCTATATTAGGTTGCCTTGTTTTGGGGTTGTTTTTTTTTTCATTTTTCCCCCTAGGGACCTTCATTCCATCCTACTAAATCTCTTGGGGTTCTCGTTTAAACATTCCCCCAAATTCCCCCAAATCTCCTTTAATCCTGACACTCAGAACACACACACTGTCTAGTGTGGAGTTGGGGAACCTGTGGCCTCAAGGCCACATGTGACTCTCTAGGTCCTCAAGTGTGGCCCTCTGACTGAATCCAAACTTAACAGAACAGATGCCTTTAATAAAAGGATTTGTTCTGTAAAACCTGGACTCAGTCAAAAGGCTACACCTAAGGACCTGAAAGGTCGCATGTGGTTCCCTGCCCCTGTCTAGTGATTCTAAGTAGTCTAATGGCAATCAGCATAGATGTGGGGAGAATTTTCTGCATCTCAGGTCCAGGCTGGTTTCTACGACAACTCCATTACTTATTAACAGTCAGCACGCTCACCACTAGGACCACTAGCTCTTTCTCACCTGGTCTTTTTGCTTCCATTTTCCTACTTAAGTGTATTACTTATTTTTACTGAAAGTCAATTTGTGTACTGATAATTCTTTTGTCAATTATTCACCACATCATTGTGATTCCATCTATATCCTCCAAGATTCTGGGAACTCCTCCTTCAATTTGTGTTCTCTCCCCTACCTGATTTTTCCTCACTTAAACTTAATTGCTAAATTTCTGCTATAACTGACCTGCACTGACCTATTTCAGTCCTCAAAAACCATCCTCTCTTTGCACTGACTACCATGCCTAGGATGCTCTCCCTCCTTGACTTTTTCAATAGAATTTACAGCCTCCTTCAAGGCTCTGCTCAGATGCAGAAAGGACAGCACACTGGGCCTGGAGTCAGGAAGACCTGTGTTCAAATTTGGTCTCAGGCACTTACTAGCTGTGTGACCTTGAGCAAGTCACTTCACCCTGTTTGCCTCAGTTCTTCATCCATTAAATAAGCTGGAGAAGGAAATGGCAAACCCCTCTGGTAACTTTGCTGAGAAAATCCCAAATAAGGATCACAAAAAGTTGAATATGACTGAAAAACAATGAAGCAGAAAGTCCTCCAGATGCTAAAACTTCTCCCTCTGAGGTTACTCTCCATATATTCTCTCCATGTCATAGGTCCACTTCGACGACAACACATTTATTTATGTCTCTCTTCCACCTTACCCTCCCTTAAAATGCCAGCTTCTGGAGGGGAGGGGCTGTTTTTGCCTTTGTATGCCCAACACTTGGTACAGAGAAGACATTTAATAAATACTTACTGACTGACTGATGTGGGGGGAAGGGTCAAAGGAGAGAGAGGAGAAAGGAAGGTGGAGCTCAAAGAGAGGAGAAGAGAGAAGAGATGGAGAGAAGAGAAATACAGAGAGGGAGGGAGAGGGAGAGATACTCCAGGTGGCCCAATATAAAAATGAGGAAGAAAATGAAGGGAAAGAGATAAGAAAGAAAAAAAGAAAGAAAGAAAGAAAAAAGAAGGAAGGAAGGAAGGAAGGAAAGAAGGAAGAAAGATAGAAAGAGAGGGATGGAGGGAGGAAGGAAGGAAGGAAAAAGAGACACAAAACCAAAGACAGTTGAGCTCTGATTATTATTAGCAATAGTGCTTTATTTAGCACTCACACAGCACTCAGAGATTTGCAAAGCATTTTCCATATTCTTATTTGATCTTCACGGGAACCCTGGAAGGGAAGTGCTGTTATTATCCTCATTCTACAGATGAAGAAAACAAGGCTGAAAGATTAAGTGATTAAGTCAGCCAATAAATGCTTGAAGCAGAATTCAAACTGGGAATCTCCCTGACTCCTCGTCTAGAACCCTCTTCGCTGCCCCATATCGCTGCCATGATGAATCAAAGTGATCAAATTCAGCCCAACAGAAATGAAGAAAAATACCTCTCCTTCCTTTCAGAAGAGAGGTGGTGGACCACAGCTATGGAATGTGGTACACTTTGTCAGAAAGAGTGGCTGTGTCTGCTGACTGGTTTGGATGCCTTTCTTGGCTTCAGTGAAGAATCTAATGATGTCAATGGGGGGGGGGGGGGTGTTAACTTGATGGTTAAAAGGATGGTGCTATAAAAACAACAAGCAAAAAGCTTTGTTTCGTTTCATTATTAAGTAAAACCTATTAATACTAACAAGCTGAAGGGGCAGTTGGCGGCCCAAAGAGCTTACCTGTCAGCTGAGCAGTTGCAATAATCTCATGAGGAAGTCCCAGCAGCTGAGGTTTTCATTCTCATACCTTTGCTGTGACTTCCATTGTCCTCTGATATTAACTTAAATACCAATTACGGGATTTAGAAGTGTTCCCAAACAGGTTTTTTCTTGCTTAACTGCTGCCTTCTCTTGCCACATCCCTCCTTAGGGTGTGTGTTCGTCCTTCATTGCCAAAGAAGACCATGCCATCAGAGAAATGATGACATGACTCGCATATGACTTTGTTTTTGAGTGAGGGAGGGCTGTGCAGGTCACCAGCCTCACTTCTCCTCCAGAGCCATCTGAATTCAATGACCAGGTATTCACCAGGATGACTAGAGATGACCCAGAATGAGGCAATTGGGGTTAAGTGACTTGCCCAAGGTCACACAGCTAGTGAGTGTCAAGTGTCTGAGATGAGATTTGAACTCAGGTCCTCCTGACTCCTACACTGGTGCTCCATCCACTGCACCACCTAGCTGCTCGCTCCTTAAGGGAGGCAAGGCAGAAAGTATATGAGACCCAAATTCGAATCCCAGACCTATAACATGGGTGGCCTGGGGAAAGGCACTTGAACACAGTGACAGTTCCTTCTAGTCTTAAATCTATGATCCTGTGTATGACCTCTCTGGGCCTCAGTTTCCACATCTGTAAAATGAGGGAGTTGGGCTCAGCCCCCTCTCGCTCTCATATTCCACAACTACCCTGAGTTCCCGTGAAGAAACCTTTTCGCCCAGGGCTAAGGCTTTGTTGATTTTTTTTTTAAATTGACAGTCTATATTACTCATTCCTGTTTTAAACATAAGTCTGACAAGCTTCATTTTGTGGTTTTCCAGCCTCCAGCAGCCAATTGAAAGACCTGGGAGATGCTGACACACTGACCACACCAAAAAAAAAAAAAAAAATGTCTGCTGGGCCCCTGAAAATAAGGAAGCTACAGACAACCCCACTCCCACTCCCCTGCAAGAGCTTTCAAAGCCATAGAGGCCCCTGCAACTGTCAGTCACAGTCAGTAAGTCTATGAGAGTCTAGGTTGGGCTAAGATCTGTGCTGAGAGCTGGGGTCAGAGACAGGCCCCAAACGTCCCCGCCTTGGAGGACTCATAGTCCAATGGGAGGAGATTACTCTGTACAAACAAGATATGGACAGAATGAATTGGAGATTGTCAATGCAGAGAAGGCCCTCACTGCTTTTCTCATCTTTTAAACTGGGAAGAGGGGAGTCAAAGTTGTCTCCCCTCTCTGTTCTAAACATATGAACATCTGGAAGCCAGGCCAGGAGGACCAGAAAACTTGACTCTGACATTCCCTTCACAGCCCCTCTACTTAGTAATAATAATTAATAATAACGATGATAATTATGGTGATGATGGCAATAATAACATGTGGATGATGGCAGAAATGCTTGAGGATTTGCCTAGTGGCCTCCACAACAGAAGTGCCAAGGATCCATGACTTACCAAAGGATCGAGGAGCCCTAGGGCCCAGAGCCACACAGGCACCAAGTGTCGGAGCGGGGATTCGAAGCTCCTGCCTCTCCCCACAGGGTTCTGGACAGTCAAGGACAATCCTAGAAGCCCAGAGCCCAAAGGAATCTAGAAGCTCTAATACAGAATACCCACTCCCATTTTATACATGAGGAAATTGAGGCTAGAAGAACACGGAGGGCTTTGGTCAAGGTTGTAGATGCTACCAAACTTCAGAATCAATGACTCGTCTGTGTGTGTCTGTAGCTTTGGTCTCCTTCCTCATTCTCAGGCTGCCAGCTGCCATTTCTTAGACCAGGCCATCTCTAAACTAAGGAAATGTAACTGTACACACGTATGTATAGATACACATACATAAGTGCGTACATAACCACATACAGGAATTAGGAAGACATTCTCATGAGCTCTAATCCCACCTCAGATACTTACTGTGTGACCCTGGTCAAGTCACTTAACCCTGTTTGCCTCAGTTTCCTCATCTGTAAAATGGACTGGAGAAGGAAATGGCAAAATGATGGGGCACCGTCCCAGTGGCCCAGTCCCTGGCGCTCGCTTGAGGCATCGCCCATCCCAATCCTTTTAACTGCCTTCTCATTGTGGTCCTCATGTGGTCCCCCAGCTCCTTCCCCCCACTCCAGGTCACATCTAAATCTTCCCACAGTCCCTCTATTTCAAGTACCAACTCTATCCTCAGTAAATGTTCAGATTCTTAAAATCTGGCCCATTTGTATTGGCGTCACAAATCACGCAGACTCACTAAGAAATCTCGCCCACCTCAAGCGGTGTTTCAATAAGCTACTTGAACTGAAAGAAGACTTGAGTGGTCGAATTCTTCTGAGGCAGGCCTGCGTCCTATATCCTTGCATTTAGGGGTTCCCTAGATCACAACAAAACCACTCCAGTATCCTTCCCAAGAATACCTCAATGGGGTCACAAAGAGTCGGACATATTTAAAACAACTGAATAATAAGAAACAAGCCCTGGATCTAGGATCCCATGATTTTATTTTCCCATCTGTTATCTCATTTGATCCTCATGGCGGGAGAGAGTGTTCTGAGCCTTGGTTTGCTTGAACTACCACCCTCCCAAAACTATTGCTTTGTACATGTGAGGGGAAGCCTGTGGGCAGAGATTGTAGACAGACAGCTGATGGAGTGCATACTCCTACCTCGGAGGTCCCTTCTGACTTTAGAAGGACAATCCCAAGTGACAACCTCTTAAAGTAGATTATAAACTGGCACAATCATATGATCACAGATTTAGAGGTGAAAGACTGTTAGAGGTCATCAAGCCCAGCCCCTTCGTTTTTCCTCATTTTACATATAAAGAAACTGAGGCACAGAACAATTGAAGCAGATTCTTTCTCCTCTTCCTCCATGACTGCATTCACTGCTGAAACCTGACTGACCTGTTTCCCGAACCTCAAATCTCCTCTCACGACTGGATCCTGAGAAAGATCAGCCCCTATCCCTCTCCAGGTCACAAGTTCCCCTTCCCAATGTGCTCTCTTGGGGCCCTTTCACTACTACTGCTCATCCATAGCAATCAGTCTGTCAGGAGATGGAGGAAAATCTGACCTGGAGAGTTTAGGGAGGTTTTGTTTTGTTTTTGTTTTTGTTTTTTTTTGAGACCCTAAGAAGCACAGATTTAGAACCACTGGGGTCTTGAGAGATCACCTAGCCCAACTTCCTCCTGGGGAAACTGAGACCCAGAGAGGGAGAAGTGATTTATCCGAAGTCATACCGCAGATTAGGAGTCTGAACTCAGATTCTATGACCCCAAGGCCTGGCTTATTTCCTCCACTATTCTAAGCTGTCTTCCTCAGGGAGAAGAATGTGAGATTTAAAGCTAGAATAAAACCTCAAAGTACCTCCTCCCCATTTTACAGCTGAGTAAACTGAGACACCAGCCCAGCTAGGGGAAGGTTATAGAGCACTGGGCCTGAAGTCAAGAAGAACTAAGTTCAAATCTGGCCTCAGACACTTCCTGGTTGTGTGACCCCCCCCCCTGGACAAGTCACTTAACCCTGTCTGCCTCAGTTTTCTCATCTATCAAATGACCTGGAGAAGGAAATGGCAAACCCCTCCCGTATCTTTGCTAAGAAAACCCCAAATGGGGTTACGAAAAGTGAAATGACTAAACCACAACCAAACCCCGAAGCACAGAAATGTTAAGTGCCTTGCTCTGGGGCAAGGCGAAGAGGATCCTAAGTCAGAAAGCAAACGCGCTTTGCCACCACCGGGGAAAGTGGGAATGGGGGAGGAGAGAAGAAACCACAGATTCATGACTAACAGTGCAAAAAAACTGCAAAGTACTAGCGCGTGGCTGGAAGAAGAATAATCTGGGTGGAGGTTGGGGGAGATAGACCTGGCCCTGAGGGGGGTCTGCAGCTCCAGCCTTCCCCGTGCCATCTCTCGGAGGCACCAAGCACACCAGTCTCCCCAAGACCCCCGCCAAAACTCCCCAGGGGAGTCTCTGGTTCGTCATACTCCTGTTGGGGCACCCCCTCAGCTCCCCGGGCCCAGCCCAGAGCCCAGATCGCGGATCTCCGCATCACGATACCTTGGGGCCACGGAGCCCAGAGGGGGAAAGCAACCCACCAGCCCGGGGCTGTCACTCACTCGCTGCTAGGCTCACTGCTCCGCTCCGCCTACAGGCACAGGTGAGGGCCGGCCGCGCTCCTGCCAGTGCAGCTGATGCCTCCCTGCCAGCTTCGGGAGACACTGGGCGTCTCTCTGACTTGGGCTGGCCAGGCTGGAGCTCGGCCCGCGCAGAGACTGCAGAGTGAAGTAACGTCCTTTGGTTTGCGTCACCCAATCATGAGGAGGAGGAGGAGGGGCTGGAGGAGGATCCCCTGAGCTTTTCAAAGGTCCCCTGACTCCCTCTCATGTGATCTCAGCTACGTCCAGCAAAATTCTTCCCCTTCCCTCCCCTCCTTCCCCCACGTTCTCCTCCACCTTTGGGGGGGAGGAGCCAGCGAGGCCAGCCACCCAAATAGAGCTTCTCCTGGCACCCCAGTTACTTGCGATTCTTTTGCATTGTTAGTCATGAATACATTGTTTCCTCTCCCCTTCCCCTCCCCCCCCCCCCCCCCCCCCCCCGCTGCCAATTCCCCAGGGGTAGCCAAACCTGCTTCAGTTTTGACTTTGAAACTTCAATACCCAGCACTTGCGTGTGCACAGAGTAGCCGCTTAATACCAAATGCTTACTGAACTGAATTACCATTTAGGTACAGATAAGCCTTTTTTGTTAATGGGATTGTCAACTGTAATAATAATATCATATATATGTATATACATATGTGTGTGTGGACACACACACACACACACACACACACACACACAACTAGTCGGGTGCTGAGAATTAAGAGACAAAAATAAAACACTCCTTGTAGTCCGGGAGTTTACTTCTTTGCAGGTCCAGCAGTGCAGTGTGATAAACAATAAATGTCTGCTGACTGAGAGATAATTTCCTTGTGGTCTAGAGGAAAGAGCCACCTTCCTGCCTGTGTGACCTGGGAGGTGCCTCGGCTTCCTCATCTGTAAAATGATGGCGTTGGACTACATTGCACCTGAGGCCGCTTTCAGCTCTAAATCTCCAATCATTTATAAATGTTATGTATGGATCATGTCTAGAACTGGAAGGATCCTTAGATGTCATCTAGTTTAACCCTTAGATTTTACAGATGGGGGTCTTGAGGTCCAAGGAGGCGAAGGCGGCGTGAGGAAACTTTACTCGGTAGCTGGAGAGATAGACTTAGGCTTATGAAGACTTCATTCGAAATTCTTGGTTTGACACTAAGCTCGACGGTGGGCAAGTCAGTTCACCTATGAACTTCAGTTAGCTCCTCTGTAAAGCTGGTTGGTTGGTTGTTGTCCTTCCTTCTCCAAGAGGGCCAAAACGACATCTGTATGTTAGATGCAATGTGTCTGACTGCAGCTGATCAGTGCTCTACAGGTCAGGCACAAATAGTCCACATAAACGTTAGGGGGTGGATTCTCTAAATTTGTACATCCCGCATTTTTTTGGAGCTATTTCAATTCTGCTTTGCTCATAGAGCATAGCACCTTCTCCGATGTGGCCGCAATCAATTCCAAAGTTCTTAAGAGAGATCTTGAGAGTGTCCTTGTATCGATTCTTCTGCCCTCCTGCTGAGTGCTTGCTCTGAGTGAGATTTGGTGTACAGCAAAAGAAGTTTTGAATGCTATTGATAAGTTCACATTATGTTGGCAGTATACTTTCTAAGGATGTACGTATTGATAATGAGGTTATCATACACATTGCCAGACCTAGCTGCTGACTACCAAACTGAAGGTCTACAGAACTCTTGTGCTGACCTCACTGTTGTATACCTGCGAAACCTGGACAATCTACCAGCACCATGCCAGAAAACTGAATCACTTCCATTTGAATTGTCTTAGGAAGATTCTGAAGACCATGTGGCAGGATAAGGTACCAGACACTGAGATCCTGTCTCTAACTGAACTGCAAAGCATTCAAACTCTACTGCAGAGAGTGCAACTCCAATGGGCTGGCCATGTTGTTCTAATGTCAAACCTAGGCTTGCCCGAAAAGACTGTAAAGTGGGAGTGAAATGGACAGCCACCTCACCAAGTACTTTACGACTTTAAAGTCCCATATAAATGCCAGCTCTTATCATCTGAATTAACTAACTCCTCCCATGTTATACAGCCAATAAGCTTCAGGGCCAACATTTAAACACAGATTCTCTGAAAGCAGGGGCTGAATAATTCCATGACCCCAAGCTGTCTGCCTTTCAGTCCTTTTAAAATAGTTGCAGTGCAAACAGGTCGTTTTCCTTCTTTCTTAGTCTTTGTTATAGGGGAAAGCTCTCTAGGAGGGTACAGGAGAGAGAGAGAGAGAGAGAGAGAGAGAGAGAGAGAGAGAGAGAGAGAGAGAGAGAGAGAGAGAGAGAGAGAGAGAGAGAGAGAGAGAGATTTGGGAAATGTAGGTCACAGAAAAACAAAGTATATCAATAAAAATTATTTTCCAATCTATAAAAAATTGGGAGTTGTTTTCTGAAGAGAGGGTGGAAAGAACGGAAGGAAAGAAAGAAGGAAAATAATTTTTGCCTTTTATTCCTAATTTCAACAATTCATTAAACAAATACTAGTCATTCCCCTGCATGGCACCAAGTCACAAACTAGACAATGATGGGTATAGAGATAAGAATTAACCAGTCCATACCCTATTGGAGAGACTAAGCTAGACATAGGGAAAGATAAACACCTTGCAGAATGCAATCCAGTCTGATAGCCTTGGTCACTGTGGCAGTTGGCTTGCTTTGGTCGCTTTACTTCCTTACTAGGAAAAGCCCTCTGCATGGGAGAGATACCCAGAAATATCTGTGATGTCCAAACAAAACGAATGAATACAACTGTAACAAGCCAAATCACACATTTTAAGGCAATCCTTTAGTCCCCTATGTTCTCACCTATCCTTCCTTAAGCATCTGTTGTCAGGGCTTCTATTTTCTACCAGAAAGTTCACCTTAATTTTTCCTTTCCTTTCATACTGGATAACATGTCTTAGTAGAAAGAGTCAGCAGACCTAGCATGGAATTTCAATTCTGCTCCTCTCTGGGTGACCTTGGGCTATCACTGCATCTCCCTGTTTTTTGGTTTTTTCATCTTTGAAGGGTCTTCAACTTAGAACAGCAACTGCATTTTTCCCCCTTGGGCAAAAAGCAGCTAGGGGTGGGGGGAGTGACAGGTGAGGGGACAGTACACACTCCTCATCTCTTATTTCTGTGGGACAAAGCCCTGTTTATGATGTCCTAGATCCACCTCTGGTTGAACTGGATAATCTCCTATTCGGAAATAATGTACATTCCACTAAGAAGATGGCAATGTGTTCACACATAAATAATATAAAACACATGAAAATTAAACACAAATTCTAACAGCTGAGGGAGATTAGGGGTGACCTAGTAGAGGAGACAGACTATCAGTGCAGCCCTAAAGAAAGTTAGGGATCACAAAGGTGAAGAAGGGCAGCCTCCCAGGTTCCCATCCCAGCTAGCCAAAGGGATGTGACGTACTTGGAGCCCCCATCTTGACTAGAATGGAGTGTTCCCAAAGAAAACCGAAGTCCAGAAGGAATCATAAACAAGCCCAGCCACTCTGGGTCGAATTGATCCTCAAACTTTATGTAGTGAAGACTCACAGATTCGTGTTCAATCAATTTGCTTTTTCTCTTGTATTTTGAATGTGGAAATCTTGTTGTATTTGATGTTTATTAAGGTCAGGAGATTTTACAGATGAGGAACTTGACTCTACGACATTAAGTGACTTGCCCAAGGTCACATGGCTTGTAACAGAAGACAGGTCTTCTCGACTTGGATGGTTCCAATGTTCAACCTAACTGTCTATGCTTTAAAAGAAAA
This sequence comes from Notamacropus eugenii, assembly GCF_028372415.1. Classification (NCBI taxonomy): domain Eukaryota; kingdom Metazoa; phylum Chordata; class Mammalia; order Diprotodontia; family Macropodidae; genus Notamacropus; species Notamacropus eugenii. Next base: position 20,055,998 of record NC_092874.1, read on the forward strand.
GCGAACTCTACATAATAATAAAAATTCACAACTTCATATACAATCGCTTTCTGTGTGCTACTTTACATATAATAATAATAGCTAACACTTATGTAGGAGTTTGAGGTTTGCAAAGCACTTTACAAGTGTTGCCTCAGTTGATGGAAATATTCATTTTATTTGGTGTTTAGATTGGAATTTTAAAAAAAGAAAACAGAAATAAAAAAGAATCAAAAGTATGTGTGCTTAGGAAATATCAATATTTCAACATAGGTGGTAATTACCTGGGTACATCCAATCTGCTACCATGGGACAATATGGAACTACAAAATGTTTTCTAAGATTTCCTTGTGGGTCTCAGTTAAGACAAGAAAAAGGTGGTTCATATCATCCTGGACAAGCAGGGTCCTGATTAGAACAGAGAGTCAGATTGCAGGGTCTTAGTCCTACATGTTTCCAGTCTTGGCCCCAACTTCTGCAGCAGCAAAAACAAATGTGGGCTTGGAATGAAGACAAGGGGAATTGATGAACTCAGGGAGCCATCGTTGCCTCCAGCAAGTGTCTCTGCAGCTTTGTGTGGGTGTCAGGTTTGCCATGATCACTCCTTTTAAATGCTGTTGCTTCTCAGCAACGGGGCCAGGCACAGCTGGAAAGCACTTCTCCGAGGTGCGTTGAAAAGAGAAATGTCACTGACTTCAGAGATTTACTTGCTTGATATAAACACTTTAGTGGATCTCTTTAAATGCCCTATGTTGTAGATGTTAGAATGGGAAAAAAATAGTTACACACTGTGAAAAGAGGAGAGAGGAAAGGCATCCCTTAACTGTAAAACTGGGGAGGTGTGTGATGTCTGACTGCCAGAAAACAGCCTGGGATTTGGAATTGTTGGTCCTGGATTCAAATCCTGGCTCTTCGGCTTACTTGCTGACTAGTTGTTTAATCTTGACCAAGTAGAGTTGTTGTTGTGTTTGTTCTTCATTCTCGAAGAGGACCATGACTTCAAGATGATGACATGACTTGCAGTTGACTTTAATTTGCATGAATGAGGGCTGTGCAAGGTCATCAACCTCACTTTCTCAGCAAGTAGAGTATAGACTTCTTGAAGACAAGCAGGTCCTGGAATAAGTGCTTATTGGAGCTTTATGGAGCTGAATTTAAATCCTTGGGTTTTTTCTTCTTCTTTTGGAATCAGTTTCGTCATCTGCAAAATGGGGAGGCTGTACTGGATGCTGGAGATGCTTAAGTAATATTCTCTATCCTCACCTCTTCCTCCTTAAATCCCAAGCTTCCCTGTGAAGCTCATTTCAAGTATTGCCTCCTACAGATAGCCTATTCTGATCACCCAGTAGTTAAGGGACTACACACTCACACAGACACAGACACAGACATAGACACACACACACACACACACACACACACACACACACACACACACACACTGCTTCCCCACACAAAACAGGAGCATAGATCTAGATCCAAAAGCTACCTCAGAGACCACCTATTCCATTCCCCTCCTTTCACAGTTAAGAAAACTAAAAATGAGATTCATTCTTCATTTTAACAGATGAGGAAACTGAGACCCAGAGGGGTTGTTATGATCATAGACATGGAGCAGGAAGGAACCTTACAGGCCAACTAGTCTAAATCCATCATTTTACAGATAGGAAAATTGAGTCAGAGAGTGGTATGTGATGTCTCCATGGTTGCAAAGCTAGTAAGTGACAGAGACAAAATTTGAACCCAGAAGCCAGAATCTGTGATCTCTCCACATCCCATGATGCCCCAATTTAAATGTGGCGCACTGGACAGAAAACCTAGAGTCAGAAAGACCTGAGTTTAAATTTGGCCCCAGAAACCTACTAGCTGTATGTGACCCTGGGCAAGTCACTTAACCTCTATTTGCCTCAGTTTCCTCATCTGCAAAATGGAGACAAAAATAGGATCAAATGAAATAAGATTTGAAAAGTACTTTACAAACCTTAGACCTTAAATGCTAGTTATTATTGTTATTTTTGTTATGCTGTATATTTTCTATTTCCCCGGATGTGTTCGTTGTGTGTTCTTACTAGTAAAACGGAAGCATTCTGAGGAATGGGACTGTTTGGTTTCTGTCTTTGTATGTAAAGCACCTGTCAGTGTCTTGTACACAAGAGGTGCTTAATAAATAGTTTTTTAATGATCAATTGATGAAACCATTTTCAGGTAGCTATCATTAACGTGCATCATTACCCTTTATTTATCTACTCTTTCCCTCCTCAAATGATCTTGCAGTGACATATAGCCTCCAGAAGAATGTAATTCATGACAAGAGCTATTTAGTGGATTTGGATTTTTTTTTGTTGTTGTTTCCCTGACTTCAGCCCAATAATGTGAGCTTAATAAATGCTTGTGGAGTGAAATGACCTTCTAGTCGTACATCCTATAATTCCAGGACTGTGTTCCCAAAGGACCAGGTAAAGGAGCTGAAGAGAAGTGTTTCTCATTCCTTTTAAAGGCAGGGACTTCACCTGCACGCAGCCTTCTCCTCTAGGAGAGTGTGACTGATAATACAGTCAGTCCTTCTAACAAGCACTTTTCAAAGTCTTTTCTCTCCTGGAGGGTTTGCCTTCCTGGACATGGTTCATGGAAGGGCTTGATTGACCTGAATTGTCCCATAGCATTAGAAAGTGGATTCCTACCATGTGTCTGACCCAGATGTGGGGATGTGATGTTCACCTATCTCCCCAAATGCTGCTAATCCATTCCCTTTGTCTATATGGAGAGCAGAGCAAAGAGAACTCTGGGTAACCAAAAGTGATTTATCAAACTAATGGATGCTTTATTGAGATATTGGTGCTGAATCAAGGCAAAATTCAGAAGCCCAGAGTGACTACATCTATCTGCCAGGCTGCTCCATCTCTGGTTAAGTCAGCAAGGCAGGGCAGGCACCCAAGTCCTCCAAGATCCAAGATTGAGAGCTGCAAGTAAGCTTAAAGAATCTAGAGTCCAAAGGATTCTGTTTACAGAGAAGGAAACTCTGCCCAGAGTCCTACAGACAGTATTCAAGTCAGAATCTGGACCTGGGTTTTCTGACTCCCAACCCATAAAATACAAATGACTAAACACTTTGCTGCATGACGCTGCTTTTTCTAAACAATAGGAATCCAGCCTCACTGTCTGTATTTCTGACCATTTCAGTTTGCGGGGGTTCCCCAAAGTTGTAATACTGAGACTAAATAGGAATGAGTTTTAGAATACAACTCTAACAACCATAAACAAAGGTCATAATGTTAAATATTATTAACTTACTCAGTGTATTAAATTACATAGATCGTAGTGATTAATATTTATATAGCACTCAAAAGTTTGCAAAGTACATTACATACTCTGATTTTCACAACAACCCTATGAAGAATGTACTGTTATTGTTCCCATTTTGCTGCAGGGGAAACTGAGGCTGAGAAAGGTGAAATGATTTTCCCAGAGCCACACAGCAACTGAGGCAGGACCAGAACTCAGGTCTCTCTGCCTCCAAGTTCAACACTTTACCCACCACACCACACCACCTAACCATCATACATTGGAAGCAGTGTGGCTTAATGGACTTAGAATCAGAGGAAACTTGGATTCCAATCCTGTATTCAGCACTTACTAAATTCCTGATCTGAGCAAATGATTTAACCTTTGTGAATCTCAATTTCTAAGTCTGAAAAGCTGGAAAATAATGGTTATTATACTGCTTACATGAAAAGTACTTTTAAAACTTTCAAATGCTATAGAAATGTCAGTTCTGATTATTGAAGTTGAAGGGAGAGAGATTAGAAGTCATCTATTATTCCAGCCCCTTCATTTGATGGATGAGGAAAGCGGGTCCAAGAATGGGTAAATGACTTGTCTAAGATCACACAGGCACCAAGTAACCAAATTGGAATTGGAACTCATGACTTTTGACTCCCAAAGCACAAGACCACATAGGCCTTGAAGGACTGACCCATACCACTGGTCAGAAATAGCAGAGTCCCTCAAGTATCCCTTTCCTCCTCATTCTGCTATTTCCCTACAGGGAACATAACATTATAGTCTGAAATGAGAACAATAAGGTCTGCTGGGATCAAGACAGGTTGTCCTAGCAGACCTATGATTTCACCACTGATAGAAGCACCTCCCTGAATGAGGAAGTTCCCTCTACCAATGCAAATCTAAATGCTCTTCAAGGTTCTTAGAGAATTACCCAGGGCACTGGGGAAGTCACAGGCAGCTAAGCTCAGTAGCTTTAGGGGTGAGACTTGAACCCTGGTCTTCCTAACTCTGGGACCAGTTTCTACCCACTACACCAAGCTGCTTCTCAGAGCAGTATTCATTGATTCTTTCATTTATCCCCAAATATTGCTTTTTCATGTACCCCCAAATAAAAATATTTCATTATTCAGTCTCCTATATTCTAATAATGCTCCCCAATCTAATAATTTAACTGCATCAATTGGGTTTGTCACTTATCCTTCTGAAGCAATAAGGGAGATTAATGTTCACCCAAAAGCCACCACCCTAAGCAGTTGTCCCATCAAGAACCCTCTAGAGTATGAAATCCAACCTAACCCTGAGTTACATTCCTGATTCTACCCATTGGATTAATGTGACCATTGGCAAGGAATCGTAGCATCATAGCTCTACAATGGGGAGGGAGCTTAGAGACCATCTAATCTAACCACCTTCATTTTACAGACAAGGAAACTGAAACTCAGGGAAGTGTGATGTCTTGTCTTGAGGTCACCTAGCTAGTAAGGAACAGAGCCAGATCTATTACTCAGAACTTGTTCCTCAAAGTCCAATACACACTGCCTTCATCCCCATAGCTTACAAAAGAGGAAGCTGATGACCACAGAGGACAAATGAGCTGCCCAAAGACACACAGGTAGTAAATAGCTTAGCCAGGCTCAGAACCTGTCCTGAAATTTCAGAGATGGTATTCTGCCCACTGCATCCCATTGCCTCTCATGGCCCAGAGTATCTACTCCATTTTTTAAAGGTTATGTGATGGCTTCTATCAGGAAATCTTTACTAAAGGTCAATTTGTTTTTTGTTTTTTTTTTTGTTTTTTGATGCCTCCAAATTCTGAATTTTTAAAAACGTGTTTATTGTTGTGAATTCATAAGGATGCTTTTCATTAGTATGTGAAATGCTTCTATTTTCTAGAGTCACTTGCTGAGAGCATTGAATGCAATTAAGATATCTCTCTCCTCTCTTTCTCCCTCCTTCCCTCCCTTCTCTCTCTATTCCTCCTTTCTCTTTCTTTTCCTCTCCCTCTGTCTCCTTTCTCTCCTCTCATCTCCTTTCCTTCCAGCATCTTCCCCATTTTGTTCAGCATAGCAGGAGACCAAGTCCACAAGAAGCAAGTCTTTATCAAGACTGTCAATTGTGTGATGAACAAAAACTGGGCATCTGGGGATTTGTCTGATGAGTACTGGCCTGAATCCTAAATGGAAATACTCAGAGGCAGTCAGTGCTAGGGCTGAATTTAGTATAGGACAAAACACATAACCAATATCCAAACCAGAGCTACTCACTGGTAAAAATTCTTCTGGACACATTGGCCCCATTCTCCCCCGTTACCTCCAGGTTCATAAGGAGGTAAACAGACCCCCACTACTCCCAAATTATTTTATATTTTATCTGTCTGTGCTCTGTATAGACTTATCTGTGTTTCCTAATAGAACATAAGCCAACTTGAGGTTTTTGTTTTTTCTATGTATCTTAAAGCCTAGAATCCTGCCTGGAATATAATAATTACAATCATAATAAAAATAACAACAATGGCTGGCATTTATAGAGTAGTTTCAGTTTTACAAAGTCTTTCATATATACTGTCTCATTTATTCTCATTTGTAGGGGCTAAATAAATGTTTCTCGAATTGAATAGTGGATGTCGACAACAAATGGGCAGGGTGCCCAGGGGTGTGGAATTCATCAGTACATAAAGCAGAGCTGAAGGGTACATTTGAGGTCACCTAGTCCAAATCCCAGTTTTACAGAAGGGGAAACCGAGGTTCCCAGAGGTTGAGTGACTTGCCCAAGGTGGTAAGTAGCTGAGAGATATTCTGGCTCAAGCCGAGGACCCCAAGTTAGGCACCCCCCCAACTAGAGTCTATGGGCATGACAATCTCTATCCGTTTTGGGTCCTGTGAAGTTCCCTCTACGCTAGTTCCATCCACTGTCAGTTTAGGTTGCTGCACAGCCAGTGGTAAATTACTCCCCACGACATCTCCATGTTTTGTTTTTGGAGAGAGTCACATTACCCCAAGCACCAGCTGAAAGCTTGGGGATAAAGAACAATGCAGAAGTAACTTCCACAGTCTGGCCAAGGACCCCCTTCACCCTGCTTTGTGCTCTAATGTGCACAACAGAAATCCAGCATTTGGGGCAGTCACCTCTGTGGAAATTGACTGTAATTTGCATTTTGCTAATGCTTCTGTCGTGTGCCAAATGTCAGGATGCCACAATGAGAGCTTTTTTCTCTCTGATTATTTTTTGGATAAGTAGGCATTGAAGGCAGATTCTGCTTGCTTCTCCCAGTGACTGACAGCCTGTAGTGACCCCAACAAGATCTAATGATAGGAAGGAATGCGATTTTGCTGCCAGAATGAATCAGGCAGCAGCGGTGGCAGCTACCACAGTCACAGAGGGTTTTAAGTGTCACTTAAAGGGATGTGTTTGAAAAATCCCCTTCAATGCAGATTATGAGTAATTACATAGTGCTAATGTAAGAACTCTATGGTAATCAGACTGCTCTCTGCTCTTTTCTCTCCTAGGAAAGGAAAGGTCTGCACATAGTCTGGGGATCTACCCTGGAGAAATAAGACGATGGCTTTGCGAAAAGGAAATGGTTCTAAAAGAATCACAGAGGATGAACCAAGGTGACTCTGAGATGGCAAGAGCTGGAGATGTTGGCAGAGTCCTGGAAATAAAAGCTGAAAATAGCCCCCGAGGGGTTCTTCGCTGTCCAGAGTTCTAGTTTAAAAGTGAAGAAGAGGCAGTTTTAAAAGACTTGGATGGAAGACCCACCTAATGTGTCACTATGGCTCTAGGTCTCTTCAGCTACGAGAATGGGCTGTACTGCAGGATATTTGAGGGCATGTGGGAAGGATCCAGGATTTACTTCCAGGGGTCGAGGTTACCCTTCCCCTCAGGAAGGCATGCTGTTGTACTCCCTAGAGTCCAAAGAAAAGATAAAGTTCAAAGATGCTGGAATTATCTAACGAATTAATAAGTTTTTAATAAGGAATAGCTAAATTTTAATTTGCTCTAATATTAGTCTCCCTAGAGGATCCAGTACTTGGTAATGAATCCTGTGATCAAATAGGAAGTTAAAGCTGCTGCCTGATAACTGTGCTGACTTTCAGGGTTACTTTATTTTTTTTTTGTTATTGATTTTCTCCCCAGAATAAAAGAAAGCTTGACAAGGACTTCTTGAAATCACAGCCTAATTCTGCCATTCTGTTCAAAGGCATCTGTAATTGTTAGACATTGGTAAGTGGTTCAGCAAGTGGAGAGTACCGTATTTAATTTGGGTCCCAAATTACAGCAAGAACATAGACAAAATTGGAGTGTGTCTAAGGAAGGCATATGGGATGGTGAAGCGATGACACCATGCCAAGTGAGGAAAGCATGAGAGAATGAACACCCTTGCACTGGTTGCCCCTGTGCCTGGAATGCTCTTCTCCTGTCCTTTGCCTCAATGCTCTTCTCCTGTCCTTTGCCTCAATGTTCTTCTCCTGTCCTTTGCCTCTCAGCATCTCCGACTTCTTTCAAGATCAACTCAGAGCCCACCTTGTGCAGGAAGACTTTCCTATTCTCTTCAGCTAACAGTGACTTCCTCTTTTAGCTGCTTTCCACATATTCTGTGTATATATTGTATGCACCCAGTGATTTACATGTTATCTCTCTTGTTAGAATGTGAAGTCCCTGATGACTGGAATAATTTGTTAACTTTCTTTGTCTAGTCAGCTCTTAGCACAGCCAGTAAAATTCAAAGGCAGGAATCGAATCTAGATCTTCCTTACTTAGAAATCATTTATGTATTCACTAGACACCATTTACCTCTTGAATTTTGCTTGGTCCTTGGTGAGAGTAGGGACAAAATAATGGGTCAAAATCTGAGGTAGATTTGGGCTTGAGATAAAAGGAAATATCCCAACTATTGGAGTCACCCAGCATTGGAATGGGTAGACTTTGGAAGTAGCGAATTCTCCTCCCTGAAGGCCTTCAACTGGGGCCAGAATGACTATTTGTAGGGATTCTCTAGAAGAACTCTTATACATATATGACTTGGATTAGAAGGCCTTTGAGGTTCCTTTTAGCTTAATTGGATTCTGTGCTTACTCTCAGCATTCTGCCAATACATTACATTTCTATACATGGTCAGCTTTATCCTGGATGATAGAGAAAGACGTGAGACCAACATATCCTAAAGGGTATAATTACAAAAAAAAAAAATCTGTGTTAACAGTTCCTTAGATAGAGTAAAATCTACCTCCTTCATGCCAGTATAGCTTTTTAAGGTGCATTATTAAATATAACAGAGATGCTACTGTTAATCTTCATTTCCACCATGTTGTCATATGCAATTCACATATTGCAGTTCAATAGATATATGCAGTGTGAATTCAAATAATGTAACCACTTCAGGGGGTTTGGTATTCATCCTGATTGGGACCTAACTATTTAATATAAAGAGGGAGCTTGCAACTGTTCCCTTCTCTCAAGGGTTCCCATTTGGAGAAGTCATTTCATGACAAAAAAATCAACTCTTTTAGAAAAGGAAAAGTATGGGAAGTGTGATATACAATCTGCCATTAAAGTCTTTCTCAGGTACCTCATGAGGTATCTGAGTTGACTCTGGAGTCTCAAAGGCCATAGAGGCAGAGCAGTAAGCTCTGGCTGGTGATTTCAAGCTGTAATGGCATCCAGTGGGAGACTGGAGGCCAAGTCGTCTGAGGTCCTGGCTAGCTAAATTTAGAGAGTGTCTTCACTAATTTGTCCACATGGGAAGGAAATCTTGGCTACAGCATATATTCATGACCAGTTTTTGGGCTATAGAGGGTTTGCAATCTAAGTCTCTAGAGGAAGCTCCTGTACCCACAAAATCTCAACTCTTTAGTGCCTTGAAGAAAGCAACAGCCATGCCATGAAATGTGTGCCCTTGATAACATCTGCCACATAGCTCAGAGTGGAATCTAGAGCTGGTTTGCTGACTGTAATGACTGATCACAAAAATACCCTCTCTGTTTTAGCAGCCTTTGTGAATCATCAGCCATCAGCATTCAGAATGCTCATCAACTGGGCAAAGACTGTATTTCCCAGGGCATTGTCCATATTGTTGGCTCTCACCTTTTTATGCCTTTATTCAACAAGAACTTTATTAAGTGCCCACCATGTGCCAGGCATCATACTGGGCATTGTGAATATAATGACAAAAATAAATAAATAAAACAGTCCCTGCCCTCAACTAGCTTATATTCTTTCAATCAATCAATCAATCAATCGATCGATCGATTAATCGACAAACATTTATTCTATTGGAGGAAGGGTGTACAAAGAAAAGTGAATATAGAATAAATTCATAGGAAGTAGGAAAAAGAAATTTGGGGGTGGAAAAGAACACTACCAACTAGGTTGAGTAGAACATGTTAAACTTATGATACATCAGTCACATTGTCTGAAAGAAAGCCTCTATCCGGAGGTGATTTCAAGGAATTATTTCCCCTCCTCAGGTATCTCTCCAATCATGAAGTTTTTCTTACCTCTTCCACAGTTCCTTTCCTTCCTCCCTCTTCTCCCTTTCCCTTCCTGTCAGGCTTTTAAGTCTTCCTGTACAAAGAGTTCACTCTTTCAGGCAGCTTGCGTTCCCAGGAGGTCCCGTCTTCCAGCTTGTCTCTTTATCTTATCTTCAGTTAACCACAGGGCCCGACATGAAGTTGGGGAGGGGGGAGGATGGAATATTGAGTAATGGACTTCCATGATAACATCCCTCCTGACCATGGTCCCCTGCCTGGCCATGGTGGAAGTCTTCATGCTGGGGAAAGCAAGGCAAGGGAGGGGAAGAAGAGGAAAGATAGGGAAAAAAACCAAAGGAAGAGAAGGAAATGGTTCGTTTCCCTGATATCGGCTAGCCCCCTCTCCAGTCCACCTTTTGCACTCCCTCCCTCCACAGAATAAAACTCTTCAAGGTCTCCCATCACCTTAAATTGAACTTATCCAAAGCAGAAGTCATTATTTTTGTCTCAAACCCGTCCCTCTCCCACTCACCCCCAGTTCTGTGGAGGGCACCATCACCCTTCTGCTCTCCCAGCTGGTCTTGAACTCCCGCCTTCTTTCCTCTCCCCCATCCAATCAGTTACTAGTTTTATCCATTCTGCTTCCACAATTGTGCACATCTCATGTCTTGTGTCTTGTGTTCACCTCTCTCTGCAATCACACTCGCCAGCCTCAGGTTCTCATTACTTCTTGCCTAGAGTACTGCAACAACTTACTGATGCCCGTTTCCACTATCTCCATTCTCCAATTCATCCTGTACACAGCTGCCAAAATAATATTGCCAAGGCACAGGTCTGAACACATAACTCCCCTGCTCAATAAGCTCCAGGGGCTCCCTGTCACCCCTAGGATAAAATGCTGGGTGTTTAAGGCCTGTCACAACTGACTCCAATCTACCTTTCTAAGCTCTGTTTCCATCATGCACTGTACCTCCCAGACACTACTCTGGGAGCATCTTCACATAGATTAGCCCTTTTATCCTTACCTCCACTTCCTGGTGGGATCCTAGGCTTTATGCAAGGCCCAGATTAGGTATAACCTTATAGGAGAAGCATATACTGATGA